>NW_022900921.1:41999508-42048325 GCF_012274545.1 Fukomys damarensis
GTCAGTCACGGCCTCGGCTTCAGCATCGCCTACGAGGAGCCGGAACAGAGAGGCCGCGGGTCAGACACGGCGGGCGGCCATACTGGAAACGGGCAAGGGCCGAGAACGCCAGGCGCGGGGCGGGACGTGGCCCTCAGCTCCTCCCTGGTCGCAGCGACACCTGGGCGGCCCCGTGGTCGGTACGTCCGCCCCACAATCTATGGGCCTGAACTCCTCGGCTCGCTTTTGAGAGCTCACGACTTCACTTGCCCGACGGGGCCGGGGAGGGTTAGGGAGCCCCAGTGCCACGCCGTCACCGCTGCCGGGCCGGGGAGGAAGAGGGAGGCGGACCCCGGCTGAGCCGCCAGGACTTATGATGGCGGCTCACGCTTCGCAAAGACAGTGACGGCGATCACTTGGAGCGGAGCAGCCACGGCGCGCAGACGCCATGGCGAGTGGGCGGGACCGGGGTGGGGCGGTGAGAACCGGCCACGCCTCCGACGCCGGGACGAACCTGGCGTTTTTCTGTACTGCGCTGCGAAAGTCTTCCAGAGGTCTGAGTACTCGTCCGAACTGTGGGGTGGAGCGGGGGAAGTGGATTCCTGTGATGCATGTTGGTCGTCTCTTGAACGCGAGAATTCCCCTCGTCTGATACAATTTAGAGGTGCACTCTGTCTTTACACCCTTCAAAACGTAGTACCCAGGGGGCGTCTCACGGAGTTCTTGTGCCCGCTTTGCCGCAGGAATCTCAGATGTGCAGGCAACAGCAGTGACCGGGCAGCAAGACTACTGTTTAGAAAAAATATCCGGTGGGTGCGCTCGCTTTTTCTGTCGTGGAATGATTCCTGAGACGTTTTTATTCATACATTCTCTGCAAAGGTCGGAATCAAACTCTGTCTCCTTTAGTCTTTAACAAAGCTATCTCACACCTCTTAGATGCCCGTCATCTCAGGCTGAGGGTCTTGATATGTGTTGCTAGTCTCTTCTCCAAGATTTAAATTAACCTCTGCGAAGGGTCACTGCTCATTTTATTAACTTCCCCATCTAGCTTAGACTCATTTTACTTTGCTCGGTTCTTTGTTGAGCAATTAAAGGGCCATGTTTGCCCGTAGTACTTTTTAGACAAACTAGATTGGAAAGTAAGGTTTCAAAAAGACTTAAAAAACATACCAAAATGCCATCTTCTGCAGTAGTCTTTCTTTTCCTAAAGGACCTTGCTGGGCCTGTTGGCACGTGCCTGTTATCCCAGTTACTCAGAGACCAAAGCAAGGGGACCACAAGCCCAAGGCCAGCCTGGGCAATCAATGTAAGGAGACCCTATCTCAAAATTTTAAAAAGTGAAAAGGGCTGTAGTTCAGCTCTCCCTGGGTTTAGTCTTCAGTGCCAGAAAACAAACAAAAGTGGCCTTGTCCTAATGATTTTAAAAAGTAATTTCATTTTTCTGAATATCAGTACCAAAATTGAATAATCAAATTTTGTTCTTTATGTAACTAACTTGGTTTTTGGTATGTGCCTGAGGCAAGAGATTTCTGGAAAGCTTTTAACTCAGTAGAAATTGAGCTCAAGGATAGGTAACTGAGCGCCTTGGCTGAGTCAAAGCTTAGCCTTCGGTGTGCAAGCAGTAATTCTACTCCATTGCCAGGTTCAAGGAAAACAAACCTTTCTAAACCATGAAATGCTCATGTTCTCTTAGGTGGGAATTAGCCACATCCCCATTAGCCTGAGGTTCAAGAGCACGATGGGAAATAACTTGCATATGTCTATAATTGGAGCTTAGACATACACAGGCATGTTTGAAGGGAGGTCAATTTCTCATGAAGCTAATGAGGCTTAGGCAGCCTGACTCCTCTCTTGCACAAGTTCTTCCCAAGGCCCTGCACTTAGTTGTGCATTTTAAAACTTGTGTTCTTGTTCTTAAAGCAGCCCTCCCAAAAGTTGCATAAGTTTTTAGGACCCAGCATTCCGGAACCTACCCCAGGGCCTAATGGCAACTGGTAACAGGAGAGATGATGACAAAAGTTTCTTCTAGGCAAGGATGAGACCACTGGGAGTAGGATACCAGAATAAAGGCAGACATGGCCTGACTAGAGAATTTGGTCACCTGGGTGTTGGAGAGTCACCCATCACCCACTCCCCCCAACACTCACGTCCCTTGGCATGAGCAGGGTTGTGAGTTAATACTGAAGGAACACTCACATCAAGGTTTTTCCTGCAACTCTAAATTGTAAACTTCCTGTTCACAACAGGTAATGGTACTTAGTTGGCATAATCAAGGAAACCTCATGAAGGCAGAGGTCTCAAAGTACCATCCCCAGCAGCAACAGCACCTGGGAATTTTTTAGAAAGGCAAATTAGCAGACCATATGGCAGGAATGTGGAGTTGGAAACTTGAGGCTGAGGTCCAGCAGTCAGTGTTTTAACAGTTCATTTGGGTGATTGTGATACATGCTCAAGATTGAAGACTGTTTCACTCAGTTGATCTCTACAGGAGCTTCAAATTATTGACACTTTTTATATTCCATTCACGTTTCTTTCTACTCAGATTTTTAAAAATTTGAGACAGGGTCTTGCTAAGTCACTAAGTTGCCCTGGCTGGGCTTGAATTTATGATCCTCCTGCCTCAGCCTCATAGAGTGCTAGGATCAGATATATTTCAACTCTTAAATTCTAGCCTTCCTTTATTATCTATATGATGCTGGGCAAATTACTAGAACTTTCTGGCCTCCATTTCCTTATCTGTAAAATAAATGTTATAACTAATAAATTTGGAGATATGAAGCAAGATATTGTAAAGCATATTGAATAGTATCTGGTTCATGGCAAAATTTGTCAAAATAATTAGTGTTGGGCTGGGGATATAGCTCAGCAGAGGAGTACTTGCCTATTATAGTGGGTTCAATACCCAACACTGCAAAGTAATAATTATTGAGTATTTATTTTTTTCTTTTAGGGTGTGTGTTTTTCTTCTTTTGAGGGGGAACAGGGTCTTGATATGTAGTTCAGGCTAGTCTTGAACTCACTGTATAGCTCAGAATCGTCTCAAACTTGCTGTGATCCTTCTGCCTCAGCCTTCTGTGTGCTGGGATTACAGCTGTGTGCTATCACACCTGGCTATTTTTTCAAAATACCTTATTAGGTACAGTGAAACTTTTAAAGATCATTGATTCATTTATACCCCCACATAACTCTACAAAATATTTGAAGAGGCTTGCAAGGATATTTTCATTATTCTAGAAGTGTATGGTGGTGTACCTCTGTAATTTCAGCTACTCAGGAGGTTGAGGCAGGAGGATCCTGAATTTGAGTCCAGACTGGGCAATTTAGCCATACTCTGAGCAAAATTTTAAAAATGAACAAACAAGCAAACAAACAAAAATTGTAAAAAGATTGGGCATTGTAGCGCCGCACTACCTGAGTTAAATCCCGAGTAACAGGAAAAAAAAACCCTCATTCTAAATTTATAAAATATAAATACTTTAATAAGTATTAAAAAGTTAGTAAGTTCTAAGTTAGAGAGTTATTAGAAAAATTATATATGAATTTGGAGGGAAAATACTGTCAGAGTTTCTGGGGCTCTATCTCACTGGCACCCTGGGTGAAGGCAGTGCTTGGTCTCTTGCTGTTCACCACCATACACATTCTTTTCAATTCCGACTTCATGTCACCAGCTGCATGGCACCATCTCTACTGCTCTCCCCACTTGTGTATCTAGCATACATTTAAACTCATGTGACTGCCTCATCTTCCCGGCCTCCTCCACCCACTATATTTCTCATCTCCAGGGCAACCCCAGCCTGTGAATGCACAGGTCCCAAACTGAGGAGTTTTTCTTACCAGGCCCTCCCCGTGCCTCACCACGTCTTCCACTTGCCTCCCTGCCAGAGCTGCCTAATAAATGGCCTTGCTTTCTCCTGGAAAAGGAAAACAGGAGAGGATCCCCATTACCACAAGTCTCTTCTCACTGGGTTAGAAGCTGCTACCTCTTCCCACAGCAAGAAATTGCCTAGATTCTATTTGTCCTGCTGGGCTATTTACCAGTCATATCACAAATTTGAACCTAGCCCTATTTAGCAATGTAGTGAGAACCTTTCTTTAAAAAAAATAAAAAATAAAAATAAAGTTGAGGATTTGGAAGCTGTAATCTAGTTGGACATGAACCAAAATCTCATCCTGACCTTTCAAATTCTTGACAGTTTCCAGTACCTTTCTCCTACAACACTTAAAAATCTTGTGACTTTTTGAAAACTCTTATGTGATTTGGTGGTCTTTCTGTTAAAAGGAGGGAAATCATTTTCTTGGTGACCAAGGATACCCCTAGTGTTTTTCTTATTCTTTCCCCCTCCCAACAATTGTCCTCTTTAATACTCAATAAGTACTTTGAGATTGGATTTTTGGCTGCTCTGAGTTCATGATCTTTCCTAAACACCATTACTAAAGAAACTTGCCTTGGCCTGGCATGGTGGCACCTGCCTATAATCTGAGCACTGTGGGAAGCTGAAGCAGGACAATTACAATTTTGAGTCCCTCCTGGGAAAAGTATTTATTTAGTGAGACCCTATCTCAAAAAAATAAAAAAAGGTTGGGGATGTAGCTAAGTATGAAGGCCCTGGGTTACCCAGTGCTGGGGGGTGGGGGAAGAAGAAGGCAGTCTCACCCACACTGAGTTATGTTTAAAACTGCATGGTCTTGATAGTAATTAGCAGCCTCAGAAAGCCATTCAGGAGGAAAAAAAGACACTGAGCAATGTGTAGATGGATTTTTGTGTTTCTACCTCTCCCTGTAATTATTTAACTATAATTATAAAATATCCAGAGATAGGGCTGAGGTGAACCTCATTAGTAGAATACTGTCCAACATGTGCAAGGCCCTGATTCCACCCCTGGCACAGAAAAACAGCATGAAACAGGAGTATTCATTCAGTAAAGACAAGGACCAATGTGTTCAAGATGTAGATGGAGATTTTTTTAAATGACAAACAAAAGTAAGACATGAAGTTTTCCTTGTGGTGTTGGGGACCAAACCGACAGCCTTATGTGTTCCAGCAGGCACTCCACTAACTGAGTCCCAGCCCCAAGATACTGATTAATTGGAACATAAGACGGTGTTCTGGCTTGTGTTTAGATGTTCCCCCAAAGCAAATGAGGTGGGGCTATTTCAGGCTGAATCCAGAGTGTGTGATTCATAGTGTAATACAAGGCCCCAGAGCACTAGGATTAAGGGTTGAGTGCTACCCACCCTAAGTAGTCTGAAAAAGATAAAAGGGGCAGGAAGACGCTGCTAAGGTCCCTTGTTAATTTTGCTACTGTGTGGACACCTCCTGCTACACCATCCTGACTTGGAGCTAGCTGATTATGGACTGAAATCTCTAGAAACCGCAAGCCAATAAACCTTTCCCCCTTTAACTTTCAGTATTTTGTCTTAGCAATGAGGAAAGTAACTAACAGAGACAATGAAGCAAGAACTGCTGAGACAGGGATGAAGCAGGAGAGACGCCATTGTTCTGCTCTGTCTAATGTGAGTTCCCTAAGTGGAAAATCTAGACTGTCATTGCTGTGATAATGATTGTTATAGAAGAGGAAATTGTGAATCCTGTAGCAGTGATCTGAGAGCAGGTGTTAGGACTGCAACACACACTGTGCTGTGTTTTCCAAAAAGTGAATGCTATTTGCTCTGAAGGACATTATTTTGCTTTTTTTTTTTTCTTCCCCAAAACAGGTTCTAACTATGTAGTCCAGGCTGGCCTTGCACTTGCCATACATCCCTGATCTTCATGCTTCAGCTGCACCAGTCCTGGGATTATAGGGGTACGCCACCATGCCCAATTTAATTTCTATATTTTAACCACAAGTTAAATTTGGTACTTTACATCTGGTAGTTTAAAGTTATCTAATGTGGCTGGAAAGATGTCTTTATGACCATGAAATAACAAGTGCTACTCTTTTTTTTCTTCAGTATTGAACTCAAGGCCTTCACACTGAACTACATTCCCAGCCCCACTTTTACTGATTTATTTATATGTTTTTGGAGAAAGGGACTGGCTACATTTTTAAGTTTTTTGAACAGGGCTTGAACTCACGATCCTCCTGCCTCAGCCTTCCAGAGTGCTGGGATTATAGGCCCATGAATTATCCTTAAAAGAAAAATGCCAGCAAAGGAAGAGTCAATGCAAGTCTTTGAGAATATTCTTTGTTTCAGATTTAGTCTGCCCTTTGGTTAGCATATGTATTCTGTCATAGAGGGTTTCCCAATTAATTAAGTTGACAAAATTTGTATGTATTTCTGATATACAACATGTTTTAAAATATGTACACACTGTAGAATGGCTACATTGTGCTGATTAACATATGCATTACCTCTTATACTTACCATTTTTTTGTGGTGGGAACACTTAAAATCGCCTCTCTTAGCAAGTTTGAAAATACAACATACTGTTAACTATAGTCACCACCTACTGTCATGATGATTTGGTGCTTTGAATCCCTTTGATAGAACACAATAAGGAAGTATTAATAGCAGACTTTGATCTCCATAAAATATGTATTTTGTCACATATGGAAAATATGATTGCAAATAAAGGAACTGCTTTTTTTCTGTTAGAGAACATATTATTTTTGACAATGTGATTTTCTTATAAATAACTTTACTCCAAAAACTCCATAGGTTTTTACAATAAGAAATGGACCTTACACTTGTAATCCCAGCACTCTGGTAGGCTAAGGCAGGAGGATCACAAGTTTGAGTCCAACCTGGGTAACTTAGTGATTTTTTTGAGACCCTATCTCAAAATGAAAAATAAAAAGGGCTGGGGATGTAGCTCAGTGCTAGGGCTCTGGGTTCCATCCCAAGGCCTGGGAAATGTGGGGGGGCGGAGAAAAGGGGAAATGGACCTTCCATATTTAGTTGAGGCTACCTTTGGAAGCATCTACTTCAATTCCAGCTATGATTGCAAATTATTCAACTTCTCTACCTTTTAGCCTCCACAGTTTTATGTTTTAAAAATGATAAAAATAATTACTGAAGATTAGTTGTAAGGATTGAATAAACTATGTGACAGGATTTGGCACTTGGTAATATCATTGTTGCATAATGATTATTATTACTACTGAAAGGAAACTGAAGCTCCGAGATTACAAGCCTTGTCTAAGATAATGGCAGGGCAGAAACACAACTCCTGGCCAAGGTTTTGTCTTTTGTTTCATTTCAGCTCCATTTAATTTAAAGTTTTATGTGTCTACAGGGCTTTATTTGGCAGGATACTTTTATAATTATTGTTTTAATCCCGTAATAATGTAGAAGGCTAAAGAATTAAAATTCCAAAACTGTACTAAAAGGTAGCACAGATTAAATAATATCATGAGAAGTGAATGGAAGGATTCCTCAATAGAGCTCTCACTAAAAGGTAATTTGCTAGAGCTTAGACTTCTAAGTTCACCAACTCAAGCCTAAGTGTTTTAGAAGTCAGGGTAGGCCAGGTTGAGTGATATCTTAGTTACTTTTCTTGTTGCTGAGATAAAATACTTGACAACCAAAGTTAAAGGGGGAAAGGTTTATTTAGCTCACCATGTAGAGGTTTCAGTCTCTAACTGTCTGGCTCCAAGGCAGGGTGATACATGGCAGAGGGGTGTTACAGAGGAGAAACAGTCCATGACAGGCAGAAGACAGCAAAAGCACACAAACAAGGGACCTTGTATTGTATCTAGGCTACTGGGATTATAGTGATGCTGAACTGATCAGTGAACTGATTTAGTAATCACACACCCTTATTCCTAGCATTACACCATGAATTAATCACACACCCTGGATTCAGCCACCTTTGAACAAGCTCCATGCATGACTGCAAGAGGCTTTAGGGGGACATTAGACATGAGCAATAACAAAGATAACAAACAACTCCTAAATCTCAATGACTTAAAACAATGGATTTGGTTCCCTCACCTACTACATGTTCATCCAGGAACCTAACTGCTAGAGTAACCTAGGTCATTGTACCAGAGAGAAAAGGAGGTTTTGGAAGATCTCCCAATGTCTTCTTAAATTTTCTGACAAGAACTGATATTTCATCACTTCTACTCACACTCACTGGCCACAGCTAATGTCATGTGACCACAGCTAATGTCAAAGGGCTGAGAAAGTTCAAACCTGTCATCTACCAGAAGGACAAAAGAATGGGACAGTTTGTTAATAGCCTTAATGACTATTATAGGCTTTAGCTTCTTTTCTTTTCTTCTTGGGGAAATAAGAAATAGCAGTCTGAGAAAAGATAATTAAACTGTATTCATTTTTCCATGAATTATCAAGTTGTGATAAATTAAAAAATTTTATCATTTAATATTTTTTTGTTTGTTGGCTTTATATATTTTTTTATTACAACTGTAGCCACCCATGAAAGATGACTGCTTTTAAAAGCAGTTGAATGGAATTAGAATTTTAATTTTTAGAGTTTGTACATTAACAAAGCAATAATGGAATATTTGAATACTAACCAGATTTTTGATGAGGAACTGTGCATTATCTGCGGTGTGATAATGGGTTATTATGGATTTTTAAAAGAGAAATTTTGTCTTTTAGAAATACATAATGAAATATTTATGAATGAAATGATATGATGATGGGATTGATTTCAAAATAATCTACAATGTGAGTGGAAGCAATGGATAATGTTTTGGATGAAAGAAGATTGTCTATGAATTGATGTTGAAGCTGGAGGATCAGTACATAGGGGGTCGTTATGTTAATTTCTCTAGTCTCTTCTTAGGCATGCTTGCAGTTTTTAAATTTTGAGTGCTGGAGGTTGAATCTGGGGCTCACACACTAAGCTATAACCCCAGCCTTTAACATTTTTTTTTTTTAAATTTTTGAGATATGGTCTCACTAAGTCATCTAGTTGCCTAGGTTGGGTTGGAAATTGTGATCCTCTAGCCCCGCAGAGTGCTGGGATTGTAGATGTGCACCATTATACCTCGGTATGCTTGGAATTTTCCATAATAGAATTTTTTTTTTTAAAGTTACAATAACAAGTCCTCAGCTGCTTTAGTCCTGCAGGTTCAACTTCTCTAGAGATGGCTAACAAGGGACCATTGCTGGTGCCAGTGGCCTGCCTGAGGGCACATCAAGTCCTGGAAAATTCTTCATCCAAAGAATTTTTGTATTTGTCAAACATTTCAAAGGATCCACCCCAGGCCAAGGTGGCAGCAATGACACCCATGCAGTGCCTGGCAGGACCTCACAACCTCCCTACTCTGACCTATAAAGAGATTATGATTTTATATACAGATCAGCACATCAAACATGAGTACAACTCTGCTCACTCCTTTTTTCTGGCTACTCTGTGACCTTGGCAGGACACTAAATTTTCTTTGGTCATTAATTCAGTGCTAGAAGACTTTGGATGTCTCTGAGGTGTGCAGATGTATATGGGGCACACAGCTGGGCCAGGCACAAACCTGGGATGTGACACAAGAACCACTGTGAATGTTTCTCCTTGACTCTGGGGGCCCCAGGTCATCCCAGATCTCCCCTGAGCCACAGTGCTATCAGCCCTCACCCTAATCCTGATGGAGAAGCTTGTTTGAGCACCACCAGGCTATGCCTGGCACACTACTTGCCCTCTCTCTAAGAGCGCTTCCCTGCCCGTAGCCACAGATTTATTTTCATTCATCTTGTTTTCTACTGTAGTTGAATGGCTATGAATACTCTTATCCCAGGCTGGTTTGATCTGATTCTCCAGAACATTTGCTGTGTTAAGAGATATGGATGTTGAGCTAAGAGAAGGGTCTTAATGGTGCACATGGCAGAGTTTACACATGGCTGTCCACAATCCCTGTGGCAAAGGGCCCCAGAGCTGTTCTGAACCCCTCCGTCCTAAAGTGTGATTGCTAGTGTCTTAGTCTGTTTTCTTTTGCTATAACAGAGAACCTGGGACAGGATAATTTGTAAGAAACAGATCTTTATTAGCTCACTGTTCTAAAGATTGAGTCCAATGGCATGATGTGAGCATCACCTGAGGGTCTCTTGCTTCAGGTAACATGGTCAGAGAGTGGGAACATGCAAATTCAGGTTTCTCTTCCTACTCTTGTGAAGTCATTCACTAATCCTTGATGGGGGGATCACATCCTTATGGCTTCATCTAATCCTAAGTACTTCCCAAAGGCTCCACCTCCAAATACCTCAACATAAGAATTTGGGCATTCAGTTTCCAACATATGTGTCCATTTAAGGGAGGATACCAACAAACCTTAGTACTCAGCATTCCCATGCTATGCTATGGAAAACTTCATTGTGAATGTTTAAATAAAAAATGATTACAGTAAAAGACACACTGCTGGAAAGCCCCCTCAAAACACTCGCTTCCATTACACTTATCCATCATTCCTGTTGCTTTCTGGGAGTCCTTTTTCATGAGTGTCTTTATTTGTGCCTTTTAGGAAAAACAAAACAAACAAGGGTATGAACTCAACAGCACGGGTTTATTTCAGAACAAACCTGACAGGGACCATCCTGGCACTGAGACCAGATCAGTAACTCTCTTACAGGCTATCAGGTCTTTCATAGGGTCATGAGTATAAAGGGGGGCTGTGAAAAGAAAAGGTCAAAATGGGGATTTCAAGGGGGAAAGTTCAGTGAAAAGGAGTTGTGGCTATCTGCCAAGGACAAGGCTTGAGAAAGTAGAGTGTGGCTGCCTGTCAAGAGGAGGGATAAATAAAGAATGTTGGGAGTTACGGGTTTTAGCCATGGTTATTGGGCCTTATTAACCCATGATTATATATCTTTAGCAGGTGTAAAACCATAGTGGGATGAAAGCGGCTTAAATTGGTTTCTGGTCAGCCCTGGATGATGGTGGTTGGACTCCTTCAGTGCTGTCATGGCTGACTCCAGGTCCTGAAATGATTAAAAATATTTACTTTTCATGGTCATTTTGACTTTGGGGAAGAGTCGTAAGTTGCATGGCATCAGATCTGGTGAATAAGGTGGATGAGGACAAACAATCATGTTTTTATTTGACAGAAAGTGCTGTAAACCTTGTTTTCTTTTTTTGGAACCAGGTTTGAACTCAGGACCTTGTGCTTGTGAGCAGGCTTCCACACCACTGAGCTGAATCCCCTGCCCAAGTGCTATAAACATTTTGAAGCAATATAGAACATCCAGGCAGCCATACACTTGCAAAAGAGAACTTCCAGGACAGGGAGAGAGAGGGAGGAAGAGAGAGAGAGAGAGAGAGAGAGAGAGAGAGAGAGAGAGAGGGAGAGGAGAGAGAGATTCCTTTCCTTTCTTTGGAGTGCCTTAAAAGGTGTGGCTCCCAATTACAGCCTCTCCTTATTTTCTGCAAACCAGTCCATCTCCTCTTGGGTGTGGACTGAGCCTAATGGCACTTCTTTTCAATGGATATGGTTAAAGTTATGAAACTTTACTTTAAGGTTAGATCTTTGTCTGTCTGTAGGCCTGTTGGTCTGCTTCTCCTGCCTCTGGGGAAAGACAGCTGCCCTGTGATAAGGACCCCCATATATGGGCTGCTAGTCAAGACCGACTTCAAGCCTTTGGCCAGTGTGGCTGAGTCCTGCCTGCTCTCTGCAATGGCCAAGCTTAGAGGGGAAATGGAGCCTTGCAGTAGTGCAAGTGGGGCTGACACTTTGATCACAGACTTGTAACAATTTGCACACATTGCTAAGTGTAAGTAAATGTGAAAAATGTGACACAGTAATTCCAGAGCCTATGAAGTAAAATTTCAGATAAAGGTAAACAAAAGGAAGTTGCTTTTCCTATGGGTTTGGAGCAAAGTCACTGGAACACTGACTCTTTCTTCTCATAGCCCCCAGGGATGCAGAAGATGAGAGCAATTCGTATGTGCCCAGCTCAGGTTGGGTTGCTGGACATTGAGGATCATAATTACCTCCTGATTTTTAAAAAATACATTTTTTTATTAGTCCATGTTTGCAGGGCATAATTATTACATTAATAGTGGTGAGTTGATACATGTATACCACACATCTTAACTCTTTGCACTTTCCTTTCCTTATCCCCTCCTTCCATCTCTTGGCCTCCTCTGATTTCTTTCCATTTATAGAAGCTTGTGTTTTAATGATGATTGGTGAAGGAATATAGATTATTTTTTTAAAGCCTGGAAGAACTGGGACTTTGTAATGAACCTGGATGTTTCATGTGGATTACATTCAGAGAAAATAAAGATTAAAATAAACTACTTAATAAATCATTGTAAAACTATTTCAAATTACATTTATTCTTCTCATTCATTAAAGAAGTAAACAGAACATCACAGAAAACAGAAATCTTAGGGCTAGGGATGTAGCTCAGTGGCACAGAGCCTGCCTGACAAGTGCAAGGCCTTGAGTTTGATTCCCAATACCATAACAAAACATAACCCAGAAAATTTAAAATACTAAGTTGCTTAAAGAATCTCTTGATAAAGCTGGTCATAAACCTGGCCTTCCACCATATTAAGGCTTAGCGGGAATACACTCTGACTGCCTGAGTTTATTGTTGCTGTTGTTGAACTTTTTATTTTGAAGTAATTATACATTTGTGTGCAGTTGTAAGAACTGGAGATGTGTCTCAGTGGAAGAGGGCTTACCTAGCGTAGGCCAGGTCCTGGGATCATTCTCCATTACCACACACACACACACACACACACTCTCTCTCTCCCTCTTTCTCTCTCTCTTTCACACACACAAAAAAGCAACTAAAACAGAATGAGGGCTTACCTAGCGTAGGCCAGGTCCTGGGATCATTCTCCATTACCACACACACACACACACTCTCTCTCTCTCCCTCTTTCTCTCTCTCTTTCACACACACAAAAAAGCAACTAAAACAGAGATGTCCCTTTTACACTTTCCCTCAATGCCCTAAGTGATAATATCTTGCATAGTCATAGTACACTATAAAAATCATAAAATCAGCATTGAGACAGCCCACAGAGCTTTTTAAGATGTCATTAGATTTAATATATGTGTGTATGCATATGTAGTTCCAGCACACACAGATTTGTGTAATCAATACATAGACACCCCCCCCAAGGAGTCCCCCACTGCCCTTCTTTGGCTGCATCACCTCCCACCTTGGCCCCTGCAGCCTTGATTCTGTTCTCCATCTCTATGAGTTCATTATTTTAAGAACATTTTATAAATGGAATTCAACAGTTCATAGCCTTTTGAGATTGGCCTTTGTCCCACCTTGAGATCCACTTGAATTCTCATCCTGGCAAGCTGCTGTGTGATCTTGGGCAAGTACTCTCACTTCTCCAATGCAGCTTCTATTCACACCTAGGTCTGTGTGTGTTTCCAGTCTCACTGTCCCCCAGCGTTCCTATTTCTCACCTGCAATTAACAGGAGACCTTCGGTAGAGTGAACTGTTGCGATGGAACCTCAGAACATGGCTGGGACCATGAACCTCTAAACCTCCTCTCAGCATTTCCAAATCAAAGTGTATGGAGAAACACTACAGTTGTTCCTCAGTATCTACTCCCACCTACCCGAGAAGATACCAAAATCTAGATGCTCAAGTCCTTACATAAAATGTGGTAGTATTGGCATTAGCATGCAAATATTATATATATACACACTTGAAATCATTTCTAGATGACTTGTAGTACCTAACAAAACACAAATGCTAGGTTAATAGTTATTGTACTGCATTGTTTAGAGAATAATATAGAGGAAAAGAATCTGATACAAAAGAACAAATGCAGTTTTTTTCTTTGAATGTTTTCAACCCATGGTTGGGTGAATCCTTAGACATGGAACCCATGGCTAGGGAGGGCTGACTGGTTTTGGAAATGCCAGTTGTTCAGTTTTGGTATTTAGATATTGTCATGGTCTAGTCTTTTGCTAAGTAATTTTATGTTTACAGACTATTGTTTTGGATGGAAGCCCATTTCCACTGCTACCAGTTTTTATTTTGGGTCAGTGTCTTTCATCAGTGGTGGTGTGGACATAGGTGTCATTTGCCTGTCTTTTGGAGGTCATCTGATTTAGTCTAACATTGGGTACACTGTCAGGAAACTACCCTTACCCCACTGGATCAGTTGGACCATCATCTGAGATTCTAGCACATGCAAAGCACTTTTACAAATTCTCCAAGCTCCTTGCTCCATGTCTGCTCAGTACAGGGCTTGCCTCTCTGACCACCTCTGAAATAGCACCTGCCTCCTGTCTCTCTTCATTCCTTTAGCTGACTATTTTTATCTTCAGAGCAGTTGTCATCACTTGACAGCTTGTGTATTTGTTTACTGTCTGACTTTCACCTTCACAATGCGCTCCCTGGGAGAGATTGGCTTTGTCTAATCCCTGCGATGCTTCTGTTGCCTAAGGGGTCTCTGACACACAATGTTTATGGAGTAAAGGAATGAAACTAAGGAGTGAGTGAATAACTTTTCCACTGTAATGGTGGCAGGAAGAGACAATCTATACTTGGAGAAGTGGAGGAAGTGGCAACTCAAGCAGAAGAACTTAGGATATGTCAAAGATCTGCACTTTAGCCACCCAGTGCAGGTGAAGAGACTTCCAGAAGAAAAGCAACGGAAGCAAAAACAAAGTAATGATTAATGGCAACCCTATGGTACTCATAACTTAGGTATACAAGAAAAGATTATGTTTGGACCTCCGCTGAATTCCTGTTTTGAGGCTTGATTTTGACAGGATAGAAGCATTTACTAGCTCTAGAGTTGAAATCCTGTTGCCCCTTTGCCCAGGGGAGAGGTTGCTGGGAGTTTACCCATGTATCCCCGCAATGGCGGTAGAGTGTTTAGTTCACTCAGCAGTGGCTGACAATACTCTTGACTGTCTCGTCAGGCCACAGAATCTGAGACGCATCCTCTTCTATGTTCAGAGGCCACCCCACATGATTTTTCTTTTGTCAGCTCTTTCTGACTCACCCACTGGGTTCTGATATGGGATGGCAATTCCCCTGCAGCTATGTTCTGCTTTTCAGCCATGCCTGCGATTTCTGTTCTCAATTCCAGTGTAAGTTTCAGTTCTCTATTCTCATCCCTGATGTAAAACTTTTCCTATAATTCTCAGATCTAAAGGTTTGGTAATGGAATGAGGTGGTTTTGCTTGGAGACTCCTAATGATGCTTTCTCACCATTAAAGCTACAGAACATTTCCTAAGTGAGGCATCTTGTTATATGCAGTAGTATTCTTCCTAAACCATGTACATGGTTTCACTTAAACTATACACACACACATACACGTGTGTGTGTGTGTGTGTGTGTGTGTATGTGTATATTGTTATATGCAGTAGTATTCTTCCTAAACCATGTACATGGTTTCACTTAAACTATACACACACATGTGTGTGTGTGTGTGTGTGTGTGTATATATATGAACTATATAGGTTAAGACAGCATCAGTACTTAGGTTTTTATTGTAAAGGAATTATTTATCTAAAATTTCTCTCGTATTCAGTTTTAATTTTTATTAGTACATGTTTGCAGTACATAATGATTACATTCATCATGGGGAGTTGGTTCAAGTACATAACACATCTTGATTCTTTTTACATCCTCTTCTCCCCTCCCTACCTCATCTCTCCATCTCTTGGTCCCTCATCTAAAATTTCTCTTGAAAAGCCCAAATATAAATCCAATCACAGCACCAAAATTTTGTGAGGGAAATATTTTTACTGTTATTAGACAAAATTTCATACTTGGATGTTAAGATAACATATTAGAAATTAGAAGAATATAAGGCAGTAACCAGCAGTGTATGTCAGTACCATCTGTAGAACCTTCTTAAAATTCACAGGCTTGGGTCATGTCCCCAAAGACCAGATTTGGAGAATCCCCTGTGACATGTGAACATGCATATACTATAGACCACAACAAAATTCCACTCCAGGCCCCCTCGTTTGTTTTTTGGGGATTTTTTGTGGTACTGGGGTTCAAACTCAGGACCTTATGAGGCAGGCACGGGGCTGCTGAGCTAAATCCCCGGCCAGCCCTCATTTGACTTATTGATGAAGAAACAAACTCAGAAAAACAGTAATTTGTCCAGCCTCACACACATGAAAGGAATTATTTCATTAAGTATATCTGAACAGACTGAGATTCCAAAGCCAGGGAGTAAGGTTTGTTGGATGAAGATGTTTAAGATTCATTACAGAAACTGAACTACATCATTTTCTTGTAATTGCATAAGTGAAAATGGTGAAGAAATTGTTAGTTCCAAGTGGAATCAACCCTCAAGGTTTCAGGTCAGCAGTTCTCAAAGGTCATGTTTGCATTTTACCAGCAAAAGTTGTTTAAAAAGGGAAATAGACCCTCCTCTCCATTTAGGCTTGAGTTCACAAGGATGGGGATGGATGCTGGAAACAACTGTGGTTAGAAGACTGAGGGAGTGGGGAACCAGCAACCCTGTCTTGCATGGCTGTCCCTAATAGAACTCAGTGCTCAAAGAGGCACTTGGTGCACACTGAGAGCACAGTGGCCGAGTCTCCTCAGGACCTGATCAGAGAAGGAGGCCTCATGGTGTAGGAACACATGTACATTATTGATTTCACTTTCCAAATAATTTAATCAACAAAATTTCCTTTCATGGGGTTCAGTGGTCCACACCTATAGTAGTCCACACACTCCCATCTACTTGGGAGGCTGAGGTAGGAGGGTCACTTGAGCCCAAGAGTTTGAGACCAGCCTGGGCAACATAGCAAGACATTGTCTCAAAAGAAAAAAAAAATCAAGAAAACTTTCCTTTTACCTTGCTGTTGCTGTTTATCCTTCCAGAGTAGTTATCTTCTTGTATCCCCATTGCCATCAATTTTCTCGAAAGAGCCATGTAAATTTGCCATCTGAGCACTTAGATGTGCAGTTAGGCGCCATCTCATTATTTCTTTCGGCAGTAGCTAACACCATTCATGCATTCATTCATTTGTTCATGCAGTTCGTATTCATGAGCACTGAGCTCAGGCCAGGCATTGGCCTCAAGGAGAGCATAGGTCTTATCTCATGGAGCTTGATTTCTGGTGGGAACACAGACAATTGCACTGACACAGCGCAGGCAAAGGAGAGGCTGCTGGGAAAGAATATGTAGAGTGGCGCCTAATCTAAGTTGGGGTGGGAGATGGTGGACAGGGAAGCCCTCTGAATTCATGGAAGCCACTCTGCTATGTCAACGAGTGGTAGGACCTGGCCTGAAAGAGGCAAGGGAAGGGTGCTGCAGGCAGAAGAGCAGAAAAGAGCTTAGGCAGGTAGTTCATAGAACTAGAAGAGGGTGTGCCACTGTGTCAGAGCTAATGGGCACGTGGGAAAGCAGTGTGAAAGGGGTCTCAGGAGACAAGAAAAGGTGAGGTCATGGAGGGCATCTGAGGCCTGGTTAAGAGCTTTGCTCTTGATTCCAAATCTGAAGGGGAAGTCATTGAATATGTACAAGCAAAGAAAAGAAATGATCACATTTATATTTTAAGAGTCCTGCTTTTTGTTGGCTAGAGACCAGACTAGAATCTGAAAGCATTCAGGGACCTCTGCAGTGCTCAGAGGTGACCGTGATTCAGAGCAGGTTGGTGGCCTAGGTGATGGAGGCAGGTTGTCAGGCTCTGGACACCTTTTGCGAGTTGACAGAATTGGGTATCTGGGAGGTGTTGAGTGGGATCACTATGTTTCTGGCTGAGGCAACTGCATGAGTCAGTGGTGTTATTTACTGAGATTAAAAAACAGGAATAATAAGTTTGAGGGAAAGGGCAAGAGCATCTTGTTTTACATCTATGGAATATCAAAAGAAAGGCTAAGAAGGCAGTTGGATCTGTGGGTGTCAAATTCAGAAGAGATGTCTTGGCTGAACATGAGTTTGGGAGTCAATGGTATATGGTTGGTAATGAGAGTTATAAGAATATGAAAGGTTATAGGTAGAGAAAGTGAGACTCTTTACATTGTAAGAATCAGGTGAAGAAAGATCCAGAAACAAAAACAAATGGAAAAGACAGGGCAGAGGAAAACCAGTGTGTGATGTCATGAAAATAAGGAAAGAGACTATTTTGGGAAGACATAGTCAACTCTGTCTAGTACCACAGAGAACTTAGGTAAGCTGAGGACTGAAAAAGGACTATTGGAATGAGGAGATCATTGGTGATCTTCCCCAAGAACAGATCTGATTAAATTATTTGGCAGAAGCTAAAGAGGTGTGGCTTAGAGACTGATGGGAGGTTTAGCAAGTCACAAGAAGTATTAAAGAATGAAAAGAAATAGAAAAGGATGGAAAAACTAATAAAATCAGAGTATATCACTTACATTAAGGATAAGGAATATTTTCTGAAAATTTTATTTTAAGTTTGTGAGTGTATCTAACTATGGGTCAGGGTAATCTGAGAAACACTGCAGACATTTGATTGTCATATCTGTGGGTGAGCTTCTGCTGACATTTATGGGTGGAGGTCACAGATGCTGCTAAACATTTTGCAATATACAGGACAGCCCCATAAAAAGAATTATCTGTCCCAAAATGTCAATAGTGTCAAGTTAAGAAACTTTGTTCTAAGACTATAGATTTCAACTTCAGCTGCATAAGAGAATCATCTGGAGAGAGGGAGGTGGGGGACAGAGAGAGAGAGAGAGAGAGAGAGAGAGAGAGAGAGAGAGAATGTGTTACTAGGAATTGAACTGAGGGAACATTGTGCTACATCTCTAGTCTTTTTGAGACAAGGTCTTTCTACAAGGTCTTCCCAGGCTGTCCTTGAAATCACTATATAGTTAATGCCAGCCTTGAACTGGTACCTGAGCCTACCAAGTGCTGAGATTATAGGCATGTGCCACAATACCAGGCTTGATAACTTGTCTTACTAAGTTGTCCAGGCTGGTCTTGAACTTGTGATCTTTTTGCTTCAGCTTCCTGAGTAGCTGTGATTTCAGGAGTGCACCATTACACCCAGCCATTGGGATACTTTTGAGGTGTACATACGTTGGCCCCACCTGGGTATTGGGATATTTAAGAAACTCTCAGGTTTTATATAGAGCCAGGGTTGAGAATTCCTACTTCAGGAGAATATGTTCATCACCTTTTTATACACAACTAACTAAAAAGGAGATGGATTGTAGATGATTCAAGAAGCTGACACCACCCCTTCACACACCCACACATGCAAACAAATGGGTGAAAAATAAAAGTCCATATTATTAACAAATACTTGAATGAATCCTTTCATAGTGGTTTGGTTGAAACCATAACCTTTTTGGCCTCCATGAGTCTCAGATATTTCACCTTCCCTTGGGCAATGACTGGCTACTTCTCAGTTCTTGTCCTTTCCCTAGCTAGAAGCTGAATACCACCAGACCACCAGGCAAGACAGGATGTAGCTTCTCAGTTAACCTACTTTAGTTCTCTTCCTTAGGGACCTTAATATTTTGTCTTTGTATTGATCCATCTCAGTTTCACTATGATGGAACTAGATGGGTTTGTTTTGCTTACCCTCTCCTAATTCAGTGTGCTTTCTCAATCTGAACATTCATCCTTCCATTTACCATTCTGGTAAATTCTTTGCCATTTTCTTTTCAATATGTTGACCCTCCCTCATTCTCTCCTTTGAATTCCTATTAGACTTATATTGGATTTTGTCATTCTACCCTTCACATCATGCTGATTTACTTTCATAAATTCTGTTTTCCTTCTGTGCTTTGGTGAGGTTTCCTCAGCTCCATTTTTCAAACCCCTCTAGTGCTCTCTCTTTTCATCGAGTCTACCTTATCTATTGAGTTTTTAAATTTTAATGACTGCGTATTTCATTTCTGTAATTATTTTTGCTTCCTTATTTTCCACAGTGTTCTCTTTGTGCCTGAATCCTGTTCATTTCATCATCTTTCTGAACATTTTAACTCTCAGCCTGTTTTATTATCATTAATTCTTAGAGTGTGTGTGTATATATATATATATATACTTATACATATACACACACACACACACACACACACACATATATATATATATTTCACTATTTGCTGGGGCTCTCTTCTGTGCAATTTCATGTGGACAGGCGTAGCAATCTTATACTATCACAGTAACATAGTTCCAATGTTGCATGATAATATTCACTGCCTTCCTACACTGAATGCACAGCTTAGAGAACATTACTCCTGCTGACATCCACACCTCATATTCCGTATGAGATTATTTACACTTTGCTAAAGCCCTGATATGAAAAGAACACTGTACGCTGGTTTTTCAATTATTGAAGTTGGATTGGGGGAAAGGGAGGAGAAAGCACCTGTCCAAACCAGTTGATCAATAAGATTTAACAAAAAGCTATTTGATAATCCTTTGCTAAGATATTATAGGTATATCACAATTAAAGTTAGATTTTAAGGTTTAGAAAAATCGTAACAATTGTCATCAAAGCAATAAGACTAATGTATGCTTTCTCAACAGAGTATCTTCAAATCTCCTAGCTTGTTATCCTCTGGTGCTATTTCAAGACTATTAAACATTTTGGCTTCTCTTCTTTTCATGTTCTTTGTACTACCACTACCACCCATCAGTGTGTAAGGAAGGAACCCATTATGTCTCACCAGCTGAGAAATCATGGAACTCTGTCCCTGTCCTGGAGCCTATGCTTCTACTAATGCAGCTCAGAACCACTCAACCATTTTAGCTAACACAAGATACCTGTGAGTCATGATATTCAGTTATCTTAAATGTCTTATGCACATGATATTCAGTTATCTTAAATGTCTTGTGCATAAACAGGCTGCCTGCACTCCGTAGGTGTCCAGACATGTGACTCTTGCTGTATAATCACTGCAAGCCCCAAGGATATCTGTAGAGGTGATCTGGTGCCCCACCCCCACCCCTTCAGTATTCCGCAATGGCCCTTTCCCAAGTCTTGAGTCTAGAAGGAAGTGGAATGAGCTAAGGACTCTACTAAGTAGGGCACAGTCTTTCCAAGGAAGGGACACTTGTATATGTAAACACTGGGACCACACAGCCAAATTCAAATCATGGGGACTAGACAAGCACTACAGAGAGAAAGGAGAAATTAAGAGTTGGTAAAGCTTCATGGGAAGATTCAGCTCTCATCTGGCCTTGAAGGATGAGTTGGTCCGTGCACAGAGCATCCAATAAGCAAATGCACACAGGGATAAGTGTGTCCTGGGATATGCTGCGCTTTAGGTATGAATGGGTAGATGGGTGTTGGCAAGGGGTGGTAGTAACAGTTAGGGGGGTGAGTGGGGACAGAAGGAGGAAACTGATAACTGACTAATTCTTAAGAGAGGAAGAGGTGGCAGGCAGATGACAGACAGAAAAAGGTAATGATATATATTGCTGCTGCTCAACCTGTGCTTTGTATGTTTAGGACTTTGTAATTGTCTTGCATGGATTATCTCACTTTAATCCTCACAAATCCTATGAGGCAGAGAGTGCTACTATCCTAATTTTCCAGATGAGGAGTCTGAGGCTAGAGGTGATTAAATAAGTAGCCCCAGGATATAGAGAGAGCAAGTATTGATATGAACCCTGGCAGTTTGGCCCCAGAACTTGTGTTTTTAACTAGCATGAAATACTGTGCTACAGAAGATTATAATGACTCACCTTTGTGCTGCTAAAAATTGGCTCCTGTGTCATCTTGGTCCTTGCTTTCCATTGGTTGCCAGCTTCTGAAGTAAGACATTACTCACACCATAGGTTCTTACATTGCTGCCAATCCCTGAGTTTATGCCATGTGCTGAGGACATGGAGATGAGTCAGACTGCTGCCCTCAAGGGGGTGGCAGTCTCATAAGGAGGTCACAAAGACAGCTATAGGAGCATATAATTATAACGTGGCATGACAAATCATGACTCAGAGGACTTTTCTGCAGAGTGCTAAGGAATCTCAGATAAGGGTGACTGATTCTAGGGGAGGGAGTTGGGGGAAGGTTTTGGGAAGAAGGGAATAATTAAAATAAGTTTTGAGGGCTGAGTAGTTCATCAGATATGTGGGATGATGTAAAGGATTTCAAAGCTGACTGTGCTCAAGGGCACGGGGTCAAAGGAACATGTTGCAGGTCAGGGAATGAGCACAGCTAGAAGAGACAGGAATTGTAAATTCTATGCATCATCCTCACATATGTTCTGCAGACCCTTCTTCCTGGGTAAGTTGAGTTCCTTAGTCAAATGTGTGTGAGTGTAGATTGCTTTTATACTCCCTATTGGAGATTCATAATGCATGTAGACATATTCAGTACTCTAAAATAAGCAATCTGTGTAAGTTTTTCTTTTTGTTTTGTTTTGTTTTTTGTTTTTTTGTTTTTTTGTTTTTTTGAGTCTCACTGTGTAGATTGCTTTTATACTCCCTATTGGAGATTCATAATGCATGTAGACATATTCAGTACTCTGAAATAAGCAACCTGTATAAGTTTTTCTTTTTGTTTTGTTTTGTTTTTTGTTTTTTTGTTTTTTTGTTTTTTTGAGTCTCACTGTGTAGTTGAGGCTGACCTGGAACTCACTATGTAGCCCAGGCTGGTCTCGAATTTACAGTGATCCTCCTGCCTCAGCCTCCCGAGTGCAGGGATTACAGGTATGTGCCACCATGCCCAGCCTGTATAAGCTTTTAAAACAAGAGTTTCTCATTTTAATTGTCCACAGAGTCCTTTCCCTCTAGGTTTCTTTAACTTTCATTTCAAGAATTTATATTTTTTAAAAATTTCCTTCTCAATCACTCACTAGGACTATATTTTGTTCTAACTCTTTGAACACAAGTGTGGCAGCTGCTGTCAAGTTTATTTTGCTAATGAAAGAATTGTCACAACTGCTGCCTAGGAAGCCATAAGAGGTGTTGCCCCACATACGGACAGAAGTCCCTCACCCACAGATCCAGAGGGCTCCTGCACATGGATTTCTGGGGTCCCCTCTCTGTGTGGCCCCCTGCTCTGCTCTGTTGCTCTGTGGATCCAGCCTAGAAGCAAAGCCCTTGTATTTTTGTTTAGTTTTATAGTTGTTTATGAAGGGAGGAGTTATTGTGGTATCAGTTACTCCATCATGGTCGGAAATGGAAGTCCATCATAATTCTATTAAATAGCACATGAAACCAGAAACATGCAAAATATACTTTGAGAAATACCAAGATAAGTTTATGTTTAATCTTAGCCAAATTTGTAGTAGTGAGGATTTGTATAGTTCAGAATCTTGCTGTAAAGGCTCACTTGGATTTTTTATAGACCTCTTACATTGAACATCTCTCAAAAAGGTCCTAATTCCCAAGACTTATTTCAAACCTACTTTCCCCAGCTTTTCTCATTTCAGCAAATGGTGACTTTAGCCCCATTCTAGTTCCTCCAGTTCAAAGTCGTGATGTTCATATTATCCTCCTTCTCACCTCCCACAGAAAAATCTGTTGCTCTATCTTCAAAATGTACCCAGATCTGACCACTTCTTACCATCTAACTCTTCATACCATCACAGCCAAAGCACCATCTCCTCTCACCTGCGCTATTACCATAGCTTCCAAATTGGCCTCTTGACTTCTTTCTTGGCCTTTTTGATCTATTTTTCACCGGAAGCCAAAGTGGTCCTCTTACAGTATAAGTCAGCTCATGTCATGTTCTTGCCCAAACACCTTTACTGACTTTTCCTCACCCTTTGAGTAGAGCATAAGCTACATTGCCATTAATCTTTCCCAAAATACTTCCCCTCACTTCAAACATTCTTATCCCATCATTCTTGCCATTTCCTGAAGCAGTTCTGGAAGTTTTTTTCATGAGTATCTTTAGTTGTGTTTCCATGGCTGCCTTGATGTCCTAAATCAATAAAGGATGTTTACCTTTCATGGTAATTTTGACTTTGGAAAGAGCAATAAGTTGCATGATGCAAAATTTGGTGAATAAAGTTGATGAGGACGCACCTTACTATTTTTATGAGCCTGTCTTTCTTTTGGGTAGTGCTTGACAACAGCATTCACCATGTTTTCAGTCACAGCTCATAAAGATACAAAAGACATAAAAACTTCAAGAACTGCTTTAGAAGTGGCAAAAGTAATAGAAAGATTGTAAACGGGCATCCCAAGTTGCAAACATATTGGGAAAAATCTGAATATTTTATCAACTCTTAAGAATAAAGACCATCATTGCAAAAACAATTGTAGGTTGCTTTCTCTAACAGGGGGGCTATTATCTTGTTTGTCTTTATCTAGATTAAGTTTTGTAGGCTCAGTCATCTCTCAAAGGTCAATTTCAATAAAATTCCAAATGGAAGTCTATATAAAAGTAAGATCAGAATATGCAGCATTTTGAAGCAATGAGGCAAAATATAGTTTGTATCTTCCAGAAAAATCCATTTTGTCTTTTTTCTACAGATACAATAGCATTCAGAGTTGAAAACTGCCTTCATTAATGTGACAGTTTTGTGATACACAGTTTGGTCTAGAGCATGAAAATTGTGCGTGCAGAGGAAAGCCTTATGCGTTCATGTTCATGTAAATGACTTCAATACTATTTGCAGAAAGAGATTGCCTAATGATGGAAGACCAAGATAACTCTATTCCTCTATTCCTCTATGTACTGGAGCTCTTGTAAAGCCAAAGGATACTCCTTGAGGCAAGTATGGGATCAAAGAAGCAAGTGCAGTTTAATTCTATAACATGACCCCAACCATTACCTTCCAGGGCTGTTCTGTTTGCTCACAGGTCTAAGAAGACACACTGTGGGCTGGGACATATTATTCCAAGCCACTGTGAACAGCATCTTGAGGAGTATTGGTGGTAATTCTCACAGCTGCCAAGATCAAAACAGGCTCTCACGCACTCCTATTTCTTGAGGTTCTTGATATATTAGAACAAAAGGTGAAATTCCAAAATAAGGTTACAAAAATTGTGATTATATTTTAAATGCTTCTATTGAGTACATTCATACTTTTAAAATAAGGAAATACAAGGTGATACTGCTGTTGCAGTATAGAGAATCTTATTTGAAGATAACAAAGGTCTAGGGCCAAGTATGGTGGCATATTCTTGTAATCCCAGCATTTAGAAGGCTGAGGCAGGAGGATTTTGAGTTCAACACCAGACTGAGATACATACTGAGACCCCATTCCAAAAGAAAATTAAGCAAAAATCTAAACTTGGCTTGTGATCCTCCCTGTGATGGTACTGTCTACTCCCTGGGTGTTTGCCAAGGTCTTCTGCTGGTCAGTCTATGAACCAATGATTCTGAGCTTTAAGAGTGAAGTCTCTTTGACTCCACCTACTTCATAGATGCTTGGTGCATAAATAAATGCCTCAATGTAATGAGGCATTACATTTTTCTTGCCTGGTTGGGCAAGAAAAAATGAATTATTTGATCCAATTACCCTGCTAGTCCCAGGAAAATGATTAAAATATTCCAACCAATTTATTTAAAAGTCTATTCTTAAAATCTCATTACCTGCCATGTACTACAAAAGTGGATGAAAGAGTAAAGGCAGGGCTCCTAAAATGACATTTCAAAGGGTGTTCAGGACTTATAAGTTAAACCTCAGCAAGACCATAGCTGTGTACACGCAGAGGCTTTTGGAAATGTTAAGGCATGGAGTTAGAAAGCAATTAGGTTGGAGGAGTCTGGCAGGACAGTAGTGGGTGAGGGTAATAATTCATCCATCTATCCAATAAATGTTTATTCCTTCCATCCAGCCATCCATCCACTCACTCATCCAACTTGATATTTATTTATTTTTATAATTTTAATTTTAATTAGTACATATTTGCAGTGTGGTACATGTACATAACACATCTTATTCTTTTTTATCCTCTTCCCCTCCCCTGTCTCCTTCGATCCATGACTTAATCTCCTTCCCTTTTGTAAAAGATCTATATCCCTTTTCCTGTTATCTATCTTTTATCCTGTGTAGGGGACAGGGCAAGGTAATGTTACTAGAACTCCTGCAGGGAGTCCTGGTCTCCTGTGAACCATGACAGCACAAGGCAAATTAATTGCTAACAACAGAAATGAGACTTAGAGAGGAAACTGAGCTTTGGGCCTGATCATTGCTGCTTTGGGCAGCAAAGATGAAAGACCCTGAGCTTGTCACAACTTTATTTGATAAATTGGGAGTAACAGATGACTCAGAGGGTGGTGCTAATTCTAGAACAATGAGGAATTTATGTAGATGAAGATCCTAGTTCATGAAGAATTTATGTTGACTAGGAATTTGTTCTTCCCCAGGATGCCTTTAGTTGATGTAATCCTTCCCTGGAGCACACAGCATCACCAGACCATTGAGGTTTTAGCTGTGACTGGAGGTGGAAACGGAGTTAGGTCTGGCCATGCCATAGCCAGCCTGTAGGCAGGAATACTAGGCCTAATCATAAGTTATTTATGAAATGATTTTCCCTCAAAATAATATAGAATTGCTCCTGACAATCCTGTTTTTTAACTTTTTTATATTTGGGGTTCTTATATAAAAGAAGGTATGCTATATTTAAGCATGATTTAACTTAATATTAAGGTTTCAAATCATATCTGTTTTCCTAAAAAAGACTCAGATTTACAACTCAATATTAATAGAATGCCTTCCCCATGCCAGGCACTACCCCCTGTGTCATGGGTACAGAGAGGAATGGGACAGGAGCTTGAAGAACTTTGCTTGGGATGAAAATAAAACCCACAACAGCAGCCCAGTTGTAAGTGACCCACAGAAATGAGCAGGTCTTTCCTGTGCAAATGAGACTGATGTCTAAATTAGTCTGGGGAGATGAACAAGACCATGCCCAACTTCTAGTTTTCCTTCCCTTTGTCTTTCAAGAAGAATACCTTGGTAAGGGAAAAAAATGAGAATCAAGACTTGCCATGTAAAGGTACATGATCCCAACAATGAATGTAACTGTACTGTATCCCTAAATGTACCAATAAACTCATTAAAAAAAAAAAAAAAAAAAAAAAAAGAAGAATACCTTGGGCCAGGGATTTAGCTCACTGGCACCGTGTGTACCTTGAAAGCACAAGGTCCTGAAGTCCTGACTTCGATCCCTAGTAACACAAACAAAATAAAACAAAATAAAACAAAACAACCTCAGAGCTAGAAATACTAGAGTATTGGTAAGAAGAAACTGAAGGTGAGATAGCACAGGAAGTCTGAGGGAGAGGCTCATCTGTATTTACTCTAAATAAATTTAGATTTTTTTCAATGTTTTATGAGGTCTTTTGAAAGAGAATATGTACTGTATATATTTCCAAGGGGCAAATCAAGGACCAATAGAAAAATATAAGGGATTATAGCCTAGTGTATGAATTAGCACTTAAGTAAACATGCCTTTGTATTATAAAAGGTACTTTCTTTACTCTGTAAAACAACTGGACCAGAAAATAAAGATAAAAACATGAAGGTAATTAGAAGTTCACTCAATCTAACAATCCAGTCATAAATGCTGTCAATGGTGTGATATTTTCCATTCAATTCTAAAATGTATGACACAGTGAAGATTATGTAATACATGTAAATTCTCTCTATTATACTTAACATTATGTATTTCCCACATCATCATAAATCTTAAAAAAATAGTTTCAGAGTTCTTGGTTCTAGCCAAGATGGAGTTGGATCTTCCCTTTTACAACCAAAAAACTGGACATAGGACAATGAGCAAACAGAAAGAGTCTTCGGGGTGGAAAGAAGAAAGAAGAGTGATTGAGGACTTGGACACATGAGGAACAATAAGGTGATGAGTTCCCCAAGTTTCCTTTTTGCTTGCCATCTCTCTGAAACATAGTGCTGGTGAAGACTGAAGTCTGGGTCCATCGACAAGGATTGCAAAGGGAAAAGGAAGACTTCAAGAAAAGCCTGTTGCCCTAGAACAAAGTACCAGGAAAGAGAGACATAATACAATAGAATATCTGCTCTACTCCAGCAAAACACCAAGGCACAACATCCCTGCCTAAAGTCCCCATCAGGTTCTATAGGCAGATAATCTTTAATTTCTCTCTCAAGAACCAAGAATGGAGGAGTGAAGCTCTAATTTGCCCACCCAGTGGTGTTAGCAGGGCCAAACAGGGAACTAATGTTCCACCTGCCACCCTCAAAGTAGGCAGAAGTCCAATTTCCCTGCTTTTGCGCTGTCCGTGGAGCCCAGTGATTCACTATGTACCCACCTCCATCTGCCACCAAAGAAACTGAAGGATACAGGCTGTAGCAAGATTGCTCAGCCACCCATGTGGCCTTGACCCTGTCAGTTGGGCCTGGCACGGAGCTGAGCTTATACTGCATCAGGAGACAATGAGGCAGTATGAATTGGCATTTGGAGGATTGCTGGACTTCTACCCACTCATAGGCGATGAGTCATTGCTTAACTTTTGTCAGGATGGTGTCACCAGGTCCTATGAAGGAACTGAACACTGACACTTTGGCCTATAATGCTGCTCCTAGAATGAATGAATGACTATCTGAAAAAAAGATTAAATAAGATTCAGAGTCTTACAACATAATAATAAAGTTGTCCAGGACACACCTGAAAGAATCATACCAACAACCAAGAAAAATCAATTGAACCAAAGAAACAATCAACAGATGTCAATACTGAGATGACTCAAATGTTGAAATTATCTGACAAAGACTCTAAAGCACTCACCATTAAAATGCATTAACAAGGAATTACAAACATTTGGAAGCACATGAAAAAAACTGATCATCTCAGAAAAGGAGATAATGAAAAAGGAGCCAAGGAAAATTAAATTATAGAACAGCAAGTACAATAAGCAAAAAAAAAAAAATCATCAAATGGACAACAATAAGACATATGACAAAGGAATAAATCACTAAGATTGAACACAGAACAGTAGAAATTACCCAATCTGACAACACAGAAGCAATATACTAAAAAGAAAAAGAGCAGACACGTGAGAAACTATGATGAAAATAATCTAACATTCTTATTACTGGCATTCTAGAGGAAGAGGAGAAAGAAAATGGAGATCGAAACATATTGAAAGAAATAATGACAGAAAATTTCCTAAATTAGATTAAATAATAAAACAATACATCCAAGAAACTTCTAGAAATCCAAACAGGATAAACCCAAAGAAATTCACAGTAACAGATATCGTAGTCAAATCTCTGAAAATTAAACAGGAATAAAAAAATCTGAAAACATCTAAAAAGAAATGGCACTTTACTTATATGAAAAAAACAATTTAAATAACAGTAAATTTTTCATGGGGAACCAAGAAGCCCAAAAGAAAGTGGAGTAAGGGCTGAGGATGTAGCTCAGTGGCACTGTGCCTGCCTGGTGAGTACAAGGTCTTGAGTTCAATTCTCAGTACTGGAAAAAAAAAAAGTGGGGCAGTTTGAGATGAGATCACATATACTGTGTGCTTAAATAAGAAATTTATTACAATAAAAGACATGCCATGAATCCCCCTCAAAATATTCCTCCTCACTTCAAACACACTTATTCTATTGTTCTCACTTCTTTCTTGAGCAAGCATCTTTTATGAGTATCTTCATGGTGAATGCTGTTGCTCAGGGCCATCCAACAGAAAAGCAGATTTGCAAAAACATTACTGTGTCTCCTCATCTGCTTTATTCACTGGATCTTCTGGCTCTTCCCCAAAGTCAAAATGATAATAAAAGGTAAAAGTTTTGAATCCATTCCAGACATCAAGGCAGTACAACTGGACATTCATGAAAGAGGACTTCCAGAACTGCTTCAGACAGTTTCAAGAACAATGGGTTGAGTGTGTTAAGTGTGGGGGAGTATGTCGAGGAAGATTAATGGCAATGTGTCTTTGATCAATTTTTTAAAAATTTAAACATTCACTATAGTTTTCAGTTGTATTTTGTATTTATAAGTGCTGAAAGAAAGGACTGTTAACCATAAATTCTACATCTGAAAAAATTATCCTTTAAGAGTAAAGGGGTAATAAATGTATTTTCAGGCAAGGAAAAACTAAAGGAACCAAGTTGCTTGTAGATATTGCCTTAAAAGATGGCTGAAGGACACTTTCCAAGGGAAAGATAGCAAAAGAAGGCTTAGAACTACAGAAAGGAAAGAATGATGAAGTGGATTTAAAAAGCCACCAGAATGTGACAGGGTAAATATAATTAACCCTCATTTCTCATGGAGTTTGTTAAATTATGTTTTATCATCAGGCAAAAAAGTAACATTATCTGATGTTAGAAAACACCAAATAATTATATTTTTAAGTGGATAGGTAGAAGTGAGGTTTATATATCTTATTTAACATGGTGATACAGTATCAATGGATTTCAATATTATATAAACATATGTGTATAGATGAATATTACAGATGGATCAAAAAATAATGGAGAATTCAATGTCCCACTCTTAGCAACTGATAGAACTACCTCACAGAAAATCATCAAAGCTAGAGAATATCTGAATAGCACCACAATCCAGCAAAATCTAATTGCCATTTAAAGAACACTTGACCCAACTACAGCAAGATGAATATTCTTTCTAAATGCCCACAAAGCATTCACCAAGATAGACCATTCATATCTTGAAACATATGCCTAGCATGGTTGAGGCCTCTGGGTTCAATGTTTTGCCAGTATCACAAAAACAAAACAAAAATCCTGTGACCTATTTCAAACTGCAAAACATTTAAGAGACTTGAAATCATACGCAGTAAGTTCCTGGAAGATAATGGAATCAATAATAAAAAGTCAACAGAAAAACTCTAAACACTTGGCTATAAAACAACAGAATTCTAAATTATCTATGGGTTAAAGAGGAAGTCTCAAAGGAAAAAAATATGTGTAACTGAATGAGAATAAATTACAGCACGTCAATTTCTTTGGAATGCATCTGAAGCAATGCCACTAAAAAAAGTAATAACAGGACTAGAAATCAATGAAGTCAAGTAATGGCAGTGAAAAATGGCAGAGTAGGGATCTGTAAAACTCCCTATTCAGAGTTTAAAAGCAATGGGAAAGTGGCAAACTTTCAGAATCAACATTTGTTGTAGCTCTGGAAATTCACCAAAGACTTTCACCAACCTGGGATTATTTATTCAAAAACAAAAGAAAATAAACAAACAAACCCCCAAACAAAAAAGACTCGATTTGACTATGAGCAATGCGTTTTTGGTATTTTAACTTGTCATATTTCCATCTCACTTGCCCAGGTTCAATGGTAGCCTTGAAAACTGACTGCCCATTGCCAAGGTGAAAACCAACAGCCTGGCAGCCACTACAGGGTTCACTAGGAGGGAGGACTGGAAGGTTGGAGCCCCTTCCAGCTTCATTCCCAGATAATTGTCACTACATGAACCTGTGTCACTACATGACACCTGCAAGGGTGTCTTTATGCAACCTGATTTGGAGCTGTGGCCTTAGGAAGTTTGCTTGTTTTCAATGCTGGGGAATTGAACCCAGGGCTTTACACATACTAGGCATGCATTTTACCATGAGAGAGGAGAGGAGACAGAGAGAGACAGAAAATATCTCTTAAATGTCTTTTGAGGCCATGCCCCCAGTGACCAGAAGACCACCCATGAGCCCCTCCACCTTTTAAAATTTCTGTTATCTCCCAATAGCACCACAGGCTGGTGACCAGGCCTTTAACATGCGGGACTGGGAGGATATTCCAGATTCAAAGTGTAGCAACAATACAGTGGGATATTACTCAGCTATAAAAAGGAATGAAGCATTGGTTCATATTACACTATTGGAATATGTTACCATGATGAAAATAGCATACTAAATGAAAAAAAAACCCCACACATTGTATAATTCTATTTACATGAAATGTCCAGAATAAAATCCATAAACAAAAGTATATTAGTTGGTGCCAAGGGCTAGGAGAGGGATGGATATAGAGTAATTGCTAACTTGTAGGGGGTATCTCTTAGAGGTGATAATGTTCTGGAATTAGGTAGTGGTTATACGTGCTCACTTTGTGACTATTCTAAAAACTAATGAACTGTACCCTTTACAAAGGTGAATTTTATGATATGTGAATTATATCCTAACAACAAAAAAGAAATTCATTAAAATGAAAATAAAATCAGTGAAATAGTAAGCTGATTCCTTAAAACAATCAATAAAATTGATAATTCTCTATTAATAAAATTAACAAAGACAAAATGACACAAATTATGATTAACAGAAATGACACAGGGAGTACCACTATGTATCCTGAAGTCATTAAAAGGATAGGAAGGGAATACTACAAAAGCATAATGCTTGAAAATTCAACATTGTGGAAGGAATGGGCAATTTCCTTGAAAAGCATGAACTTTCACAACTTGAGATGTAATAGAAAATCTACACAGCCCTGTGATTATTAAAGAAACTAAATTCAACAATCATTAGGGGCAGGTGGTTTCACTGGAGAATTCTAACATTTAAAGAAGAATGAACATCAACTTTATTGATGTTTTTCTGAAAATAAAAGAGAAGTGAACATTCTAAAATTATTCTGCACAGTAAATTTTACTGTAAAATCAAAACCAGACAAGATAGCACATAAAGAAATAAAGCTACAGACAGTAACTCTGAAGAACTTAGAAAAATCAGCTGGTGATGGTGGTGGACGCCTGTAATCCTAGTACTTGGGAGGCTGAAATAAGGGATGACTATGAGTTCGAGGCCAGCCTGAGCCACATAGTGAGATCCTGTCTGAGAGAGAGAGAGAGAGAACTTAGAAAAATCTTCAGCAAATATTAGCAATTCAGACCCAGCAATAAATAAAAAGAACAACCAATGGATATTTGATCAGGTATGCAAATCTCATTCAGATTTTAAAAGTCAATAAATGAAATATATCATATAACAGGCTTAAATGGAGGAATTGTAGGATCATAACAACTGAAGGAGAAAAAGCATTTGATAAAATCCAGTATCCATTCTTGCTAAAAGCTTTGCAACCTCGGAATGAGTGGGAAATTCCTAAATGTGGAGAGATCTGCATCAAGCCTCTCACTGACATAAATACTTATGAGGAAAGTCTGAATAAACTATAGAAAGAAGTCTCAAAGCTCACCAGTAAAAACAAACAATCCAATTAGAATATGGACAAGAGACATTAGTAGACATTTCTCTAAAAAAGACAAACAGATGTCAGCTATGAAGAAAGGAAGATCATATAAAAAGTTGTTCATATTGCTAACTATTGAGGCAGTGCAGATTAAAACCACATTGAGATGCCACCGCCCACCTGTCAGAATGCCTCAAATGAAAATTATGACGTCATTAGTTGTTGGGAAAGACTCACAGAAAACAGATTGCTATACGTTGCTGGTGGCAATGTCATACAATTTAGCCAGTCCAGAAAATAGGTTGGCAGTTTCTTAGACATGCAATTGCCACACAACTTAGCAATTGCACTTTGGATATTTATTCTAAAAGAAATAAAAACTTCATACAGAAATGTATGCATAGCAGTTTCTTTCACAAGAGCTCAAAATTGGAATCAATCAGATGTTCTTTAAAGAGTGACTTGTTGAGCAAATTGTGATAAGTGGTCTTTCCTTATCCTTGAGGGATATGCTCCAGGGCACCCAGTGGATGCCAAACCCTGCATATCTGATAGTTCATGCAGCTACTGACTTGTGGGTGGGTAGTGTTCACAGTGTGGATGCTGGACAAAGGGGTGACTCATGTATCTGGCAGGAGAGAGCTGGGTAGTTGTGCAGCAGCATGAAATTTTATCATGTTACTCAGAACGGCATGGCATTTAAAAGTTATGAATAGTTAATTTACGGAATTTTCCACTGAATATTTTTTGGGCTATGGTTGATCACTGGGAACTGAAACTAGGAAAAGTATAACCATGGATAAGAGAGGATTACTGCTTATCTATACCATGGGATTCTACTTAGCAGTAAAAAGAAATAAGCAATTGACATATATAACAACGTGGATGGACCTCTGAGGCCCTATGTAGAATAACAACAACAACAACAACAACAACAATAATAATAATAATAAAAAGCTTAAAAAGTTACATACATGATTCTATTTATACACTGCTTCTTTAAAAAATTTTTTTTCCAATTGGTACTGAGGATTGAAACCAGGGCCTCATACAAGCTAGCCAAGCACTTACACTGACTGACCTATATCCCCCATCCTGTTTATTTTTCATTTTGAGAAAACACCACATTAAGTTGCCAAGGCTGGCCTTAAATTCTTAATCCTGGGCTGGGGATTTAGCTCAGTGGTTCGGTGGCCTGCCTTGCAAGCACAAGGACCCAAGTTCAAACCCCGGTACCAAAAAAAAAAAAAACAACACAAAACAAAACAAATAAATTCTTAATCCTCCTGCCTCAGCCTTCTGAGCAGCTGGGGTTACAGGCATATGCCACCATACTGATTTATATGACATGGTTGAAATGATAAAATAACAGCTTGTCGGTTGCCAGAGGTAAAGAAGGGATTGAGGAAATGGGGATGTTTGTTGCAGCAAAAATGTAGCCAGAGGAAAGAAAATCTTTGTGGCAGTCAGGACAATTCTGTTCTGAGTCTATCAGTCTATATAAGTGGTGACAACTTCTGTAACTAAGTACATTACCACAGCAGGAAATTGAATTGGTCCAATCACAGAGCTTTTCAGATTTTACCAGTTTTTCATGCACCCATTTGAGTGTGTGTGTGTGTGTGTGTGTGTGTGCGCGCTCATGCATGCGTGCATGTGCACATGTGTGTACTTCTACTGGGTGAAGTTGAAAACTAATTCAGAAAAAAGTAATTTAATAGCATAATTACCAAACTTGAAATTTGGAGTAGTTAAGCTGTTAATCATCACTTAGTATAAATAGTCCACAGGTATAAATCTTTGTGTACAAATCTTACCCATGTTTTGACTTACTTTTTCTTTTTCTTTATGGGGTATTGAACCCAGCGTCTTTGCACCAAGCTATGTCTCCAGCCACCCCAAATCCCTGCTTTTTTTCTTTTGGAGGCAGGGTCTTGCTAACTCATGAATTTGCCCAGGCTGGGTTTGAACTTGTGATGCTACTACTGCAGCTTCCAAGAATGCTGGGATGGCAGGCACGTGCCACCTCACCCAGCTTGACTCAGTTTTATATTTGAATTTCTAGTAGTGGAATTTCATGGTCTTAGAGTAAGGGAGAATGTTTCACTATTTAAGCTGGTAAAGTAGGGCCAGGCTGTACAGGGAGCTAATAGCACATCATCACTGGTTAAGGCAGCAGCACCATCAGGATCTGGAGAGGAGGAGCCGATAGTGGGACCAGGTGGCCTCTGAGGGCCAAACTGATCCCACTGCTGCACTGTGGAATGTGCTGCAGGTCGCTGTACTTAGTGGGATAAAATGAACCCACATCTCTCCTCACCCAGCTCCTCCTCCTGGATTCTCTGCCTCTTTGGCCGACCTCATCTCCTCCCTGCTGCCTGAGTTACCACAGAAATCTCCCACATCCAGTTCCTACCTTCAGCTGTCTCCAAGTCCTTGGAATTCTAGCCTGCAAGCCCCTCCTACCATTCCTTCTTCCTTCCGGAGGACACATCCCACTGGCTGTCTTTTAGCCCTATGAAATCTCTTCTCTTGGAATTCTTTACCCTATAGTCAGAGTGAGCTAAAGAGAAGGGTAAAAGATGCGAGTCTCTTCTTTGTTTTGAACAGATCTTTAACACATATTTGCTATCTTAGCCTCTTTTTCAACCTTCTAGAAAAGATACTCTCTCAGGTCAAGGAAGGGCTTGAGGGGAGAGGTAGGGGAGGAAATAAAAGCCAGTGTTGCCTTATTTGCTGGTATCCCAAATTTGACTATAAATTTTTAGGGGCAAGGCCTGTGACCTGAAGAGCTTTTCACTTAATACCCCAAAGCCCTAATGATGGTCCAAGCATGGTTTCAAGTTAATTGTTAACCCGGGACAACCATGCTAATTTGGGTCTTAAAGTGTTCCCCAAAGTAGGTGCGGTAAGGACTTGCTCTCCACTGGGGGCTATAGGGAATGGCCGGGTCTTCGGAGGTGGGAAGTCTTTAGGTCATTGGGGGGGTGTACCCTTGAAGGAGATTGCAGGATCCTGGTCCCTTGCTCTTCCACTCTTTTTGGCATCCTGAAACCCCCTAAATTGTACACCAGATTAAACCTTCTCTCTTTACAAGTTGATTATCTCAGGTATGTGTTATAAGGATGGGAGCTGATCAACACAAACCCAATGAGGTAGTGTTATTATTATTGTACTTTACAAATAAAGAGATGCAAAGTACAGGAAAATATTTTTAAAATCAAAGGCCAATTTACACTAGGATACTGTTATTAAACCAAATTTTAGAAATCAAAAATTTTATAGTGAATGCTGAGAGCATTTTTATACACTAAAGCAAGTTGACTCATTGGTCTTATGGTCCAACTCCCCCTTACATTTTTTAAATGATTCTTTTGTGTAGCTTTTCATTTTTGGTAACTTTATTCTCCTAGAGGTACATCTCAATTCACCGTCAGGAATGACAAGTCACATTGTGTGAAATAACATGGGAAGAAAAGTGCACATTAGTTATAGTTGGCTATTTCTATTTTAAAATAAAGTTATACAGACTAGAAAATGATTAGCAAAGACAGTGGGAACAAAACAAAACAAAAATAAGCACAAAAACACAATACAAAAGACAAATTCATGTAGAACAAGTGGAAAGCTGATCAGGAAATGAGAAGTCTTTCTCAGGTTGAGAATACAGTGTCTATTTTTTTGTGTGTAGTCTGCTCCCATTCCTTGTGCTACAGTAATAATTAAATTAATGGCAAGAAAAGTTTCTATGGTTAGAAGTAATCACCGTCGCTAAAGCAGTCATGTTTCACCCACTGTGTACTCAGACACACAGGACCCTTGAGAACCTGAGCCTCTGACTGCAGGTTCAGCACCTCACTCCCCAGCTTAGATCTGGCCCCACAGCCCTTCCAGCACTGCCATGAATCAGGGTGTGTATTTATGATCACTAATATTGGTAGGAGGCCATTGACTTGACAGGCTTCTGCACTGGACTAAGCAATATGGAGATTAATTACAGTAACTAATTAACTAGTTAAGCTCTCACCAATCAAGTATCACTATCTCTCACTTCGTTTTGCAGAAATGCTGGCAGATCACACTGTTAGGGAGAGTTTTCAGAACTGTTCTGGTTGCTTCTTTGTTTTGTTTTGCCTTGTTTTGTTTATAACTGCTGAATTAAACTATTAAATTTAATTGGCCTAAGGAATTCTCCTAGGGCTGCTGTAACAAAGTACTACAACTAGGTGACTCAGAACAGCTGAAATTTATTGTCTTGCAGTTTTTCAGGCTAAAAGTAAAAAAATCGAGGTGCAGATAAGGGCCATGCAATCTCTGGAACCTATAGAGTAGGATTTTTTTCTTGCCTTTTCCTAGCTTCTAGTAGACTCGGGTGTTCCCTGACTTGTACAGGTTTTACTCCAGTTCTCCATTTTTCACTTGGCTCCCTTCCTTGCGTGTGTCTATCTCTGTGCCCAAATTTCCCCTTTTAATTCATCATCATCATCATCATCATCATCATCATCATCATCATCATCACCATCATCATCAGTGCTGGAGACAGAACCCAGGGCCTTGCACATGCTAGGCAAGTGCTTATCACCAATCTACTTCCTCCCCTCTGCATAGGAACAAGTCACATTGGATTAGGGTCGATCTTTATGACCTCATTTTTTTTTGTACTGGGGATTGAAGTCAGGACCTTGTGCTTGTGAGGTAGGCGCAGTGCCACTGAACTAAATTATCAGCCCTAAAATAAGATCTTGGCAGATCTGATCAAGTTAAAATGAGGTCATAAAGGGATAAATCATATTTCCAAAGAAGTTTACAATCTGAGTGTTAGGATTCCAACACATCTTTTCATTTCTGGAGGAGGCATAATTCAACCTACTGGTATCATTGGGTGCTGCTAGGTTACAGGTCCCATTACTTATTCTCCTGTGCTATAGAACTGGGCAAACTCCCTGGTGCTGCCTTCCTCCAATCTCGTCCATCTTTGGGCAACCATTTGGTTGGGGACTGCCTGGGAAAAGCCTAGTGAGGATGTTCCTGCTGTGATTTCAGGTGCCTCATAGGAGGCAAGGCTAATTCACCCACAAAAATGTGTCTGATGGCTCAGAGGGGTTGGTGATAACTTGAGTCCTATAGGTTCACCCTAAGATTTTTTTATCCTATTGTACCATATGTTTATTCTTAAAATCTTCTTCCACTCTCTTTTTGGGGGTAGGAGTGGGATAAAAATATATAAAAGTAAATAGAATAAATAGTAATTTCCCACCATGATTTGGTGGCTCAATTAAATAACAGCACAGGGGCAGGCAGTGAGTTCTAGGGCTTAAATGTTGCCCTGAAAACTGCAGGGCATCATCCCTTCTACATGGCCTATCTTCAACCTCCACGATAAATGTGACTCAGTCTGATACCTCTGTCCTGAGAAGCCATCACTGAGCAACAGACAGGACTGTGGGTTTCTGGTGTGTTGTCACAGAGTTCTGGGTTCCCCTGTTGCTGGGCGCTCCCATTGGTACTTTAGTTACCTGTGTAGTTTCATCTTTTGAGGTTGTGAGGTCCTTGATAGTAGAGACCAGACCCCTTCATCACTGATTCCCACCTGCATCTAACACAGAACTTTTCCCACAGTAACTTCAACAGTGTTAATGAATGGCAGACAGAAGACCCTTTGGGGAGCCATCAAGCAGAGGCCAGCAATTATGACACCCAGGACATGTCCAGAAGTGCCATCACATGTGGCCACCTGCACCTATTTAAGTTTGAAATTAGAATTAAACTAAAAATTAAAAATTCAGTTCCTCAGTTCCATTTGCCACATTTCAAGTACTAAACAGTCATATACAGCTGGCAACTATCATATTGAACAATGTAGATATAGACCATTTCTACCGCTGCAGAAAATCCTACTAGACAGTTCTGCTCCAAAAGAATCCCCCCATAACTGATGCCCCTCGATGATCTTGGTGTTTCCTGATTGCACTCCTAGTCCATGAGCGCTGTGCTAGCTGGACGGAATGCCGGGAAACACAGAGAAATGGAAGCATTTTCTGCCTTTCTGCTTTGCACTTGTGGTTCCTCTGCTTGGAACACCCATGCTATGAGAATCCTTATATATTTCCCACTCTTTTGGTGTAAGCATATGTACCTTTACATGTGTCCTCCTAAATCCTCTTCCACCCAAGTCATGTGCTTATACACAAGGGTGGAGAGTCTGTCTTCCTATTACAGCTTTCCTGTTATTATGCAGCAGCATCAGCATTGATAAGTGAATAATGTTTCGTGGTTAGCGCAGAAGGCAAAAATCAAGTAGAACCAAAACTGTCTTGGAAAATCTCTCAAGTCTGCCATAAAGCATTCTTTCTTTGTTTCATTCAGGCAGCCCCCTGCAGAAATCTTAGGGAGATACCGAAGTGTAAATACTACTAAGCTAGACCAGTAAGGAAGAGCTCTAGCAGATACATGCATCCAAACCACTTGATCTGTCGGACAGCCACAGTCCCTGACAGGGAAGGGGCCTTCTGGTTTGACATGGTGGCCCATGTCATTTTCTTCTGCGGTTCTCAAAGTATGGATCCTTGGGGCCAGGAAGGTCATACCTGGGGATATGTTAGAAATGCAAATTCTTAGGCCCCACCCAACCCTCTAAATTAGAAATTCTCTTGACAACCTGTGTTTTTCCTGTAGGTGATTCTGATGCGTACTAAATTTGCGAATGAGTGGCTTATTACCTCCAATTTTAATATTTATCTCTATAGTTTAGTATAGATTGATTTGTTTGCTCTTGTGAAGATGAAATGGGACAATACCTTTTTTTTTTTAAAAGCTCAATTTGGGTCATAGGATGCAGTAAATTTTTACTGGACTGAATCTTAGCCCTACAAAATCAGATCACTGCATTCTTTGAATCTGACTTTGAGGAACAGGAGAAAAGATTAACTTCCTGTCTGCTGCCTTCCTTGAACAGAGCCATCTTGCTTCACTGGACATTGATTGGTCTCATCTTAGAAGAAGTAGAACACTGGTCATGAAGTGTCATAGTCTCCTCATATTTAAGGACAATAAAGGACTTGTGACACATTCTCTGTCCCCAGTAGCTTTCTCATTCCTTACAGTAGAGGATTTGGCATGAAGGAAGTTGCTGTCAGAACCGAGGGGGAAGTCTGCTGTGCTGCCAGCACAGCACTGAGGGAGAATCTGCTGCTGTTTAAGGGCTTTCTGCATAACCAAGCAACTATCCTTCCCTTTACTGTGGTGTGTTTTGATTCCGTGACTGTTAAGAAGGAAATCTTTTGTAGAGAGGTGAATTCTTAGAGGTCAAGACTGATGAGGGATCTGTGCCACCCTCCAGACTAAAGATGATTGTGTGTGTGAGCTGTTTCACCCCTTGTTTCTTCCTGGGCAGAAGAGAGGTGTGCGGCACGGTTGCTCTGGCCCTCCCGCCTTACCACTTCAGATGCAAACACAGCTTGTCAGTGTCCTTTCTCATTCAATTTTGCCTTTCTTTTTTGTTAAGGCTTTGTGTTTCATCTGCCTAGGGAATCTCCATCTATCAAGCTGTGCACCGTCTCATTCCACAAAGGGATTGTTAGGTTAGCCTCTCAGGGTGTGTCCTTTGCTTCAAGGAACTAGGCTTTCCCGGGCCTTGGCTGATGTTTCCAATTGCGGACATCCTCTCTCATTACCTTCCCACAGGCTTGCTTGACCTTCACTGTATTCGGAAACCCTCCATGTCTGTTTTGGTTCAGGGTTACAAATACCTCTTAATTTTATTGAAGAAGAGTCTTATTCCTGTTTCTTATTCTCATTTTTACTTTTGGGTGATTTCTCAGAGAAAAGGGAAATTGCCCTCTTTGCATCACAGTTTAAAACCAGACTTACTCTCAGGTCTTTTGCATACAACATTATTTTTAGTTTCATTTCTGCATCACATATAATCTTTTAAAAGTCATTTTAAGCCATGATTAGGGAACTAAATTCAAGGGTTTTTTTTTTTTTTGGTTTTTTGAGACAGTGTCTTACTATGTAGTTGAGGCTAATGTGGAACTCACTATATAGCTTAGGCTGGTCTTGAACTCACAGCGATCTTCCTGCCTCAGCCTCCCGGGTGCTGGGATTACGGGCATGCGCCACCATGCCCAGCCCAAATTCAAGTTTAAATTCAACCTTTTCTGGTGCTACCAATGCAAATAACTCCACTGAAGGGTCAATTCAATCATTAGGTACTGTCACACATGGCTAAACTGGCACATGTGGGGGCAATGACAACCCAGTCACAGGATGATCCTCTGCCTGGCAGCTGATAAGCATCATTTGACATAAATTTAGTGTCTCCCCAGGGCAGAAGTGTGAAAATACAAAAAACTGGTGTTTGGTGTTTGGTGTTTGAGCTTGGCTTGAGGAACAGACAGAGTGTAGCAGGCTGGTGAGGTCCTTCCATGAAACAGCATCCACTTTTGCAAAGGCAGAAATTTTAGAATGGGTTTAAGAACCATCTCAACTTGTTTTGTGTTGCTATAATGAAAGACAGTACTTTTATAAAACAAAGAGGTTTGCTTAGTCCACCCTTTCTGAAGGTAAATCTCAAGATTAGGTAGTCCCGTCTGTTAGTTCTCTGACGAGAGCCTTCTGACTACCTCATGACACAGCGCCTGGCATCACAGGGCAGAGCCCAAGCGAGAGTGCCAGAAAGCTCGTGTGGAAGCAGAGACAGCACATGTGTGACAGAGACCACATGGCAGGAAAGGGAGAAAGAGAAGGAGCAGAAGAAGCCAGATTTGCTTCTAACAACTCACTCTCACAGTGACTACAGTAACCTGAGCCCAAGAGAGTGAGAATGCACTCTAGAGAGACCTAACGTTCTCCTCCTTAATCCTCCTTAAAGACACCACCTCCCATCATGCCACTTGGGGACCAAGGCTCAACATGAGTTTTGGTGGGGATGAACCACATTCCAATTATAATAGGAATCAAACAGCTGCTTGCCCAACTGGGGAGGAAAATCACATCCAACAGCATGTAGCATTTCATTGCCTATTGAATTGAATGCCAATTTTAAATTTACAAATGAAATTGGACCCCAACATTCTGCTGTAGACATTGTTTTTTCAGTTTTCAAAGCCTTTCCGCCATGAAGTTAAAACTAATCAAAAGGAATGCGCGGTGTTTGTAAATGGGGAGGGGAGGAGAGGGTGAAGGGAGGGCAGGGACAAGGGAAAAAATGAGAATCAAGACCTATTGTGTAAAGGTACAGAATCCCAATGATGAATGTAACTGTATTGTATACCTAGATTGTACCAATAAACTCAATAAAAAGAAAAAAAAAGGAATGTGTGAAACAACCAGTCAAATCCTTTTCCTTCTATGATTTGGTAGCTCTTCTCCCCACTGTGTGTGCTGGTGTGAGCTATTCCCCAAGCCTCACAGGCCTTTACTGATTCTCCAACCAAACAGGGAATTTTTTTTCTATGGGTTTGTATTTTTGCCATCTTTTCAGACCAACTACCTATCCCAAGGGAGGTAAGAACTCTTACTCTGCCACTTTAGCTCCTCCCTCAGTCTTGAAGAAGCTACATCCAAAGCCAGACTTTAAACTCTTGCTCTCCTGGTCATCCAATCCAAACTTTCACACTCAGTTGGACTCTTGGCTTTGTTTCTATTCATTTCTTGCTTTGACCTGGAACTTTCAGACTCTAAACTCACTGGTGTCCCCGACTGTGTCTTGGTTTTCCTAGCTCTTGGCTATAAATGTGTATATATTCCCTCAATACCACTGTACTGACAAACCAGCCCACAGGCTGCCTATTCCTAATAACTATCATTGCTGCCCCTGGCAGACCCCAGGTCACAGTCTCCTAGCTGCCCAGTGAGCACCATTGCTGACTGGGCTTCTGCCATTGAGTTATGCCACAGACCTCAGGGACACAATATTTTTCTTGGATTTTAATTCTGTGTGTGCTTGTCCTACTCTTGGCTCCTTGAAGGTGGAACTTGCAATGCTCAGCAGGTGCTTTGCATACAGAAGAGTTTAGAAGATATTTACTCAGTACTGTTTGAATATGGATACCTTAAGGTGTCTTGGTCACCCCCTGAGTATCCCCACAATGGCCATACCCTAGGTTGATGCTCACCTGTATTTAGGGTTAAGCCCTTGCTCCCCCCACCCCCCATACTGGTGATCGAACTCTGGACCATGAGCTTGTGAGGCAGACAGCAGCACCACTGAGCTCAATCCCTGGCCCCCTTGCTGTCTCCTAAGGTTAACAACTTAATATTTTCAGAACAAAAAGGACTCACAAACATACATTTTTTTTTCAGCTTTAATTGAGTTTATTGGTACATTTTAGGGGTATAGTACAGTTACATTCATTGTTGGGATCTTGTACCTCTACATGACAAGTCTTGATTCTCATTTTTTCCCCTTACCTCTGCCCTCCCTTCACCCCCTCCTCCCCTCCCCATCTACAAACACTTTATTTTCATCTTTTCATTCTCTCACATTTTTTTCTTTTCCCTTTTTACTCTTCCCCTACCCATCCCACCTTCCCTACACCTTTAGCTCCTTTCTTCCCATTTCTAAATGTCAGTAATCTTATTAGAATCTTATGCATTGTTGCAGATTATTTACACCAGGGAAACTATTCGGTATTCACACATGTGTGACTTATTTATTTCACTTAGGAGTATATCTTCAATATGTATCCATTTTCCTAGGAATGAATCTATTTTCTCGTTCTTTATGGCTGAGTAATATTCCATTTTATAGAAAAACCACAACTTCTTTATCGAGTTTCCAACGGATGGGCAAATAGGCTGTTTCCAAGATTTAGCTATTACAAACTGTGCTGCTATAAACATGGACAAAAATACATTTTTGAATGCAAGTCTCCCATTGTGCCTTGGCGAGCCCTCAGTCTCCTCTTCTGCTTCTCCCAAGTGCATACTGGATGACTAGACACACTGGAAGGAGGGGACTCTTCCCTGATTGTCCCAGGCCATTCTGTATGTCTGTGTCTCACCAGGGACAAGACTATGGCTGCCCATGCCTGCCCCAGAGTTTATACTCATTGAAGTTTTGGGTTGAATGCTTTTCTGGCCTTGCTATATCTCTTGCCATGCTTGTTCCTGCAGTTGCCAAAATCTTTCCTCTCTCCTTCAAATTTCTGTCAAGGATTTAATAACATTTGCACTTTAATTTTTAATGAAGATTTCATTTTACTGTTGATGTATTCTCCATTTAGTACTGATAGGAAAAAGGATGGAATGCAGAAGGACCTTTGAAGAGATGGGCGGCCTGATCCAGAGATCATGAACCCTGCTCTGTGAGTTATCTGTGCTACAGAACCAATCAGCCCACAGTGACCTAAAGCAACAAATATTGCTTAATTCACTTTCAGTGGGGCAGGAATTTGAGAGTCACCTAACTGGGTGGTTCTGACTCAGAATTTCTCATGTGGTTGTGGGCAAGATGTCCACCAGCACTGCTGTTATCTGAAGGCCTGACTGATGTTGGTGGATTCTCTCTCAAGATGCTTCCTTCATTCATGTGGTTGTTGGCAGGAGGCTAGTTGTTTACTCTGTGGGCCCCTTCATAGATGTCTTGAGTGTTCTCATGATGTCGCAGCTAACTTCTCCAAGAGCAAGCAATCCATGTTACAGAAGGCAGACACCATATGTCCTTTAGGACCTAACTATACTCCCTTAGTCACACAGACCAGTCCTGAGTATAAGACCGTGACAGATGTGAATTTGAGGGGGTAGGGCTCCTATAAGGCCATCTTGGAACCTGACTACAACACCTACTTACATGAGGAGTGTCTTTGGGAAAATTAATTTGCTTAGCCTCAGTTTCCTCAATTATAATTAATATACTTCCTTCACAGGGGTTTATAGGGATTAAATGCTCACAAGGAGCCCATATAAAGTGCTTAGGACAGCTCTAGAGTCTTTCCACATTGCCCAGGCCTCTTCCAGGAAAGCTAGTTACAGTTCTTTCAGAACGATTTCCTACAGTCCTCTGCTTTCCTCTCCCTCTTTCTCCTTCTACACTGGGGGTGAGGGGTGGGGTTTCTAGTCTGAAGGGTGGTATATTATAAGCCTTCTTCTTTAAACTTCATGCCTCCCAAAGATAATGTTTATGATTTTTGTCCTTCTCATTTCCTGGGCCCTACCCAGGCTTTGGATTCCAAGGCATCAGATGACACAACTCTATATAGTACTTTGATGGCAGCCACAGGAAAGACTCCACTGGGACCACCCAGCTGAGTGACTCCTCCATTCTTACCTCCATGAAGATATCATGTAAGAAATATGTGTTTTAGGTTACTTTGGGAAGAATCTGGCTGACAATCTCCCCTCCCTATCTTATCATATTCCTGATCATGTCAGAGCTAATCATGTGCTGGGGAGAAACAGCAGTTCAGCAAAACAGAGAGGTTATTTAAGAAATCTTACTTCAGCAGAGAGTTAAACATAAAACGAAATAGAACTTTGGAGGAAAGGCTTCTCCTCTGACTGGTTTCGTCGAGTGGCTGATAATCAAGTACAAATGTATTAGTTGGCCAGGGTTGCCAAAATAAACTACCACAAAGTGAATGACTTAAAATAAAAATGTATTGTCTTACAGTCCTCAAGGCTAAAAGTCTAAAATCAATGTGTTGGCAAGGGCATTCTCACTCTGAAACCTGCGGTCCTTCTGTCTTAGTTTATTTTGGTAATTTTTAGTTTTTATTAGTCCATATTGCCTGTACGTGTTTACATTCATTGTGGGGAGTTGGTACATGGACATAACACCTATTAATTCTTTTTGTGTCTCCTTCTCCCTCCATCCCTTGATCCCCTTCCCATTTAAGAAAGATCTACTTCCCTAATTCCTGTTGTCTTTTATTTTGCTCTTTATTCATATGTTAGGTTTCTTATATAAGATAAACCATGTGATATTTTAGCATGCAAATCTGATTTCTTTTATTTAACATTATGGTCTCAAGTGCATCCATTTTCCTACAAATGTCTCACGTTTATCCTTGTTTATGGCAGAGGAGTCCTCCATTGTGTGTAAATACCACACTTCCTTCATCCATTCATCTGTTGATGGATGTATAGGCCACTGTGAAGATTTAGCAACTATGAATTATGTTGCTATAAACATGGGTATGCATGTATCACTGTGGTATGATGACTTTAAGTCTTTTGGGAAGGTACCTAGAAGGGAAATAGCTGAGTCAAGTGGGATTTCAATTTTTAATTTTACAGGGATTCTACACTGAGTTTTGATAGTGGTTGTACTAGTTTACCTTTCCACTAACAATGGAAAAGGGTTCCTTTAACCCCACATCTTTGTTTTCTTTACCCCACAGCATTTGTTTTCTTGATGATGGCTATTCTTTCTGAGGTAAAATGGAATCTCAGCATTGTTTTAATTTATATTTCTGTAATAACCAGTGTTGTTGAACATTTCTTCCTGTATTTATTGGCCAAATGTACTTCTGAGAAGTGTCTGTTCATTTCATTACCCACCCCCCTTTTGCTTGGGCTTTTATTTTGAAGGGGCTAATTTTTTTGAGTTCTTTATATATCTAGATATTAGTCCTCTATTTGAGGAATAGCTGGCAGAATCTTCTGTAGGTTGTCAGCTGGTTGTTTCTTTTGCTGTGCGGAGGTTTTTAATTTGATATTATCTCATTTGTTGGTTCATGGTACTATTTCCTATGCAACTGGCATTCTATTCAAAAAGTCTTTGCCTATACCTATGAATTCATTTTTACCTATTTTATCTCCTAGCATATTGTTTCTGATTTAACATTTAGATCTTTGACCCATTTTGATTTTACTTTAGTATATGGTGAAAGATATGGATCTATGTAGGTGACCCGGTTCCCGGCCCCATGCTGGGGCGCCACCTGTAGCCGGCTAGCCCAGCCTGCCTTGCTCCTACCTGGGGGTGGGGGGCTGCGGTGGCAGGATGAGGATGAATAATAAAGAGACACTGTTGGCTCAAGATTCAGGCAGCCAAGGGGCTCAGGCCTCTAGCAGGCAGAGGAGCCCTGAGCCTCTGGCTTACCACACTTTTATTCACTCAAACACAGGCACAAGCAATCAAAGTAACACAAGATTCATCTGGTCTCCAATATCCATCAGTACATTCGCTGGTAAACAACTTAACCTCAGCTGTCTTAACTTTTCCCTAATATGCAATCACCCTTGAGTGCAGCCTTTCTCCTTTGTGCTTACAGTGGAGGCCAATTAGGCCTTAATTCCCCTCTGGTCCTTAAAAAAAATCTAGATTCAATCTTCTGCATCTGGATGGCCAGTTTTCCCAGCACCATTTATTAAAGTGGCTTCTTTCCCTCCAGCTTATTGGCCCCTTTGTCAAAGATCAAATACTTGAATGCGCCTGGGTGTTTTCTGCACTCTGTATTCTGTCCCATTGATCCACATGTCTATTTTTGTGCCAGTAATATGCTGCTTTTATCACTGTAGCTTTGAAATCTGGGATTGTAATGTCTCCTGTTTTGCTCTTGTTGGCCAGGATTTTTTTTTTTTTTTTTTTTTTTTTTTTTTTTTCTATTCTGAGTCTCTTCTGGTTCCATGTCAATTTTAGAATTGTTTCCTCTAATTCTGTGAAGAATGCTGTTGATATTGTGATTGGAGTTACATTAAGTCTGTGTATCAGTTCTGAAAGTATGGCCATTTTCACTATATTGGCTCTGTTTCTCCAGGAGCAGGAGATATCCTTCCATTTTCTGGGTCTTCCTCATCCTTTGTCAGAGTACTGTAGTTTTCATTGTAGAGGTCTTTCACTTCCTTAGTTAGGTTAATTTCTAAGTATTTAATTTTCTCAGTGTTATTGTGAATGCTATTTTTCCTAGTTTCTTTCTAGTAAGTTCATTTTTGGTGTACAGGAACACTATTGATATTTGAGTGTTGATTTTGTATTCTGCTACATTGCTGAATTTGGTTATTAATTCTAGGAATCCTTTGGTGGAATTTTTTGTTTCTATGATGAGAATCATGTCATCTTCAAATACTGATAATTTGACTTTTTCATTTCCTGTACATATCTCTTTTACTTTGCCTAATTGTCTTTGCTAATGTTTTGAGTACTATGTTGAACAGGAGTGGTGATAGTAGACATCCTTGTCTTACTTCTGATTTTATAGGGAAAGCTTTCAGTTCTTCCCCACTTAATATGATGTTGGCAGTAGGTTCGTGTCATAAATGGCTTTTATCAGATCGAGATAAAGTTTTTCTATACCTGTTTTCTTTGGTGTTTTTAATGTGAATGGATGTTGGATTTTGTCAGAGTGTTTTTTCTGTGTCTATTGAGATGATTGTATGATTTTTGTCTTTGCTTCTGTTTATTTGTTGCATTATGTTTATTGATTTGCATATGTTAAAACATCCTTGTATCTCTGGGATGAAGCCTTGTATCCCTGGGATGGTCATGATGGATGATCTTTTTGATTGATGACTTGTTGCATTCCATTTGTCAAAATCTTTTTGAGGATTTTGCATCTATATTCATTAAAGAAATTGGTCTATACCTCTCTTTTTCGGTTGAATCTTTGTCTGGTTTTATAATTAGTATAATGCTAGCTTGCAAGAATGACTGAGAGTACTCTTTCCCTTTCAGTTTCAGCAAAGAGCTTGAGGTATACTGGTGTTAAATGTTCTCTGAAGTTCTCTTACAATTCAGTAGTGAATCCATCCAGACTTGGGCTTTTCTTCTTTTTTGGTACTGGGGATGGAACTTGGGACCTTCCACTTGCAAGGCAGGCAGCAGCACCACTGAGCTAAATCCCTGGCCTTGGGCTTTTCTTAATTGGGTTTTTTTTTAATATTACTTCTTCAATTTCATTGCCTGTTATTGGATTTTTCAAGACTTTTTATGTCTTCCTGGTTCAGTTTTGGTAATTCATATGTATCTAGGAATCTCTTCATTTCTTCTGAATTCTTTTTTTTTTTTTGGTACCAGGTA
>NW_022900921.1:42048517-42103011 GCF_012274545.1 Fukomys damarensis
TTTTGGTACCAGGTATTGAACTCCGGTCCTTGCGCTTGCAAGGCAGGCCACCGAACCACTGAGCTAAATCCCTGGCCCCAATTTCTTCTGAATTCTAGCAGAGAAGAGTTCCCATCTCCCAGTGGGACTCATCATTGAATACACATTGGAAAGAAGCAGGAGACTGAGGGCTCCCAAAGGCACGATGGGGACATAAATTCAAAAAAATGTACATTCACAAGGGCCTGAGCTCAGATAGAGGTGAGCTTGTCACATGGAGGTGTGGTCCTTATGGAGATACTCAGAGGCTGACTAAGACAATTTAAGCTCTCCATACTCAAATAACACTAAGTAAATATCTTTTAAGCTTTTCTGTATGCAAAGGATTCTCAGTTTAAAAGTTTTAAAAGTTTGTCTTAGTTTCTTTCCCTCCAACCTAAGCACAGCCCATTCATGTAACAAGTAATATAAAAATTCAGTCTTAATGAGAAGTGAAATTATTAATAACTTATTAAGACCAAGAATAACTCATTCTGAATATGAGTTTGGATCCTTTTTTTTTTTGAATAGGTCTTGGATCTAGATCCACACAAAATTTAATACATCTAAGAGCTATGAGTGGTTTAATCATTAATCTCTATATGTTTAATTTGCAGATGATCTAATGTCCTGTGTTGGATTAACTAAAGGTCAGCTTGAGCAGGGTCACCCAGCTGAACTGGGTCAGCATGGTTCTGGGTGTGGATGACCCACCTGGGAATTGCTGCCAGAAGGGCATAAAAGGAGAGGGGGAAGGGAAAGTTGCATGATGCTGATTTTCCTGAAGAAGCTGCTTTTTGGTGGCTTTTCTTCAAAGGAGCTCTGGCTGCTGTCTTCCTTCAAGAGCACTTCAATCCTTGTCATGTCTCCTGGCTCCAGTGCAGATCTCAGCCTTTGGCACAAACCCTTCACCCCAACAGCACAGGTTTCTAGCTTCTGCCAATGGCCCTTGGGCCTTTCCAGTGCAGATCCTCAATAGGACTTGCAGAGGACATTGCCCTGGGCTCCACACCCTTGACTGGGTCCTCCAGGTCTCCGGCGTGCAGAGGTTTGCACTCTTCTAAATGGGACTCTGGTCACCACTGTTTGAAGCAAATCCCTTCATCAAAAATGGAAGACCTTGCTCCACTCCCTACTTGGCCCATGTATGTAATGTCTATACTGCTGGTTTCTATAAAATATAAATTTAAAAAATTTTATTGTATTGGTGCTTTTGTAACATTTTATATTTGCTAGTATTTTGTCATTTCTTATTCTCCCTTTTAATCTCTTGTTAATGAAGTTTGGTTCATTCAATTTTTCACCCAGTTGACAGCCTACAACTTTGCTAGGGTGTCTCCTGCAGATTTCATTAAGCAGAAAATGATGGAAATAAAAATACAATGTCACTGGACATGATCATGTTAATCGAAATAAGCCAGACGCAGAAAGACAAGTACATAATTGCTATGTTTTCTCCTAATATGTGACATCTAAAAAGATAACATGAAAATATATAGAAGGGAGACAATTATTAGACAAAAGGAAAGGAATAAGGAGGTGGGAGGGTAAGGGAAGAGATAAGAGAAAGGAGTTAAGAATTATATCTCCCAAAGAGTGATTGATATTGATCTGAATTGAGGTGAAAAATAGATGCCTACAAAGCATTATATATGGCATTGCCAATTCTTTAGTTTCAAAAATGTGTTGATGCATAGAAATAGCAAGGTATCAGAGAATATTGTTCACTGAACTGCTATAATCTGCCTCTGACAGTGAGATGCTGAACATGTTTTCCGTTTTGAGAGCATGCATTTTTGAATTGTTATTAAACTGTTTCTAATCAGAGAAAATTAATGATTGCTAAATATGTGAGGTGATAGATATATTAGCTTGATTGCAGTAATAATTTCATATTCATTTGTATCTCAAAACATGATGCTATACACTTTACATATTATTTTTGTCAATTGTACTAAAAAATTAAATAAGTAAATATAAAATGCAAACTAAATGTAAGCCAAAGAGCAGCAAAGTTGAAATCTCTCTTCAGATACTAGCCCAACAAATGACAAAGGGCTTGTAACTGGAACACAGGTTGGGTATCTCTGATCCAAAACCCTAAAATCTGAAATGCTGCAAAATCAGAAAGTGTTTGAGTGTTTGATGACACAGATGGAAAATTCTGCATCATGAAACTGTTTCATGCACAAAATTAGTAAAGCATTGTATAAAATTACCTTCAGAGTATGTGTATAGGACATATGTGAAACCTAAGGAAATGGGAGGGTGGAACTTTTGCAAATGGGAGGGGGACATAAAAAGAATGAAGATGTGTATGTCCATGCACCAACTCTCCACAGTGACTGTAATCATTATGTACTGCAAACATGTACTAATAAAAATAAAAATTTTTAAAAGAAATAAAAGCCTGCTTATTCACACACACAAAAAATGAATGTTGTATTTAGACTTGGGTCCCACCTTGAAGACAGATGTTCAAAAATCCAAAAGAATACAAAATATGAAGCACTCCTACTCTCAAGCATTTTACACACACATTTAATATATTCTAGGAAGTGTCAGGTTAAGAACTTCTGCATACCTGACACTGTATGAGAATTAAAATTAGCTATGTTCCTGAGGGATATAGACAATCTGGAATTTTAAGGTAATCTTATAGTGAGTAGTGAAACCAGTCCAGAACTCTACATATGTTGTGAGAAAAAAGAAATCTAAATTGCTAATTTTTTCTACTCAGTAACAATGACTAATGATATACTTTGTACTCCATAATATACAATCTTTTCTATAATGTGGGTGTTCTGTGGCCCCCTAATTTCAGTCCTTTTGAAGTAACATTTATAAATAGAAGGGTTGTATGTTAGGGCTGTTCTTCTAATGACCTCAGCCTTGCAGATCTGTGAAGTCAACCAGTTCTAAAGAAGAGCTTGGCCAAATTTTCTCAGTGGAACTGCTATATTTTCTAGTCACCTGTGTGTGTGTGTTTTAAGTTAATCTCTTCCTCATCTATAATTTCAAATTATTCTCATAATATTGGTGTAAACTGGACAGATTAATTTATTCATCAATGATCCCACAGCTAGTCAATAGCAAAGTTGGGACTATTCTTTCCATAATATCATTCCCTTAAAAAAGTGAGAGATTGATCAGTTATAATACATGCTCATTGAAAATACATCTAGAATTACAGAGTCCTGTTTACCAAAACAAACTGCCATTTACAGATCAGTACTCTTCCTATATTTTCTGTGCATACACACAGATATTCATGATGGGAATAGACATTTCTACTCCTTTTTTTTTTTTTTTTTTTTTGAGACTCGGTTTCACCATATAGTTCGGCTGGTCTTGAACTCATTACGTAGTCTAGCTGACCAGGAATCACACCAATCCTCCTGCCTCAGCTCCCAAGTGGACCTTGCCACCACACTTGGCCCTTTTCTTCTTTTTTAATACAGAGGTATGTTGATCCAGGACATGTCAGTGTGTTCATTCTGTTCAACAGCTCTCTTTCCACCTGTCCACTCTTAAAAGTGAGTATTTTTCTACTTTAAAACCACAGGCTTTTGTAGTATCCCAAATGTAACAAGATTTCTACATACAATTCAAGTAAGTAAATCCTCTCCTGTTTTGTGTTTTAAAATACAAAATATTTAAAATATGTATATGTGAATTTAAAATGCATTGGTTAAACTGCTTGAAGTTGCTATCATTAATTCTTCCTGAAAGATTCTAACATCACCTTATGCACATATATTCACAGAAATATACAAGACATGTATGGTACATTGGTATTGGCATATATAGCACATTTTCGCACATGCTGCTATTTTTCAGAAATTATTTTTATAGAGATAAACTCATCTTATACTCCTGAGTGGCTTGTTTTTCTGTAGTGCAATTAATCTGACCAGTAAACAGAGTTTGTTTCACACCGATACACATTTTAAAAACCAACTGCATTAGTTCAAGCCCAAGGTCCTGAGTTCGATTTCCAGTAGTTTTACAACATGGCTGTCATTTGAAATATCAACTCTTCATGTTCCTTTTCAGTTACTTACCAAGCTGGTGCCCCACCATGACATCACCTTGCGGCTGGCCAGGGGAGCTAGAGCAGCTGGTCCCTGCAGCCTGCACCTGATTTCCATCACAGCCTGTGGGCTGACCTGTGCCACAGGACCCTAGTTGGATCCTTTTCTAACATATTATTCAAGAAAACCCTTTTCATCCAGGAACCTTAGACTGATGAAGGAAATTTGTTTCCTACTTTGGAAAACTTGCTCTTGGAATAGGGATGGGTTTGTTACTTTGGAGAAACCACTAACATAAGTTTTGTTTTTAAAGTGTGGTTGGTATAGGATTTTAAAAATATTATGCTGAGTGAAAGAAGCCAGATATAAGAGAGCATACTTATGTGAAATCCTAGAAGAGCCAAACCTAATCTATAGTGACAAAAAACAGATCAGTGGTGGCCTGGGGCCACCCAGGAAGGGGAGAAGACTGGCTGTATAGAGGCTGGAGTAACTTCTGGGAGGGAAAGGAAACGTTCTCTATCATGATTGTGACAGTGGTTACACAGATGTCTATTTTTGTCAGAACTCATCAGACTGCACATTTCATTATATGTAAATTATACTTCATTAAATTGATTTGAAAACAGGAACATAAACAATCTGGATCTAGGACCTGAATGGACATGAATCCTCAAAGAAATGAGAACATATATGTATGATACTATATTCTCTCTATATATATGTATATACATATATTTTTTTGTTTCCATTTTTTCTTTGAAGAGATTTATTGGGATATAATTTATTTACCATAAAATTTACCTGTGTTGAGGCTGGGGGCATAGCTCACTGGCAGAGAGCATACTTACCACTGGTTCAGTCCTAAATTTTTTCCCCAATAATTTTGTAAATGGAGAGAACTATACAACTGCCATCATACTCCAATGGTATTTCCATCACCTTGGTAAAATTCCTCATGCCCACTTGCAGTCAGTCCCCAATGTCTAATCCAGTACTTTTAAGTAGGTTGAGTTCATTTGCCAGGGACCCCTTGCAAGATTCCAGGTTCTTTGGGTTTGGCTTTCTTTAGTGCAGCCTCACTCCCTATCTCCCAGACCCCTGACACAGGCAGGCTTTTCATCTGTGAATGTGGGATGCATGTGTTCTCTATGCCCTGCGGACCCCACACAGAGGGCATGATGAAACCTGTGGGTGTCTTGCAGGCATACCTGCTGCCCTCTCTGTCCTCAGCTCTGCCAGTCACAGGAGAGCAGAGGCTGCCCCTTCTGCCCACCTGCTTCCCTTCTGTGCTCAGGTTGCTCAAGTGCACAGCCTTTGCTCAGACCAACTGCCTGGGAGCAGGGCCAGGGAGCCCCTGTCCTGCCAATCAGCTCTAGCTGGGAGCAATGACAAGAACAGAACTGAGTCTCCCCCAGGAGCAGCACAAACAAGCAGACAACAAACACACAAACATGGGGACTAGCCACTTCCTTGGGGCAAGAAGTGTGTTCTATCTAAGAAGGTGATGCACACCCAGAAATATGTAGTGAAACTGCAATCCTACCCTCCACAATCAAGGAACATGAAGGACAACCTGACTCTGCCCCACTAGGCTTTTGTTGGAGCCAAAACCTCAAATTGTTTTGGTTATTCCCTCCCCAAGGAGCACACAGGTGGAATTTAGGAGTGAATGAAGTAAACACAATTGATTTATACACAGCATACGACAGTCTAAGACTTAGGAGTCTAAGCTCAGGTTCTTTTTAGTGAATTTAGATCCAAGCTGAAGACTGACCCATAGGAATGGAGTGGGTTTGAGAGTGTGACAGGCTGGGTGTCCCTGGAGTGCTACTTTTGGGATTAAGGATAAGCTTTACAACTTTACCATGTTGATGCTGTGTGAAATCTGCCAAGTTGCTCAAGGGCTCCTTGGTTCATGACTGTTGATTTTCTGTATAGTATATTGGCCTGTTGCTGAAAACTAAAATTCAGATCCTTTTGTTTATAAGGAAGCATGGGCTCCCAGCAGGGTGGAGGCTGAAGTAACACTGGCTAAGGGTAGAGGAACTGGCAACTGAGCAGGGGCTGAGCTGCATGTAAGCTATGGTTCCAAGCCCTAGGAGCAAGTGCCATTGTTCCGTCAGACTCCACTCACAGGGCACAAATCCAAAAACCAAACAATTAAGAATCTTGAGATAACAACAGCAGAGCACAAAATCCAAGCGCCAGCCCCTTGTTGAGCATATGGCCTTATGTGGCTGGCTGGTTACAGGCTTGGGCAGCAGGCCTGACTGCCATTTATCTTTTATCATTTTTTATCCAACCTCCTGCTGGCAGGATTTGAACCCAAATATGCCAGGCATCCCTGGGGTGAACAGCACTCATAAGCTTGGGAAAGGAGCTGGCTTGACAGTAGCTTTCCTTCTTGCTTCATTGTTAGTCTAATTCCCCTTCTTTATAGAGCAGAAGTATAAATAGCTGCTTTTAAGAGATGATGTAAGGGCCAAATAAAATAAATGAGAACATGTACAGTTGTCCTTCAGCGTCCTTAGGTGACTGGTTCTCTGGACACCGAAATCTTGTCTTGAGCAAGTTTGCCTTTAAATAAGTGGTGTGATGTTTGCACATCTGCCCCCATCATTCTCCTGTATGGTATAAGCCGTCGCTAGGTTACTTACATTACCTGATACCATGGCAATGTGTGAATGTTTTCATATTGTTTAGAATAACAATGAGAAAACAGGCTCTGTATATATTCAGTATGATACAATTTTTTCTTTTCTAAATATTTTTGATCCACAGTTGGGTGAATCAGAGTCTGGAAAGCCCAAGGATATGAGGCTGGAGAGCCAATTGAATAATTAAATTCATGATTTTATTATTTTGGGGGGCTCTGGCATCAAAGTTATGTACCTCAATTTGAGAGAAAAATCCTTTGCAATCATGCTTGCTAAATCATTTCTGTTGTTAGTGATAGCCTTGACAATATTTTGATATGATGATGTTTATCTTCCAGGTTTCCCTCCTCCTCAGGATTTGTGACTTTGGCCTGCTGCCTGGTGGTGTGCTTCTGGTGCAGCTCTTCCTGGATTGCACTCCCCAGGCAAAGGCCTATGGCTCTGGCTCTCCTATTTCCTCCACTTAAAGGAAAACTACCTGGTTATTCTTCCCTTGGCATAAGTCTGCAAGGTCTTCAGGGAATCATGTGATAATGCAATTTGAGTTAATCTTCCACTGTTGTAGTAGATTGTAGTCTGTGATAATATTTGCATTTAAGCAATAACTTTAGTGTCTTAAACCAAGGGATAAGTCAGTTGGGAATTTCAGAACCTTTAGGCCAGTGGGGAGATTTTTATGACTAGCTGAGGATGCCACATAGGAGTGGTGCGTAAACCCAGTCTGTCCATGGGATACAGGCACCTTCAACCCAGAGAATGACTGGAACATGATGGTCAACATCAGTCAGCTGAGTCCCAGGATTGCTACTGGGATGGAAGAATTAATTTCCAGACCCCAGAGCTGAATGAGGGCCCCTGACTTGCCCTGTCTGTTTAGCATTACTTGGTTTTTACAATTTTGAAAATAAGTGTTTTTTAATTGGGGCAGCCCTCTTCGGTCTGTTGGAGGCCCCACCTTCCCTATTGTCTAATACTTCTTTCTTGAATAGTCATTGGCTTCATTTTAATGCTGAGAAATTGATTTCAGTACCTGAAAAGCCAATGCCAGAGAGTCTGGCCCTAGCAGGGCTCTGTTCCTGCCCCTGCATCTGACCTTCAGTGGCTTTAGATGTTTTTCTCCAATCTCTGTCTTCCCGGGGTGTTTCCCCATGTGACGTGATGTGATGTGATATGATGTGATGTGATGTGATGTGATGTGTGTGTGTGTATACCTGTGCCTGTGCCTCTTTTCTTTTAAATACAGTGGTCACTGGATTAAGGCCCATGCTACTCCAGTGTGTCCTCATCTTAACTGATTACATCTGGTAAGATTCTATTTCCAAACAAGGTCACATTCTGAAGTTCTGAAGGACATGCATTCTTTATTTGTTTATATCAGTCCATGTTTGTAGTGCATAATGATTACATTTGTTGTGGAGAGTTGCTGTGTGGACACCACACATCTTAATTCTTTCTTTTTTATCCTCTCTTTCTCCCTTCCCTCCCTGCACCTTCCAACTCTTGGTCCCCTAGGCCCATTTGCAATTCTATTTTCAACATCAGTTTCTCCCTTCAATTCTTTTTTCACCCCCTCTCCCTTCCTTCCCTCCCTCTCCCTCCATTTCTTATTCCCTCTTCACTTGAAAAATATTCCCCTACTTCCTAATTTATGTCCAATCTCTCTCCATATTCTTTTCTCATATAAGAGAAATTATGCAATATTTAAGCTTATGTATTTGATTTATTTCACTTAACATTGTGTTCTCAAGTTGCATCCATTTGTCTATGCATGCCTCAAGTTTAACCTTCCTTATGACAGAGTAGTAGTCCACTGTGTATGAATAGCCCATCTTCTTTATCCATTCATCTTTGATGAGCATATATGCCATTTCCAAGATATAGCTATTATAAATTGTGCTGTTATAAACACATGGGTTCACATGTATCCCTGTAACATGAGGACTATAACTCTTTTGGGGAGATACCTAGAAGGGGAACAGCTGGGTCAAATGGAATTTCTATTTTTAGTGTTTTGAGGAATTTTCACAGTGATTTCTATAGTGGTTGTACTAGTTTACATTTCTACCAACAATGTGGGAAAATTCCTTCTTCCCCACATCTTTGCCAGCATTTGTGATTATCTGATTTCTGGATGATAGCCACACTTTCTGGAGTAAGATGGTATCTCCATGAGTTTTAATTTGCATTTCTCTAATGCTCAGTAATATTAAACTTTTTTATGTATTTATTGGCCTTTTGTATTTCTTCTGAGAATTATTCATTCTTCTGAAGAATTCTTCACTTCAGTTCCCCATGCTTTGGTTGAGTCTTTTGATTTGAGGAGTCTAATTTTTTGAGTTCTTTACATTAGTCCTCTCTGAAAGACATACATTTTTGGGAGACACTTTTAACCAATTTACCTGAGCTCAGGAAGAAATCAGAATCTTAGGAATATACATCCCCCTAACTCCTTTGTGGGGAGGGACTTATTTGGATTCATTCCTACAAAATTTATGGGGACCAGTGCCAAATGAAAGTGTAGTGCACTCTGCTAAAAGAAAAAATTAAGAATTTCAAGATGGCGAGAACAGAACACTGACTCTAGCATGGGCCCATCTGTGTACGGAATCTTGTTTACTGCACAATCTTACAAAGACCTTTGCCCTTGCCTATGGTCAGGATGATTCCCAGGGACACATGGACTGCCTGTACTACTTATCCTCCAAGAACAATAAACTTCCTTTACTTTCAAGTCACACTTTTCTTCTACTTGTTATTCGCTTGCTAAGAATTCTTTCACCCTGATCCCTATCTCAAGTCTACCTTTTGATAACTGAATGTGAAGGACAGCTCTGTCCTAATAGGGAGTCTCCTGAAAAGAAGTGTCACAGAAGCACAGCCTTCATGTGAAAGAAGGTCAGAACATTCATGCCTTTTCTTCATCCAAAGACAACTTCCAAAATAAGTCCTAAAGATATACCAGGGTACTTCTGGCACATAGAATAGATATGCTTTACTTATTCCTCATGTTAAGCATAATAAAGAACATTAGACAGGGCTGGGAATTTAGCTCAGTGATTCTGCTGCCTGCCTCATAAGTACAAGGTCCCCAGTTCGATCTCTGGTATCAAAAACCCAAACAAAAAGAATTAGACATTGTCCACAAAATAAACATAGAAGACTCTGAAAATATGCGGAGAAGGCAGACTGACTAGGGAATTCAGGACCCTAGGAATGGCATGGCAATGTTTCCTAGGCTTTATCCCTCATATATTTCAGAGTTAGAGCCAAAGAAACTGGAAATCTGAAACTGCCAATGGTGCAGATAAACCAGACCTAACCAAACCAAACTAAACCAAAGCCCCAGCCATGCCTGCTTTTTCTAGCCAAAGACCAGGAAAAGGACAACCTGGCACGGCGGGAAACTTTTAGAAAATAACTGTTGTATCCCTGCTAAATGCTACAGAAATGCCAGCCAAAGTTGAATGGGGAGCCTTGCCTTCTACCTTCACAGGGCTTCATGGAGAATCAGGGTGACACCATCTCCTAGTGATAACTGGGTCACCTTTGATGGTATCAGTAGAGGCCAGGTGCGGAGCAGTAATAACAAACCGCACTGAGGAACAGCCTACTGAGAAGCCAGCACTTTCTCCTGCACCTAGCTGTATTGAGGAGCCTTACAGCTCTTCAGCGTCATGGGAAGCCTCGTGGAGACCTGGGGTTCTGCTTTTACCTGGCAGTAATAAGACAGAATAGCATCAAAATATTCTGTTCTGCCAGAATAGTGTCAAAAGGACAACTAAAACAAAGTTTAGAGAAGATCCAAATTCTCATAAGATAATGCCTAAGATATATGGGATTCAATCAAAATCACTCATATCAAGAAACAGAAAGAGCTCAAGCCAAACTTTAAAAATCATTAAGTGTCAACACTAAGGTAACAAACTTTTGGGTTATTTGACCCAAGATTTTAAAGTAGTTGTATCAAAAAATGCTTCAGTGAATGATTATAAACATGCCTGAAAATGAAAAACTGAAAATTCTCACCAACAAAATGAAAACTATAGAGAACCAAACAGAAAGCTTAAAACTGAAAAATATAACAGCCCAAAAATGCAGGAGATAAGGTCAAGAGCAAAATGGATATGGCAGAGGAAACAATGTGAAGTTGAAGACAGAACAGAAGAAATTACCCAAACCGAATAATAGAAAGATGATAGACTTTAAATAGTGTCAGAGGTAAAGTTCTTGCCTGGCATGACTGAGGCAACCCAGATCTGCAAACAAAAACAAAACCAACAAAATAACCTAATAATACTTGTCAGTTCTAATATTTAACATTCTATAGCAAAAGTTCTAATATATCATCAGTCTCAGAAGGAGTGGGAAAAGGGGCAGGACTAAAAAATTACTAGAAGAGATAACTATTGAATAAATCCAAGTAGAATTAATCTAAAGAAATTCACAGTGAGACACATCATAGTGAAATGTCTGAAAGGTAAAGGAAAAGGAAAAGAAAAAGAAAGCTGGAAAGTAGCCACAAAGGAGGAACACCTTAGTTAAGGGAGAAAACAATTTAATTATAACAGATTGCTTAATAGTAACCATGGAAGCTGAAGAAATACAAAATTTTTCAATTGCTGAAAGAAAAGAACTGTTAACTCAGAATCCTTTGTCCAGTAATAAAAGTGAGGAAGAAATTAAGGCAATCTCAGGAAACTACAGAATTTGTCACTAGCATATTTATGCTAAAATAAAGGCTAAAGGAAAAAAAGGACTAAAGGAGGTTCTTCTAAAAGAAGGAATCTTGGAAAAGAAAGAAGAAAGGACATGGTAAACAAGAAGGTATTATACTCTTTTTCCTCTTGATTTTCCTAAATTATATTTGATGATGGAAGCAAAAATTGTAACACTTTTTGATTAGATTCTAAGTATATGTAGAGGAAATATTTAACACAATTATATTATTGTACTCTCAAATACTTAATATATTAAATTCAAAAGCTATATAAAATGTACACTAAAATAAAAGTACACAGAAATCAAAGTAGGAATCCAAAAAATGTTCAAGTACCCCAAAGAAAATCAAGGAAAAAAGAAAACAGAGACTGTTAAAAAAGAGAGAAAAAATACTGTAGGAAACAAAAAAATAAATTGCAGATTTAAACCTAGGATATACCATGTTGACACTAATTATAAGAAACCTAGATGAATTATTTTCCTACAACTGTTGCAAGAAAATGCCATCTGCTATGTGGCCTAAGCAACAGGAATTTATTATTTTACATTCTAGAAGGCAGAAGTACAAGATTAGGCATTACCAGGGCCACACTCCCTTGGAAGGTGCTAGGGAATCATCTGTCCCATTGCCCTCTCCTAGCTTCTGGGAGGTCCCTGACTTGTGGGAGCATAACTCCAGTCTTCACAGGGTCTCTCCCTTCCCTACCCCCTGTCGTGTGTGTGTGTGTGTGTGTGTGTGTGTGTGTGTGTGTGTGTGTGTGTGTGTATACGCATCTGTCTATTTACTAATTTTGCTTTTATATATGGACACTAAGTCATATTGGATTAGGGGTGCAGCCCACTCCAGTATCATTACATGTGTAACAAGCTATTTTCAAATAAAGTCAAATTCTGAGATTCTGGGCATTAGGATTTCAACTTTGTTTGCTAGAGCACAATCTGAATCTTTACACTGGATTTGTTACATTCATTTCAGACAGGGCTGAGTAAGAAAAATTATCAGAAATAAAGAGGGATACCACATAATGATAAAGGGGTCAATTTTTTAAGAAGACATAACAATCTTTAATATATATGTGCCTCAAAACAAAACATTAAAATGTATGAGAGAAAAACTGTTACAACTGCAAGGAAACAGGCAAATCCACTATTGTTATTGGGGATTTTAGTGCCTATCTATAAAATGTAATAATTCTGATGTGTATGCACCACACAGAGCACAAAATATGTGAAGTAAAACTGATGAAACTGAAAGGAGAAATAGAATGATCCAGGATGCAGAAAATCAGTAAAAACACAGACAAAATAGCACCATTAATCAACTGGATCATATTGACATTGATAAAATATTCTATTCCAGGAAGGATGTGAAGACATATCCTTCCCAAGTTCATTTGGAGATTTCACCAAGACAGATCACATTTTGGGCCATAAAATACATCTCAACAAACATAAAAGGCCAGACATATAAAATATGGTCTCAGATCACAATGGAGTTAAATTAGAAATCAGTAACAGAAAGGGTAACTAGAAAATAGTCACAAAATATTAGGAGATTTAGCAACAAACTTCTAAATAATATAGAGTTTAAATAAGAAGTCTCAAAATAACTTTTGAAATATTTAAAAAATATCTTGACCTAAATGAAAATTAAAATACAACTCATCAAAATTTGTGAGATGCAGCAAAAACAGTGTTTAGAGGGAAATTTATAACATTGAATGCAGATATTAGAAACAAAGAAAGATCTAAAATGAATAACTCAATCTTTCATCACAGGAAACTAGAACATGAAGTACAAATTAAATCCAAAGTAAGGGAAAAAGAAACAATACAAGTTTGTGCAGAAATCAATAGAGAAAAACAATAGAACCAAAAGCCAGTTTTTAGAAAAAAAATCAATAAAATAAACAAACTTCTAGTGAGGTTAACTGTGAAAACAGAGAAGGCACAAATTGCTAATATCAGAAATTTAGAAGGGGCCATCATACTGAAACTATGGACATTAAAAAGATAAAGGAATATTACTAATGACTCTATGTTCACAAATTTGATTACTAAATGAAACAGGCCTTGAAAACATTAACAGAGAATCAAAACTTACAAAAGGAAAAGCAAGTCATTGGGACAGACCTATATCTATTAAAGAACTTGAGTGAATAATTAAACTTCAAAAAGAGAAAGAGTCTGGCTTAGATGGGTTCACTGGTGAATTCTAACATACATTTAAAGAGGAAATGATGCCAGTTCTCTACAATTTCTTCCAGAAAATAGAATCAAAGGAAAATACTTCCCAACTCTATCTATCGGGTTGACATAATCCCAAATATATAATACTGAAACTAAAGACATTACAAGAAAGGAAAACTACAGACCAATATCTCAGGAACACAGATGCAGATATTCTGAACAAAATATTAGCAGATCAAATAAAATAACACATGAGAAGAATTGCATAAAATAATCAAGTGGGCTTTATTATAGGTGTACAGTGCTACTTGAACTTTTGAAAATCAATTAATGCATCACATCCACAGACCAGAGGAAAAAAATACAATCATTTCAATTGTGTTGAAAAAGAATTTGACAAAATCCAATACCTATTCATAATAATACTATCTGCAAAATAGGGATAGAAAGGAACTTCTTTAACACAATAAAGAACACATAGGTAACATCTGAAAATACAAATAGGCAACATAGGGTAACCCAGGGACACTTTTCTACTGAGCTACATCCTCACCCTTTATTTGTTTTTAAATTTGAGACATGATTTTGATAAATTGCCCAGGTTGGCTTTGAACTTGTAATTCTTCTTTCCAGTCTTTAACTAACTGGGATTATAGGGCTGCAACATCAGGCTTGGCTGCTGATGTTGTACTTAATGGTGAGAAACTAGGCACTTTCTTCCTAAGACTAGGAATTAGATAAAGATACTCTCTGCAGTTTTTCTCAAAAGCATGCTAGAAGTTTCAGCCAAGTTAGCTAAAGCAATAAGAGAAAGAAATGAAATAAGTGGTATACAGGTTGTGAAAAAGACTGTCTTTGTCCATTGGTGATGACTGTCTATAAAAAAATCCCTATGAACAAAAACTCCCAGAACTAACAAGCAATTTCATCATGGTTCCAGAATACACAATTAGTATGCAAAGTTAATTTACTTTCCTTTGGTCTAGAAATGAAGAGCTGGAATTTGAAATTAAAATACAATATCTTTAACATTAGTACTGTTGGAGGAGGAGGACAAGAAGAGGAGGAAGAAGAGGAGAGATAATGATTTATTAAATGGACAGACATTTCTCAGACTAACAAGTAAAAGCAGCAAATAAATATATGAAAAAATGTTCAACGTCACTGGTCATTCAAGAGATACAGATGAAAACAACATTGAAATTCCATCTCACCCCAGAAAGAATGGCTGCTATCAAGAAATCAACCAATAACAAATATCAGTGGGCTGTGGGGAGAAAGGAACACTTCTCCATTGTTGGTGGAGGTGCAGACTGGTGCAACCACTGTGGAAATCAATATGGAGATACCTCAAAGAACTAGGATTAGAGGTTCCATTTGACCCAGCTATCACTCTGCTGGGTATCTTTCCAAAAGAATTAAAAGAATCATACTACAATGATATATGCACACCCATGTTTGGCACAGTTTGTAATAGCTAAAACTTGGAAACAATCCAAATGCCCATCAACTGGAGACTGGATAATGAAGATGTGGTTTTTCTATAAAGTGGAGTTTTAGCCATAAAGAATGATTAACTAGAAATATTTATAGCCAAGTGGATGCACATGAGGCTATACTCTTAAATGAAATAAATAGGACATCCTTGAGTAAATACTGTAGTTTCTCTGGTGTGAAAAGTTAAGAGTGTAAATAAGGTTCAAATGGTATAATTGAGAGGGTGAAATAGGAAGAAAATGGCTAAAGGGGAAGTGGGGAGGGAAAAGGAAATAAGGGAAAGGAAAAAATGTGAAAAAAGGAAAAATGGAAAGAGTCTTTGTAAATAGGGAAGGGTGAAGTGGGTAAAGGGAGGGCAGGGATATGGGGAAAAAACAAGAACCAAGACATATCATGTAAAGATACAAGATCCCAATGATAAATGCAACTGTATTATTTGCTTTAAATGTACCAGTAAACTTAATGGGGGAAAAAAAGACTAAGGAAAGGAAGACTTAAGTCCTAGCATATCAATGATTGCATTAAATGGAAATGGTTGAAAGACACAAATTAAAAGATTAGAGTAGAGGACTGGGTTAAAAAAGATTATATGCTTTCTATAGAAACTCATTTCAAATATAACAAACACAGGCAGGTTAAAAGTAATTAAGTACATAAGTAATAAGATATATAAATGCTAATCAGTGAAAAGAAGGAATGGTTATAATAATATACAATAAAGTGGACTTGAGGCAAAGAAAATTACTGAAGACAAGGAATGTTACCATACAATTATAAAATTTAACCCACCAAGAAGACATAATAGTTCTAATATGTTTGTACCAAACAACAAAGCTACAGAGTATGTGAAGGGAGACTTATAAGACTTAATGGAGAAATATACAAATCCATTGATTATAAATGGAAAATTCAAATCTTCTGTTAACAATTGATAGAAAATCAGTAAAAACGTGGATACATTCAACAGCACCACCTTCCAAGAGGATCTAACATCTTCAACATTTAAGGAGAATTCTATCTGACACCAGCAGAATGCACATTCTTTTCAAATGTACATGATACATATACTGTCCAAAGGTAGTTTACATCCTTAGTTATAAAACAAACCTTGGGGCTGGGGACTTAGCTCAGTGGTTCCACCACCTGCCTTGCAAGTGTAAGGTCCCAAGTTTGATCCCTGGCACCAAAAATAAATAAATAAATAAATAAATAAAACAAATCTCAACCAAGTGAAAGGAATTCATAGGATGTAGAATGTGTTCTTTTTCTTTCTTTTTTTTGAGACAGGTCTCACTATGCAGCCCAGGCTGGTCTCAAACTCACAGTGATCCTCCTGTCTCAGCCTCCCGAGTGCTGGGATTAAAGGTGTGCACCACCACACCCGGTTTAGAGTGTGTTCTTAAACTACAATGGACTCAAACTAGAAATGCATTATTAAAAATAGTAGGTAAATTTCCAAACACTTGAAGATTAAGCTTCTAAGTAATGTATGGGAAGAAAAATTATACTCTCATGAGAATCTATTTATTTATTTATTTTGAGACAAGGTCTCACTACATAATCCAGGCTGGCCTCAAACTCACAGAGATCTTCTTGCCTCAGCCTCCTGAGTGCTGGAATTACAGGCATGTGCTACCACAACTGTCTGTGAGTGAAATTTTTAGTATATGTGCTGCCAAAGGGAGTACCACAAAAATATGAAGCGGGTGAAGGGAGGGCAGGGTATGGGGAAAAAATAAGAACCAAGATATATCACGTAAAGGTACAAGATCCCAATGATAAATGTGATTGCATTGTTTGCTTTAAATGTACCAATAAACTTAATGGAAAACAATTTTTAAATACTTTGACTATAATGGAAATAAAAATACAACTCCAGATTAATGGGACACAGATAAAGCAGTGCTCAGAGGGAAAATTGTAGCACTGAATACAAATATTAGAAAAAGCAACATGCTTTAGATCAATAATCTAAGCTCCCATTTAAAAACCTAGAAAAGGCAGGTGTGGTGGTACATAACTATAATTTCAGCACTTAGGAGGCTGAGACAGGATTGTGAGTTTGAGGTCAGCCTGGGCTATGTAGTGAGAACCTGTCTCAAATAATAAAGAAGAAATATTGACAATGTGTAATAGGAAGAAAAGGGCTAAAGGTGTAGGGGAAGTGGGAAGGGTAGGAGAAAGGAAATAAGGGAAAAGAAAAAAAATATGAGAAAATGAAAAAATGGAAATAAAGTTTTTGTAAATAGGGAAGGGTAGAGGGGGTGAAGGAAGGGCAGGGGAATGGGGAAAAAATGAGAACCAAGACCTGTCATGTAAAGGTACAAGATCCCAATGATGAATGTAACTGTACTGTGTACCTAAAGTGTACCAATAAACTCAATGAGAATAAAAAATAAAGAAGCAAAAAACAAAAAACAAACAAACAAAACCAAAGAAAATCTAGAAAAAGAAAAGCAAAATAAACCTGAAGCAAGTAGAAGGAAGGAAATAGTACAAACAAAGCAGAAATAAGTAAATTAGAAAACCAGAAAATATAGAGATCAAGAAAACAAAAACCTGGCTCTTTGAAAAGATTTATACAATTTATAAATCTCTGTTACAACTAAGAAAGAAAAAAAAAGAAGAGGTAAGATACAAACTGCCAATGTCAGAAATGAAGCACAATATATCACTATAGACACTGCACATAATATAAGCATGATAAAAGAATACTGCAAACAACTCTACTCACGCCAATTTGAATCTTAGATGAAATAGAGAAATTCCTAAAAACAACAACAACAAAAACAAGTGACTGGAGCTCACCCATATGAAACAGATCATTTGCATAGCCTATAAATCTTAAGGAATTGTGTTCATAACTTCTTGGCTCCTAAAGTGGCCAAACTTCCACAGATCTTGACAGTCTCATTCTGGATCTACTATTTCCTTCTGGCTGCTGGTAGACCTGGGAAGACTTCTGTATCACAGCCCATTTCTGTTCCTCATTCACCTTCCTGGGCCTTAATCTGATCATGAGCTAACTGGCCTCCAGCTGCACTGTGCAGGTAATCCTACTTCCTGGCTGCTGATTGTTTTCTTGTACACAGTGAGCTCCTACTTCATGTTTCTAGAGACAGTAGACCTTGAGATCCTATTATGAGGACTATGCATTGTCCTAGGATGCTTCAAACAGCCCTCCTGAGCTTGTCTTGGTGCCTTTGAGTCTTGAGCTTTTTCTATGATCAAATAGATGACACATCTGCAAGTCTACTGCTGGTGCTTCTCCCTGTAGTAAGAAGGGGGATTTGTTACAGTTTATATCTAGATGACCCCTCAAAGTCTCATGCACTCATAGGTAGGATTTGTGGGGAGTAACTAGATCATGTGCGTGTGACACTGGTGGGTGGGTTAGTCCACTGGTGAGTTTATAGCTAAATGTGATGTTGGGAGGTGGAGCTCAGTTGGAGGAGGTAGGTCACTGGGGCTGTGCCTGGAAAGTGTATATAGTTCCCTCTCCTCTCCCTTGATATCTCCCCCCTTCTCTCTCCCTCTCCCTCTCCCTCTCCCTCCCTCCCTTCCTGTCTGTCATGCCTTGAGCAAACCTTCTCTGCTATGCCCCTCTCTGCCTTGGACCCAGCCAACTATGGACTGAAACCTCTACAAAGTGTGAGGTGTGAGCCAAAATAAACTTTTCTTCCTTTAACTTGTAGGTGTTGGGTATTGTGTCCTAGCAACAAGAGAGCTCAAGTTTTTTTTTTTTTTTTTTTTTTTGCAAATCAACTTTTTCTTATGACCTTTAAAACATATTGGATCTTGTATTCTATATTCTGATCTCCAAATATCCTTGGAGGGGGGTTGAGGACCTTATGTACAGTGTCGTGTGCTGCCTTTGGCGGTGTCAATGCAAGCACTAGAGAACGGTTCCATCAAACTCACTGAGAAGTCATAAAAGAGCATTTCTCAAACTGAAATCCAGGCATACATCCCCAGTGAACTGTGAATTCAGGAGAAATCTTAAAATTCTTGTGTTTTTGTTTCAGTGATAACCTGACAAAAGAGTTAATGGAATCATCTGGATAACCCCTATCCTGGGCTTGGCCCTTGGGTTGAGCGCCCTTTAGGGCTATGTAATTTTACATTAATAACTACAGGCTCAGAGAAAGGAAGGACATGAGATGCAAACAGAACTCTCTTCTCAAGAACAGGCCAAAAGACACCATGGCTTGAAGAACATTTCATAACAGCTGAACAGGAGAAAAGGATGGGAGAGCTGAGTTGTCCCAGGTGAAAGCAATTCCCCGTAAGATTATATTTTGGGGCGAGCAGGAATTTAGATCCAGCATACTGGTATTCCCCATCCCATTGAATTACTACTAATGTCCATTTTAATGAGTAAAAGCAATTAAAGCTTAATAATATATATGGATTAAAATGTTATTGTATTTGTTGTTTTGCTCATTTCAAAAAATCTAAAATTATTTGTGTAAGAAAATACCTACTTTAGAATTACATGTTTACAGATCATTTTGATTAAAATCATAGAAACCGACACTGGGGGGCCACAGGAAGCTTTTTCTTTGAACACTGTGCTGTCACAGAATAATTTTTTGAACTGGCAAGTTTTTTCAGAGGGTTAGTAGGGAGGAAATTGAAACTCCAAGAGATCAAAGAACTTTTCCAAGGTCAGATAACTAATCCACAGCAGGGAGGTGACTGGCATCAGGTCTCCTGGTGTCCAGCCCAGGCTCCCTGCCAAGGCACAGCTGCTCAAAGAGTGATCAGGGAAGGTGGCTCATCCAACCCAGGAGAGTGGATGGTGATATCTCCTCTCAGACAGAGCCTGGGAGCTATCCTTGTCTGTGTGTAGGCCACTGGCTCATGGAATTCATCAACCTTAGACAACACCAAGAAAGCAAAGAGAACCCTAGAGATAAGATCAAAGTCAGGTCAGTCCCATTCCACCCCCAGAAACCCCACCAAGGCCAGCGTTAAAGCATTCTCTACCTCCACAACATCTGAGTAGGTACCAGCAACGGCAAAGGATGTGCTATCAGGCTATGCTTAACATTTTGAAGTGGGTGTCACAAACTGATTAGAACATAGGCTATACAATGGTTCTCTGTTGGAAATTTTTCTTTTCTTAAAAAAAAAAAGCTTCACTCCTCAAAGGGCATCATCCCCAAGGATGGCTGATATATTCTAAAATTTAAGTTCATGTTTCTTTACCTTAAGCAATAAAGCAACAGTAATATTGTAATTATTGAATCTCAAGCTTGGAACTAACTCTATTGATAAATAAAATTCATTCAAAACTGTCTACATAGTCTACATTTTATTGGTTCTAGGCATGCATCAAATTATGTGGGTAATTTCTAGTGAGGCCCAGGGTACCTTCCAAGTGCCTACACATGCAGTTACCAAATGGGGTTGGCCATTTCCACAGTTTGATGTCTTCTTCTCTGGCCCTGTCTCCTGGTCTGCCTCTCATCTTCATTTCTCAGTTGTTTCTTAGCCTTGCCTCCTGCTTCTCATAAGCTCCTCCAACCTTTGCCAGACCCCTGTATCTGCAGCCTCTCCCATGATACTTGCATAGTCCTGGACTCCTAGATTCTGCTGAGAGGCAGAGAGTGCCATAAAGGGTCTGTTACCTACTTTAAGACATGTGGTGTAGACTGTGTAATGGGATAAGCTTTTTCCTCTCCTCAGAGCCATTGGTAACTCTCTGTATCCTTTAGGGACAGGTTTTCTCTGCCTGGAGCTCTTGACTTTCTGGGAGTCTAAAGACAGAATTCAGGAAGTCCATCATTTGGATGTGAAAAATCTTTGTTTGAATTGTCTTCTAACTAAAAAATAGCATTTCCTTTCGTTGAAAATAGGCAGCAAATCACAATAGAAAGAGAGGACAGTGATTTTGTCATAGCGAAAATCACAAGAATTTTCATTGATCTTACTCTTGTTGCAGATATTTCCAAACACTTTCAAGTCACAATAATTATTGGACTTTACATTAGACCTTATTAAAGTGTTAACACAAGAAGCACATATATTACTGTGACAGAAAGTTGTTTTGAAAAATATTTTGAGAATTGTATTTCATCAAAATTGGTTTGTTTTGCAATCCTGTGCACTTCTTTTTATTAATTTTAGGCATTTCATTTTTATTGAAATAATATATGTCTTCCTAGACTGCCAATGAGATCTGTAGCACAAAGTGTTTAAGAAATTCTACCCTAGAGTTACTTGTAAGGGTTATCAGAAGTTACTTCAGTATATTTCATTCTGTAATCGGAGATGTCCAAGTTATGATTCCTGCTCTTACAAGATCAGAGCACAAGAATCAGAAGACCCAGTAGAATGACACTTGCTTGTTCCACTAAGATTTTGGACCTCACCTGGTCTTTCCTTTAGAGAGGATGCTCTTGTCCAACTTAGTCCACCTTGTCCTATGGTTGAGGCATTGTTGCACTGGGTTTTCATCAATCCTTTCTGGCAAGATGTTTGTTGTAGATTGAGGTATATCTTCTCAAACCATGCTGAAGTTTTAACCCCTATTACTTATGAATGTGACCTTTTTGGAAATAGAGTCTTTGCAGAGATAGTCAAGTTAAGATGAAGCCATACTGGAGTTGATATAATCCATAAATAGAATCTTTATAGACACATCCAAATTAATCCAATGAAGAAGTAACATACAGAGACAAGAATGTCATGTGATGATAGAGGCAAAAATTGGGGAGTTACAGCTATATGCCAAGGAATACCAAGAATTGCTGCTAATAACCAGCAGCTGGGGAGAGGCGAGGAAGGATTCTACCCAGAGTTTCAGGGAGAGGCTTGTCCTGTTGATATGTTGATTTCAAACTTCTATCTTCTAGAAACTACAGAATAAAGTTCTGTGTTTTTAAGCCATCAAGAATGGCAGGACTTGGGCTGAGAGAGTAGCTTAGTGAATACTTGCCTAGGATGCACAAGGTCCTGGGGTCAATCCCCAGTGCTACACAAAAGGAAAAAAAAAAAAGATTTCAATACTTTGTTTTTTGCAGCCCTAGGAAATGAATGCAGTGTGTATCAGAGTGCCAATAAAGGGGAAGAGGGTAGGAGTCCCACTGAGTTGAAGAACTGGTCGCGTGACTTTTAGAGTCTAGTTACTAATATGGCTTGTACATGTGGCAGAGTCTGGCCTGAGATGAGCACTGATTGCTGCAGACCATCTGGTCTCAAGGTTGTGGGAAAGGAAATATATAGCTCCCACCCACGTCCAACTGGTGAAGCTTGGAGATACCCAAAATAGCCGTACAATTGTTGGGCCTAGAGATTGCCTTAGCTCAGTTAAAAACAGAGTGCCTCTCTCCCTTCCTATGTTACACTTGGCTAAAGCAGCTCCATCTTACAGATGCTTCAAGTAAATCTCCTTCCTTATATTTTGACTTGTTTTCTCTTCTTTCCATGAGCCCAGGACAGGAGTTCTGAAAAGGCTGAGTGGAGACCAAAGCCACCTCTGGTGGTTCCATGTCACTTTGTCTCCCTCTTTCTGAGAATAAACTTCCAGGGAGGGTGCAATGCTTTCTTTGTACAGAGATGTATGCTGTTCTACCCAGCAGGTCTACTAGACTTCTATCTTGCTCACTTCCGAGGAGGGCAGGATTTCATTTAAGTTAGGGCTGTCCTCTCTATTGATATCCGAGAAACCAAACTTGTCTCACATGTCAGGGTACCCATTCAGACACTCATTTTAGAAGACACTTTGATCTAGCAGGAAGAGATATTCTGAGGCATTTAAACTTCTGACTTCTCTGTTGGGACACTCAATGAAGGGATGGTGGATGATCAGGATTCAGTGAAGGTGAGGTCTGGTCTTCCAGTGCACCGTATTTTTTACCTCTCTTAAGTCCCCATTTTCTTCACACTTGGCTCTGAATATGTATATGTTCTAGATAGTCCTCCTACCTTGCTGACACAAGCCTCTGCTCTTACCTGGATATATGGCCTGAATCCTAATAGATTCATATATAAATGAAGAGAATTCACAAAACCACTCAGTCTTTCAATAGATAATTTCTTCTGTCATAAGTTCAAAGTGAAATGTCGACCTGAATAAACCTATGCTCATGTAATCTAGCAGTGAAATGCTCTGCCTTTGAGATATATGCCCTACTCACGTAATCTAATTTTAAATGCCAGAAAAATAGCCTACAACATTCTCAATTTTAAAGAGAGAGAGAGAGAAAGAGAGAGAGAGAGAGAGAGACAGAGAGACAGAGAGAGAGAGAGAGAGAGAGAGTCTCTGAAGCCCCTTTGGTCTCACAAAATGACTAGTCTTATCCCCCAAATCGGGCTTCCAACTGAAGAAAAATAACTATTGTTCAAAATATGTGCTAATATAGTAAATTGCAACAATTGACTCAATTTTGTTGACCTGGGATAAATCCCACATGATCATAGTATATAATCCTTTTTATACATTGCTGGATTCAGTTTACTAGTATCTCATTGGAGATTTTTATATCTAAATTCATGAGAGATACTAGCCTCCAGTTGTATTTCCTGTGACACGTTTGTCTGGTTTATATATCAGGGTAATATTGGCCTTACCAAATGAGTTATGAAGTGTTCCCTCCTTATCAATTTGTGAAGAGTTGGTGTTAATTCTTTTAATGTTAGGATTCATCATTGAAGAAATTTGGGCATGGGTGTTTTTTGTTTTATCGTCTGTTCTTTTTTTGGTCAGTAGATTTTAATTCCTAATTCAGTATGTTTAATTATTATAGGTCTATTCAGATCTGCTATTTCTTCTTTAGTAGTTTGAGTAGTCTATGTACTTTTAGGGATTACCCCATTACATCTAAGTTATCTGTTTTGTTGACTTGCAGTTATTCATGGTACAGTGGTACTTCAGTTCACAAACTTAATTCATTCCTTGATTCTGGTCACAAATTAAGTTGGTTGCAAAGTGAATCAAATGTCCTTATCATAATGTTCAATGTAAATAAGGTGAATCTGTTCTGAATGATATGTATTTTTTTAACCACAAAAATTGAAACAAAGTACAGTACAGTACAGTATGAAGAAAGAAAACTAACCTTGCTTGAGGTAACTTCTGGCATGGAAAACAGGAAGGTGGGTGGGGAGGAGGTTACTGTTTGGAGGGAGAGTTCCCTCCATAAGGATATCGGGGAGATCTACTTTGAGAAACACTGTTATTGGATGTTCTTTGATGCATTAAATCACGTTGACATTTTTATGTTTAGTATTGGGCACTCAAAGGGGAATCAGGTGGAGCCTGGAAGAAGACCACAGTAATCAGTTCAATATGAAAGGGTAGCAATAGATGCACAATGCTCTGGAAACTAGTGTGCAGCTATATCAATATTGGGCTTTGATGAATCAGGGAGTAGAACATGAAGTAGAGAGAGTACTATTCCTGGAAAGACTGGGTGTACACACAAGTTTAGATTATTACTGTCAGTCAAATAACCAGTAATGTGTATTTCATGTTCAGCTCAGTAGGAACCCAAGGACATTCATGGTCCTTCCTTCAGGGTGATGAGAATCTAACTGGAGACACAAAACTGCGATGGACTGCTCAGTGAGCCTGCAAGGTAATTTATTATTGTCAAAGAGGGTGAGCAGAATCTAGATGCTACAAGAGGGGAGAGGGGCCCAAGTAACCCAAGAATGGAGCAGTAAAAATGAAACTTCACAGCAAGGGCACCTAAATGGAGCCTCAGAGGACAGAACAGAGCAGAAGCACACCCTGCTTTTCCAAGTCACATGCTTTCCCAAGGGTGGCCAACTAAAGTGTGGAATTGAGGGCATCCCACAACTTATGGAGGAGCCTCACACACAGGAAGATCACTATATCATTACAGTAATAGTGCCACGGATGTGCTTATGGAGGTCAATATATTATCCAGTTGTTGAAGGCAAGGATTTTCCTTCAGTCCTCTATGCTCCAGAGAGGGCAAGTAGGTAAGTTGTATAGCAAGCAGGATCAAGTAGCCAATAGGTTATTTTGTCACCTTTACTTTGTGGACCACATTGGATCCCATATTCTACCCACAGCAATGGTGTTCCTGGGAAGAAGTTATGACCTTTGGGCATATGTAGCTCTCTTATGCATTACTAGCTATGAATTGGACAAAATCTTTCCCAATACACTAAACTGAGGTCCCAGGCCTCACAGGTTTGTCAGTGATACCAAAGCAAGGACTTGATTAAGGTTGACAAAGATAACTTACAGTTAATATTAATGAAATTTTTACTTTCCGATCTTTGATTCAATTATTTTTTGAGTAGGCCACACTTTCAGAAGATATAAAATATTGTTCAGTGGAAACTCTTCTCTCCATCTGTTTCCCTAAAAATTTGCTTCCTTTTCTTGGAGGCAGCAAATACTACAATTTCTTGAGTCTCTTCCAGAAATAGTGTATGCACAGACGAGCACTCACATACACATTCTTAAAGAAAACTTGATTAGTGTCAGATTTTTATATCATGGATAACATTAATAATGAATTTTCTTCTCTTCAAGGGGAAATAGTTATTAATTTTTCAAATTGCAAAATAATGCATATTCATTATAGAAAACCTAGAAACAAAAAAAAAGGCAGAAAGTGAAAATTCCCCTTTATCTCAGCATTTGGAGATGATGATGATGAGGATGAGGATGATGATGATTTAGTACTGGGAATAGAACTCAGTACCTTGAGTTTACCAGGCAGGCACAGTGTCACTGAGCTAAATCCCAAGGCCTTTGGAGATAACTTTTAGTTATCTACAATTATTTATATTGCCTTCTAGTTTTTTCACATGATATGTACAATAAATACTTCACTGACATTTTTTGTTTTCCCTCACTATAGTGTTTCTACCTTTGTAAGTCATTAAATGTGTTTTCTAGACTTCATGGCCTGTTGTGTATAATATAATTTATTTAACCATGATCTTTTGTTGGAAATTCAGGTTGACTAGCTTTGCATCATTATAAGTTTTTATTTGATGCATATTTAGCCTTTATTTATTGATGGCTTTATAATTTAGGTGCCAATTGTCTAGGGAGAAGTCTGAGCTTGTCTTGATGACATATATCTCTCAAGCACAGTGCCTGGCTAAATGGATTTAATGGTTATAAGACCATATCTGCATTGAAAATGCAAGGTTTGAGTAAAATTAACCGGAAAGTTTTGAGTTTTTGGTATAAGTTGACTTTTGGAAGATAGGATAGTATTCTTTTACGTAGAGCTACAAATTCTGTTCATTTTCTTTTATAGAAAGAAGAACTGTGACTTGGGATCTTAAATACAAGAACAAAGCCCTCCAAATGGGCCTCAACTTTTATAAACCTAACCTTCTGCAATTCCCCTTGTTTTGGGACAAAAGAGAACATTTAAACCACTGGAATAAACAAACTGTAGTACACCTACTCCATCTGAAAAACGACAGATAAAACACTCTCTGCACAAGTAACTGTAAGACAACACCTTTAACACATTACCAATAGCTGCTTTCTCAAAACATTTCCTTGTTCCTTGGGGGAAGTCAATTTTAAAAGATGATAGTCATAGTGCTGGTGTGGTAGCTCAGTGGTAGAACTCAAGGCCCTCAGTTCAGTCCCCAGAGGCCAACAAAGAAAAAAAGATGATGGTCCATAGACAATTGGGCTCTTGTTTATTGTTATTATAAACAAGGCAACAGACTCTTTGATACTTGTTCAGTCTGCAAAGAAATCCTTCCCATCCCTAACTGTGAATCTCTATAGAGGAAACAAAGAAAGGTGCCTCCAGGACAATGAGCAGTTAAATGAGAAGGAAGACAGAGGACGTTTCATTCCTGACTCAGCCAACGGTTGACATTTCACAAAGAATGTCTGGACATCTATGTTGTGTCGACAAAGCCCCATGCCTGGCTACCAAGCTGTCCCTAAGGACAAGGGGACACGGAGTGCCCAGTTGTTGTAGCAACTGTAGCAGCGATGACTTGACACTTAGGCACCTGATCTTGTTCTTTTCAAAGGAAACTTGCAGTCAGTCAGGCTGGGTTAGACTTGTGCATGTGGAAAGAAGTCTGCTGCACACACCTTGGAATTGGAATACATTTTCAGAGAGAAGAAAAACAGTCCCAGGTCCTCTCTTCACTGGAAAACAGACTTTTGACTAACATGGCAGAAAGAAGAAAGATATTTTTTGGGTTGCCCTTCCTTGAAGGTATGAAAAACACTTCTACTTGTTGATTTTTTCAAGATTATTTTTTAGACATTAATGGAGAAAGTTATAGTGTCCTTAAAATGTTATTTTTACCTTTAAAGTGACTCACATTTTGCCTTCAATGCATCTGACCTCACAATGGACCCGACAACTGGAAGAAATTATAGTTTTGCTTTTGGCAGAATCAGATATAATCAGCAAAAGTTTGAAAAGTCAAGTGCATAAACTTTGAAACATATGCCACTGTTATTTTTAAAAAAAACTTTTGTTTTTAATTAATTGTAGACTCACAGGAAATCATAAAAATAGAGTTATGTACAGTTTTTCCTCAGCTTCCAAGGTAACGCCTTATCTAACCACAGTATACCTTCAAAACCATGGAACTGACACCAACATTGCTATTGCCACAATTCTATTTGGACAGTTAGAAGTACAGAAACTGAAAATTGAAAACCCTAAAACCTAAGAAAAAAACACATTTCTTCTTCTAAGATCAACCACTATCAGGTTCAAGTTCATGTTGGATGCTCATTTTTCAGGTTGCTCCATTTAGAAAAGATAATCAATTCTTGTTTTGGTTTTTTTTTGGACATTGAATATTTAATTACCTCAAATTCTCTGTGAAAGAAAATCTACTGTAGTTGAAACTTTTTGATTCAAAGATTGGAGCTAATGGTTAACTGCTTCATTGAAAATATAGGAATGATTAAGAAAATAAGATAGAGATTTTATACACTGAATCTACCTTGGCTAATATATTTATATATATGATCTTTTGCACAGGGTTGCAGGAAAAAATTTAGTACTTTGATAAAAACTATGCAGCATCAATCAGATAGATTCTTATCAGATAGATTATATAGGGATAATTTTACAAATATGTGCATTTTAGGTAACTGATAGACATGTAAGCTATTCTATCTACTTGAGATTGGTTTTCCTCTTTCCTGTGGAAAAGCCCATTGGTGTCTATTCAATTTAACATTACTCCTTAAAAATTCATTCTTGGACTTCTTTGAAGGGTTGTGATATTTACCTGGCTCCTTAATTTGATGTATTTAATAAAATGTTTTACATGTGTTCACTTTTATATTTTAATAAAAATTATGGTTTTGACTTTTTCTAAAGCTTATCTTTCATCAGGGTTTTTTTTTCTTTGAATAGTTGTTTACTGGTAAAGTGTTTTTCCTCTTTCAAAATTACACTCAGACAATGATGGTGTCCAGTTTAATTCTCTGTATGGTGGAAGCAGACCTTATGGATATGTGCAAGATAATCTGAGATCTGAACATTTACAGATTTCTGTGACTTCGCATCCTCTGCCTCATCTCTGGGTGAGGTTTCACCACATGCAATACTGGTGACATTTAGGGGCTGCTGTGGCTTGGATATGATTTGTGCCTACCAAAACCCATACCAAAGGTTGGTTCCTAGTGTGGCAGTCTTGGAGGTAGGGCCCCATGGGAGATGATGTGTCAGGGGAGTGAAATTATCACAAGTGGATTTGTTCCTTTCTTATGAAGGAGTCCTTGCTCTCATGGAATTGGATTAGTTCCCAGTTGCTTCTCTCACAGGTAACCCTCATGTTATGACACAGCCTGGTCCTTGCCATATGTGGTCACCTGATCTAAACATCTCTGCCTACAGAGCTAGCTGCTAAATTCAACCTCTTTTCTTTATAAATAACTCAGTCTTATGTATTTTGTAATAGCAAGAGAAATGAACTATGATAGTGACTCACTTCCATCTGGTATTTCCTGAGCTTTCATCCTACATTTCACAGACATAATTTTTTTCTCTTTTAACACTTATATTTCACTAATTTAAACATTTCATGAAATTACCCGTGTCTAACCTACTTCAGTGAAATTGAAAATGAGTACATCTGATGTGAAAAACGTACAACTCAATTGGCTGGAGCAGCATTGCTGATACCCTAGTTGTGAGAGCTGACTGTCCAGTTAGTCCACAGAGCCTGTTAATCCTGTGGGTAGGCTGAAGGAAGGCCAGTTCAGATAGTGTGTGGCAGATACTGGCTGTCCATTCACATAACTTCCTTCTTGAGCACACAGCTAGGCCCCCTATCTCAGTCTCTCTTGCAGTTAGTGTGGTCCTGGACTGAATCCTAGTCAGTGCAGTTTAAGTGAAAATAACCAAGGTCCATACCCTGAACCCACCTGCCACTTTTTAGCTTTCTTCCCTTCTGCTGCTCAATGGAGACAAGTACCTTAAGGTCATTGATAAAGATGGTGGATCCAGAAGACATCAGGAGCCTTGTTCCTTGGATCACGGCTTGGAGAACTATCATTTTTGGAGTTTATGTGAGCAAGATAAGAACTGCCATTGTATTCGAGCCCATCTATACTTCTGGACTTGCTCGTTAGACCAGCAAGCACCACTGTCCTTGATCTAAAGGTTCCATTATATGCCCATGGTGGACTCTGTTTCTGCTCATTGAGAAGATCTATCTGTCTAGGTAGATTCTCTGCTAAAAGCCTTCAGTGAGCACAATTGGCCTGATTAAGTGGTCTCCCTGCCTTATGAATGCAAGGCACTATTCCAGAACCTCAAAATATGTAGTGAAAAAAATGCACAAAGATCTCTGCTCTGCAGGAGTTCATATCCTAGAGCAGAGAGAGACAATAAGCAGAGATAATGATGCTCTAAAAGTTAGGCAGCTATGTGTGCTATGAAGAAAGCTCACTTGGGAAGACAGACAAGTTAGGAACAGAGAAGGGATATATGTGCCTCTCTGTGCCTAGTCAAGGAATGCCTACCTGAGAAGCTGATGTGTGAGTGAAGATTTGAAGGTGGTGAAAGAGGAAGTAATATGGGTAGGGGTAGGGGCTGAGCCTTCCAGAAGGATCAATAAACACAAAGCCTCTTTACACTTAGGTTGCAATTCTGCATCCATTACCCAGTTTTGGTCTCATCAAAGATGGGTTGGGTGGAGAGGATTTCATCAGTGATTGTGGTGCCCTCAAGCCCAGCAGCCTTGGATGCTCACTTCTCTTAACCTCCACATCAGCACCTTGGAGAAGTCCAAGGGCAAGAAGTAACCCAGCCATGGTCAAAGAGCTGCTAGCTCTGCTGCCTCCTCTTCCTCTTCTTCCTCATTCTCCTCCTCCTTCTTCATTCTCTCTCCCCTCATGCCTTTTGTGGTACTGGGGGCTGAACCCAGGATGTTTTGCATGCTAGGCAAGTGTTCTATTACTGAGCTACAACATCAGCCTTTTCTTTTGTTTTAAATTTTATTTTTGTACATAATCTTGCTAAGTAGCCCAGCCTGGCTTTGAACTTACCATTCTTCTGCCTCAGTAACCTCAGTAGCTGTTATTATGGGTGTACACCATACTCCCAGCTGTGACCTTTTCTTGTATGAGCATTAATAATTATAATAAGGGTTTTGTTTTACAAAAGCCTTTGCCATAAACTATGACAAGTTCTATATCTGTGACAACATTTCTGTCTGAGTAAGAAAATCTTAGTTTATGGCTTTAGACGAAGTTGGGCTTTGTGTGTGTGTGTGTGTGTGTGTGTGTGTGTGTGTGTATGTGTGTGTGTATTTCCCACTGTGTATACTCCACCTACAGCATACTGGGAAGCAGAGTGCCTGCCTGCAACTCTCTTCTCTGTTCTCCAGCTGGCTAAACAGGGAGCAATGCCCATTGGGCCATCCTGAGCCTCAGCCCCCCAATAATTAGATCAGGTCATGTGACTTGCTCTGGCCAATGAGCTGTGAATGGAAATAAGCAGAAATATATCAATATAATTGTGTGTGCTGTAATATAAAATGCACCATACTGTATGAATATCCCACAACTTCATTAAATATATGCCTTAGAGATCTCTCTATATGATTATAAATAAATTTATCTTTTTTGTGTACTGGGGATTGAACCTAGGGCCTTCTCACTGAGCTACATCCCCAGTCCTCTTTTTTTTAAAATGAGGTTTTGCTAAGTTGCTAAATTGCCCTGACTGGGTTCAAACTTGAGATCCTTCTGCCTCAGCCTCTATAGTGCTAATAGGGATTACAGGTGTGCACCACCATGCCCAGCTGCCTTAATTTTTTAAAAGCTCTTATCATATCACAGTGATGATGTGCATTTCAGCGTCCCCATTATGGATGGACACTTACATGAGCTCCATTATTTTGCTACGACAAAAACACTTTTATGTGTTCCCAAGGAAATTTAAAAGAGGAATTGCTTCACAGAAAAGTGTGTGTTTTATCAGTTTTAAAAAGTTGTTTACAAATATTCTATTGAATTCAATCTCCTGGCATTTTGCCTAGGAGTTTTACAATTAGATCACCAGTGGGAATGTTCTAATTCTTCGAATGGTAGATTTTTCTTTCCTTTCTTCTTTCTTCTTCATTCCTTCAGGAGTGGGGTACTGAGATAAGCAGCTCAGGTTCCTGATGTTGGTGGTGCTGAGGTCAAGTTATGATCCCTGGTGCATCCTCCCTCAGGTAGTTTGCTCTTTCTCAAGGGAGAAGTGGAAGAGTGCCCCTCTTTGGGGGACACCCGTTCATCTCTCCTGCTGTCATATAGTAGTGCTACACCTGTTGCTCTGGGCTCAGAAAAGAACTTGGAGAAAGAGGCAAGCACAGGGCCGCTGGGGGCCCTGCATAGAGCCAGGAGTCTCTGATAAGGAAGCACCTTGTTGCACTGCCACGGCCCATCACGTGGTTCCATCTCCCAGGAACCCCAGGAGGAGGACAGCCAACCAAGGCAAAGGTCAGTCCACTCCTGAACACTTTCTGCATAATCAAAGCTCAGCCCAAGAATACCATCTCTGTAAGGTTGTCATATCGGTATCTATTTTGAAGAGTGATTGAAATTTACAAGCATTTGGGACTTTTTACTTATATAAATTTATTGTTCAGTTCTTTTTAATTTGCTACTGGGATAAGGTAGAAAGCCGACCAGGGATCAAGTTCATGTAAAAGCAGTGTCACGTTGCAAACGTGTTAATAAGTATGGAAGGGAGGGGTAATTACATCATAAACTGCTTTATGTCATTTAACATAAAAAAGTGAGGGCTGAGGATGTAGCTCAGTGGTAGAGAGAGCACAAGGTACTGGGTTCCACCCTCAGCGCTAGAAAAGAAAAGAAGTCCTGTTAAAAGCTCATTTGGTGAGATATTTGCTGTGACCTTAATATGCAGTTGTAAAGAACACTGTATCACTGGGAAGACCAAAAAAAAAAAAAATCCCCTTCTGGACAAAATGGAAACCAACAGTTGATCAACAGAGCCAATAACCAGAAGGACAGAAGGTAGAGTCAGGCTGCCTGGGTTCAAAATCTGAGAGGCTTTGGAAAAGTCTCTTAATCTTATGTCTCACTTTGCTTATCTATAAAATAGGATATTCTGGTAGTTCCTTCTTGGAGGCTTTCTAAATATTAAATGAAGTAATATATCTATAGCACTTAGAACATTGCCACTCAATAAATTCTATCTACTATTTTTAAGGCATAATTCCATCTGGTAAAAGTGAACTAGAAATCATTCAGGGAAGATTTGCGCCTAAAAGCTCTGTTCCTCATGAAACCTGCTAGAGTAGGAGCCAGGAGCCTTGATTCTTTCCCACACAATGAAAACTGAACTCAAGAATATCAGAATACAGGTGGTCCCTGGCTGACGATGGCTTGATTTAAGATTTTTCAACTTTGCAATGGTACAAAATCGATACACATTCATTAGAAACTGCACTTTCAACTTAACATTGTTGCCTCTTTTTACAGGCTAGCATGTGGTAAGAGATGCTTGCGATAATAGGCCATGACAGTGAACTTGGTCCTCAACAGTCCCACTATCACAAGGGGCACAACTGCCACTCTGCAACTATGCTGTTCAGTAAGTTAGTTGGTTTAAATTCATTTTTTACTTACAATAATTTCAACTTATGACAATGGGTTTATAGGGATGTGAGTACAAATGTCTGGTTTGGACTCTGCCCCTGCTCACCATCCAGATGACCCAACTTCACCCAAAGGGCTTATAAAGGCTGAGCAGGGACTGCTGCCTGATACATTGTTCCACATCTGTCCCCATTTCTCCTGAGACAGTGCCTCCATTTTTATTCCACCTGGAACTCTCATACAGATGCAGGATTCCCTCAAATGAACATTTTCCTTTTCCTCTGGTTCCAGGGTTTGCAACGGGCTTAGGAAAATTGCTTTTCTTCCTCTCATTTCATTCATCAATGTCTCTTCCCTGCCACATATTTTAATCATGGACATAGGTCTAAGCAGTGTCATGAACACACTTGTATGAAGGGGGAAAAAGCCATTCAACCTGAAATGTATACAGGACAAAGGTCAAATAATAATGCAAAGACTGTCACAAGACAGTAGGTGGTTGCCAAGAGTGAGGAACTAAGCAGTGATGAGGACAGCAGTTATGGGGCTAAGGCATCAATGGAAGGCTTCCCTAAAAGACCCCAGGGGCCACCTTAGGTTCCCTGAGTAAAGCCCCTGTGCTCAGAGGCAGGGGTCTGGTTAGCCTTTCTACTGGAGGGATTTGTAGAGGGGGCAGTGGCAAAAAGGCTAACATAACATGGGCCCTGCATGCTAACTCAGGTGGTTAAACACTGCATCATTGAAGGACAGGAGTGTTGTGATATAAGTGAATCACTGAGGTTGAAAGTAGTTACCAAAATATCTGTGAAAATATACACTGAAAACCAGTTTGCTGAGCCATGCCCTCTCCCGCCTGGAGCTGCCATTGCTCCTGCATCAGTCCTGTGGGTACCCCTGAACCCCCATAATTCCCCATACCTCCCCAATCCCCGCACTCTCAGACCTAATTGTGCCAGTCTTTGGACCCACTCTGCAGAGGCAGAGGTGGTCATAAAGTGTATTTTTCTGAGTTCCCAACTTTGAACATCTTTAAAGAAAGGGCGTGGGAAATCTGTAGTACAACGGTGTGGAGTTCAACCATTCAGAAGGTAGGGGAACTCAATCTGGACCTTGGAGCCCGAGGTCAGTCTGCGTCATGGGGTTCAGCCATCAGCTAACTGAGACCAGGGGTCTTGCGTCCTAGCTCTGTCTGAGCCATTAAATGGTAAATATACTATATTGAAAAGTTTGTTTACTGCAGACATGTTCTGGACTGCTTCTTGATTTCAATTTAATTCAAATGGTTTAAGGGTGATTGACTAGTGTCTACCACAGGTGGTCAGTTTCCAAGTTGTGCTTGATGTTAATGTGTTGCTGATTGTATCAGTTGGGATAAAGGATTGTGGTTGATTTGATGAGCTGTTTTCTCTGATGTTATGAAGATGAGAATGTCTGCGGGTTGTTAGAGACCCAGAAGCTAGGGCACAACTATATCAGGAAGATTTAGTTGATAACCCAGAGATTAAACCAAGGACAGTCCGACAACAAAAATAAAAATGAGAAAACACTTAAGCAAGACACAAAGACAGACTTCCAGTTCACCAATGGCAAATAGTAGGGCAAATGAGGGTGAAAAGGCCAATAATGAACCACCAGGACACCCTGAACTCAAAGCACAGGAAGTAACAAAACAGATCAATCAGGCTCTAGAAAAATCCAAAACAGAAATAATTTCCCAGATAACCATAGAGATAGTGAGCAAAATGGAAGTAGTGATTCAAGACTCTAGAGCACAAACTGACAAAAAAATAGATGAGCTCAGGACCACAATAGAAGCCATGAAGGCCCAGCATAAGAAAGAAATGGAAAAAAATAAATGCCCAACATAGGAAAGAAATGGAATCCATAAAACAGATTCAAACAGATATCCAGGAGATTGAACACTCCATTGAAAGTGTACCCAACAGAATAAAAGAATGCCAAGATAGACTCTCAGATATAGAAGATATGATTGCAGTCAGTGACCATGAAAAGAGAGGTCTCTCTTAAAAACAGTAGGGGATCATGAGAAATCGATCCAACAACTCCTAGATGATGCAAAGAAGAATAACATAAGACTGATAGGAATACATGAAGTAGCAGGAGAAAATACAAATGACTTAAAAAAGCTGTTCCCAAACAGAGGGGAAGAATTTGACATTCAGATAAGTGAGGCACAAAGGACCCCAACTAGCCATGATCAAAAAAAAATGTACACCTAGACATATACTAATCAAGACCCCAGAAATCCAACAGAAGAACAAAATACTATAAGCAGTAAGAGAAAAGAAACAAATCACATGCAAAGGAAGCCCATCAGAATCACAGCAGGCTTTTCAACACAAACCCTTAGGGCAAGGAGAGTCTGGAATGAGATATTTCAAGTACTAAAAGAGAACAACCTCCAACCTAGACTGATGTATCCTGCAAACCTCTCTGTCAAAATGGATGGGGGAATAAGATACTTCCATGACAAAGAACACCTGAGAAACTACATGAATACCAAACCAGCACTACAAGAAATTCTAAACAAGATCCTAGAAAAAGACAAAGAAGGCAGCAACACCATGAGGCCCAACACAGCAAATCAAATAGGCAAGGCAAGAAACTAAAAGGAGAAGGTGAAAAAGTAAAAAGAGTCAACAAAAGGACAATAACATGTCAATAATAAGTCAGTACATATCAGTTATAACCAGCAATGTCAATGGCCTCAACTCACCAATCAAGAGAAATAGACTGGCAAAAAGGAATAAGAAGCAAAATCCAACAATATGTTGTATGCAAGAAACACACCTAGTGCAAAAAGAAGCCCATAGACTGAAGGTGAAAGAATGGAAAACAATTCTCCATGTGACAGGAGCCCAGAAAAAAACAGGGGTAGCAATCTTATTTGCAGACAAAGTAAATTTCAAACCAAAACTGATTGTAGTATTATTAGTGTCAGATGGTACTGTATCATACCTCTATGAATGTAAAATATCTAGTACCAGCTTTATGATACATAGGAGTGACCGTGCTTTATCAGAGCTATATTTAATGATATTACTCTAGAATGTTCTCTTTCCAGATGATGATTAAGATGCTAATAAAAAAAAATGGTGCCAGGTACCACAACAATAACAGAACTTTGCTGTTTTCTGGATATTATTCTTTTCTTTTTTTTTTCTGAATGTAAAATATCTAGTACCAGCTTTATGATACATAGGAGTGACCGTGCTTTATCAGAGCTATATTTAATGATATTACTCTAGAATGTTCTCTTTCCAGATGATGATTAAGATGCTAATAAAAAAAAATGGTGCCAGGTACCACAACAATAACAGAACTTTGCTGTTTTCTGGATATTATTCTTTTCTTTTTTTTTTCCATTTGTACAGGGGTAATACACTGTATTAATGGAAACTTTAACGGTGCTGTCAACTTTGGAAAAAGTTATCCCAATTTACTGCTTTGAGTTGGCATTGTACAGAAATGGGCAGCCATATTGGTCTAGAAATGTTAATTTTTTATTTTTTTTTCCATTTGTACAGGGGTAATACACTGTATTAAATATGTAAGGTCATATCTATGTAGGTTTGATTACAGAAATTAATAAAGTATTCTCTAAATAATGAAAAAAAAGAATAAGATAAGACTACAAGAGCAAGAAGCAATTTAAATATGTTAAGGGACCATTTTCATCTCCAGAATTAAGGATTATTTTAATCTTACATCATTGCCTTTTCTCTTTTACTTTCCTTTTTAGTTTTATTTTAGGATTCCCTAATTTTAATGTTCATACAGAGATTTCTTTAACTGAAATATCGAATAGTTTCTTTGGTGTGAAAAACTATAATAGTACACAGGATCCTAATGAGATACTTAATAATGTGAAATAGGAAGTAAAGGGCTAAAGGTGTAGGGAAAGTGGGAAGGGTGGGGGAAAGGTAATATGGGAGAGGAAAAAATATGAGAAATTGAAAAAATGGAAATAAAGTGTTTGTAAATGGGGAGGGGAGGAGAGGGTAAAGGGAGGGCAGGGACAAGGAGAAAAAATGAGAATCAAGACCTATTATGTAAAGGTACAGGATCCCAATAATGAATGCAACTGTATTGTATACCTAGGTTGTACCAATAAACTCAATAAAAAGAAAAAAAAAGATGAAAACCAGTTTGTTAAAGCGTGGTACAATGGTATATCACAGCTGTGCAAAGTGATCTCTGCTGTCTCACATCACTCAACAAGTAATGATGCAATCCATCCTGTGGCTAGCTGAAATGAACTCAGCTATGCCAGACTTCAAAATGACTTAGACATTTTGCTCACTTCATTAATATTTTCATAAGAATGTGTGCTTATGGGCCCATAAACCTAGCAGGCAGGAAGAGCCCTGTGCATCTGTGGCAAGTGTCCCAGGGAAGCAAGAAGGCATGGATGGGGTGGGGTGGGACAGGTGTGCCCAGTGTGACCACAGGAGCAGTGGATTTCAATTGGATCTCACCTTGGTGACTGAGGAATATTAACAGGCAGGGTGCAGATAGAAGGGATTATGTGGCCCTGGAAAATGTGGGCACAGCTGGTATTTGCCTATCCTTTGGAATAGAATCTTTAGTGCTGTCAAGTTTTTGTTTGTTTTTTTTGGTGGTACAGATGGCATATGTCATTTCCAAGGCCAAAGGTAGACAACCTAATCACTTCACAGAAATGATATGTGATCTTTAACTAAACCTTTCAGTACTCTTTTAATTATAAAGGCATTAAAAGAATAAAGGAAAAACAAACCACTGTATGTGAAATAGAATTAGTTCTAATTTTAAATATGTTTTATTAGAGCTTTGACTCAAAAACCTACAAATGATTTGATCAGTTTTAAAATCTAAAACATTATTCATATTCCAGATGCTAAAAACAATATCTGCCTGTGGAATCTTTAATTAAAAATTTAAAATATTTAAAAATAAACTTTGTGTGTGTGTGTGTGTGTGTGTGTGTGTGTGTGTGTGTGCTAGTGCCTGGAAAAATCGTAGGTACATATTTTTGAGTCTTTTGCTTACCTGATATCGAAAAGGAACAGAAGGGCTAAAAGTAAATCTGCATGGAGAGCATCATGCCTAACGGAATACTCCTATCTAGTAGATAAGTCCCTGCCTCCCAAGGTGCAAAACTGCAGCTCACTGTCCCTCTGAGTGTCTCAGCCCCACCCAAGTCTATCACTAACCTCCCCAGCTCTGTTTCCTTTTCTCCACTGAGTGGTGAAGAGAACACTTCCACGATCTGCTGGCTTCCGGGCTCCTTAGTAGAAGCATCTGCGTATTTGTTTAAATTCATTAATATTCACCATTGTTAATTTTCTAAGTGACTGTACGCACCGGGGTCAATGCCATCCGCCCTGTTCATCTGGCATTCAGTACCTTCCCCTAGACTTGCCCCCAGCGCCCGGGCTCTCTGGGCCTCTTCCGCTGGGCGCCCTCTGTGGGCTGGTCCCTCTCCGCGAGCTGCACCGAGATTGGCCGTGTCCTAGCAACCGCGGCGACGCCATCGTCAACAGAGACCTTGGTGGTCTGGAACCTTTGGCGCTGAGCTCTGCCCCTTACAGCCCACGCGGATCACTTCTTTACGGACCAGCGGGATGCTTGCCTCTCCCGCCCTCTCAGTTCAGACGGACCCCGGAGGTTGGCAGGAGCTCTGCTGAAAGGGAGCCGCCTTGCCTTCCACCTGACAGATTGCCTAGTAAGTGTGGGGACATCATCCTGACAGCCAGAACTTCCAAGGTACTGAGCTATTGGGCAGGTGGCAAATGAAATCTGAACGTATACGGTTTCAAAGCTGGACCCCACTCCCTCTTTGTAGATGCAGAACAGCCCTGGGAAAGCTCAGTAGTCTGGCCAGACTCATTTAACTGTAGGATCAAGCCAATCCTGGAGGAGACCCCTCCCTCTTCTCCTAGTCTAGAGGATCCCCCCACACTCACCCTGTACCTCACTCTCCCAGAAGCTCCAGCTGCGCTGGCAGAGAATCAGCTCTTCTAGTTTCTTTCTGTGCCATAACAACAGTAATATGATGATGAAGGACTTTGGAGGAAATATGAGAAGGAGGAGAAACTTATTTCTAATAAATAAATAATGATAATTATGAATAGTCTACCCCCCTCCCCCAGCCATCTGCTTGCTCTAAAGCTTTCAACAACTTTCAGTCTTGGAGAAGTGTCTCGCTGCTTCCTGCTCCACATATGTGATCTTTACAATCGCATCTCTTTTTTTGACTCTGTTTAATATGGGCATAAAACAATAATTAGGTTCGGTTTTCACCTCGTAGAATTTTTCCTTTCATCTTCTTGGGAGCTTTGTTTCTTCTCAGCAATGATCAACTCCCTAAAGCACTTCAATTAGTCTCAGTTTTTCTTTTCTTGGCACTATTTTCTCAGCTGTAGGACAAGCCATTTCCATCTCATTACCTCTGTGAACATCACTGGAGCTGATAATCACAGCCCAGCCTTGCCTTTAAAGATTGAATAATGCGGGTGTGGTAACAATGGTAGAAGATACATTAGGGAGCACCATCCCAGTTTCCATTCTTTCAGGAAAATTCAAAACTCACTTAAATCATGGGATATATCCACCTGGCCTTGATTTCCTTATTTAGAAAGTACCACATTTGGGTTATTGATCACAAAGCTTGCCAGATGTATGAGCTGGGGTGTCGCTCAGTGGTAGAGCAGTTGTCTAGCATGCATGAGGCCCTGGATTCCATCCCCAGAACTGCCAGAAACAACAAAACAAGCAACTCCTTCACACAAAAAAGCTTACCAAAAGCTCAGTTTAAGCTGAATCAAAGGGCTCTAAATTTTGCATTGTCCCTCAGCCACAGACCATGTAGGACCACCTCTCCTGGGCATGGGGACTGCCACAAGACTTTCTCCCCAGGCCAGTCTTTGAGCAACTCTTGGCTGACCTATGAGGGGAGGAGACCAGCAGTACAGGGCTGGCTGGATGTGGGGCCCCAACTTCCTGTGGCTCGGCCTTTGGACTTGTGCTAGACACATAACCTTTCTATTCACCTGTGTCTAGCTTTAGTTCAGACTTTTTTTTTAGGAAATTGCTTTCTTTCCCACATCTCTACTGCTCTTGGGATAGCTTTCACAACTTAGGGCCATGTTCTCCTGGGATATGTTAATTGTTTTTGATGCTGAGGTTGTCTGTTCCCCAATTTATTATAATTTCAGATGAGAAAATTCTTAATACTAATAATAAAATAAACAAAATGGTTATATCCAGAAAATTATATGTCTACATCTTGAAAGGAAGTTGTTTCCTGATATTAGCTTTGTGGGAACTGTGAATCCTTTGGCTTCTTTCAAACAATCAGGATTCTTTCAGTACACATAGTTCTGAGCGATCAATTTAATTCATCCCAATGCTCATACAAAGTGCCTGCTGAAAGCCTTCATGTAGTTTGTCACTGAGGGCATTGAACCTTCTAGTCCTGAGAGGACAGAGTTGAAGTGTCAAAGGCTGGTGTAATGAAGTTGCAAAGCAGAATTTAAGGCTTCCCCAGGGAGAGATTGGAAGGTTCCTGAGGGCCACTGGGGTGTGTAGTGGCAGAGGTAACACTTGACACAGGCTCTCCAGGCCAAGATTCAACACTGGGGGTCAGCATGGTAATAGGAAAGCAGGCGGTGTGTGTGTGTGTGTGTGTGTGTGTGTGTGTCTGCTTTGTCATGTTCTTGCTCAGGGCAGACTTCCTTGCTCTGACAGAATAGTTCTCTACCTCACTAACATAGAAGGGCCCTTCTCTTGGGAGATGCCTTTTCTCTCTTTCCTTCCTTGCTTTCTCTGGCTCAGTTCCATTTTCCAGATCTTTTCATCTGTGATAATACAGGTGTTCTCAAGCTATAAAACCCTAGAGTTAAAGTCTGAGTCACAATGAATCATAGAGGTGCTCAGATTCAATAGAGCCAATTACACACACACACACACACACACACACACACACAGTGGGGTGATGGGAAAGCAGGTGGTGTGTGTGTGTGGGGTGTATGTGCTTGTATGTGTGGTGCTTGCGATCAAATCCAGCCCCTCACCTATGTTAGGCAAGTGCTCTGCCACCTACCTATATCCCAGACCCATTTATTTATTTATTTATTTATTTATTTATTTATTTATTTATTTATTTATTTATTTATTTATTTATTTACTGAGACAGTGTCTCATGAAGTATCCCAGGCTGGCCTTAAACTTGTGTTCCTCCTGCTTCAGCTCTCCTTCGTACCCCCAGATTACCACCACTCCTGGCCCAATTACATTTTAACAAATATTAATTAAAAACCCTAATATGAGCATAAAAGGGACTTAAGCAGATAAACTGGGGAATTTAATTGCCTTTTGTTTGGGATTGAGACTCTTTTAAAATTAATTAAAACATAAAAATGTGTGTCCTTTTGGTATAAAATAAAGCCTATACTCTTCTGAACTCCTGTTTAAGGTTCCAAAATCCACCCTGAAAATTTATTATATCAAAGTGCTCCCCTTTAAATCTAGGAGATGCCGTTAGTTACCTCCAGCAGGAAGATAGATGTGTTTCAGGGAAGAAAGATATGAGCTGGAAATGATGAAACCAGCAGAAATCTTCCTCTGAGCTTCCTTTTCTTGTTTCTATAGGAACAACTGACCCAATTTAAAAGGACTTCAGTTGCATTCTCTGTGGACAGATCCCAAAGAGAAAGCTGAAGCATACTGATCTGCTCTTGTTTCCATGTTCTATGATTCATTCTAAACTTCATAGTTCAAGATGACTGAGAATTTGCAGATAGAAACATGCCTATCGTAGAAGTGGGTATCAGGAAACAAGACACAGTTACCAAAGGAGAATGACTTGTAGATAGTTTCTCTGTACATAGCTCTTTCCAATATAATAAGTGCTCATCTGTGCATAACTTGTGTATCATCCTGTTAGATCCTTGTCCTAGCCCCGGGTTAGGGTGTGCAAATGTATTTCTATCATGAAGAGGCAGGGTCATTTCCTAAAGTAGCAGAATAGTCTTACCCAGCATTTTGATTCTATTTCCCTGACTATAATGATAATTCTAAATGTTTCTACTCTTCTGTGATGCTCTCCAAGTAATTTTGTGGCATACTCATCAAGTTTAGCCTTGAAGACAGAAAGTGGGATCTTTATCAATAATATGAATGTGAATACCTTTGGAAGTCAACATGTATGGACAATACAAACTCACAAAAACCTTGGAACAGAATCATCGTCATTCAAGGCTAAGATGATGTCTAGGAAGTCTGTAGGGCTTGAGCTCTGAGAATCAAGATTAGTGCTCTCTGTCTTTGGGACCCAGGAACCCTAGTAGAATACACTCCTGCTGATGGAACACAGCTGTGGACTAGCTGTAAGTTGTAAGGAGGCTAGTTGTAAGGGTAAAATGGTGGTTAAGAAGTAGCTTTGCCTTCTGCTTTGGCCACTTACCGGCTGTGGCAGAATTTATGAACAAGCTCTTTACATTCTCCAAGCTTCCTATTCCTCAAATGTAAGTGGAGTGTTAGAAGGGCATGACTCACGCTGTTATGAGGAACTCATGGGCAGTGCATATTAAGGTCTCTACCCTGTGGCTGGCCTGCAAATTGGAGCTGATGCAAGAACACCAACTCTGGAGCTGAATGGCTTGGGGTGAGAATCAGTTACACCTTCTGCCAGCTGTGAGCAAGCTAGTTAAGCCTTCTCTGTCCTGGGAATTCAAATAGAATCTACCTCACAAGGTTATCAAAAGGATTAAATTTATATTGCACATGCCATAATGTAGAATAAATGCTTGCTGATCATAATTCTTCTCATTTTTCACAAAACCTCCCTAGTTCCATCCAGCTGATTTTTGTGATTGGCTAATTTCTGTGTCATAACACTGACACTTTCAGAAAATATAAATAGTTTCAGAAGAAGAAAATGGGGTATTTTTATTGTTGAAAAGTTTTACAGTCCAGGGAACCAATTTATACGCATTATTCACTCTGGGTACAGAAGTAAGCAGACTTTCTACACTTCCTCCAAGTTACCAGGCCCTGCCCAGTTGTGGTGAGTGGTTTAGGATTGTGTTACATTCAACCACTCCCTTCCTCTTGGGCACAGTGGCTATATTTAGGCAGGGCCACAGAAATTTGATATGTTTCATTCTGCATTGAGTTTAGTTGATCCTAGAACAGCTGGCTTCATGAAGGAAAATGCTTAAATCCAATTTTAAAGTGAAGTCTTAGAAACGAAAACATTCAGAAGGCAAGTGCATGTTTCCCAGTGGGGCCAAGCTGTGCTGTGGTACCCACCCACCTCCCCCTGGTTAGCCACTCCACCTGTGGATCAGATATACATCCTCTTGGAGGTGTTTTTCTCTGTGTCAGTACTGGGGCTTGAACCTGAGACCTCATGCATGTTCAGTACCCCACTGCTAAGCTATATCCCCAGCCATTTTTATTTTGAGACAGGCTGGCTCCAAACTCTCCATCTTCCTTCCTCAGCCTCCCAAGTAGCTTGCATTACAGGTGTGCATCACCATGCCAGGCCCCCTGAGTTTCATCTTCTTTATCTTTGTTGGATGTCAGGTGGGGTTATAATTATAATACAGATGTGTGATGCTGCTTCTGAGGAGTTTATTTACAAAATGGAAGAGCTCTGTATTTTCCTGACTATAATGATAAATTTTATCTTAGAAATGTTTCAAAAACACAAAAATTTGAAATATATAGAAAAGGCAAAGTCATACATACTTTTACCATGTAGAGAAAATACTGAAAACCTTTTGGTGTATATCTTTCTGGGTATTTTTCTGTGTGTGCATACATATAGATATTGACTTTTATGGATTTTGAAGTTTATGGATACCTCTTAGCAATATATGTAGATACCTTCTTGCCAACAAATATACATCTATATTATAATTTAACTGGTAAATAGAATTCCATTTCATGGGTATTCAATGTATTTAACTACTCCTCTGTTGATGTTAAATTATTTTCAAGCTCCCATGAGATCTAAGTTTGACAATTGCCCTTACAGGTAGTCCCTGTGATCTAGCTCCAGAATCAGTGATGGAGAAACCAAGCATGTGTTCTACCATCTCTGATCAGCAGCTGCAGAGGCAGGAGGGACTGAGCAAGTCCAGGGTAGACTTGGCTGAGCAGAGTCTCATTTCATCTGCAAAATGGCTTCAACGACATGGGCTGAAGGCCAACAAATTGTCTTTGCAGCAAATCTTGTCACAGATTGGATTCCCACATTGTGAAGGTACAGTGCTCACAAACAGCCAGCGTGCTATGCTTAGCCTCTGAGGAGGCTGTGTTTTGAAAGCTCTTCAGAAAGCACAGGTCTTTAAATTTGCTTTGATTTCACATCTCCATCAGTAGAAAATGCTTGTGTACCCCCAACATATCAATTTGAAAATCAATTTCCTTGATAGGTATAAGACTATTTAAACTATCAATTTTATACTGGGTGAGTTATGGTAGATTGTCTTTTGAGGATTTGATTGATTTTATACTTCATCTTAGCTAAAAGGCCAAAGAAGCAATAGGATTTGATTTGTTTTATTCAACTTGCCCAATTTATGTGTATAGAATTGTTTTTAGTATTCCCTTATTATTCTTTTGATGTCTGCAGTATTTTTACTGAAATTCCATTTTATTTCTAATATCTGTAATTTATTCTATTCTCTTTTTATATTTGTCAGTCTTGCTGAGGTTATTATTGGTCAATTTTATTGGTCTTTTTTTGGGGGGGGGTACTGGGTATTGAACTCAGGACCTTGTGCTTGTAAGGCAAGCAGTGTATTGGCCTTGTGAATAGCTTTTTGTTTAATTATTTTTCTCTGCTGTTTCATTGACTTTGGTTTTGATTTTTACTATTTGTTTCCTTCAAGTTGTTTTGGGTTTATTTACTCTTATTTTACTAGTTTTTTCTGCAGAAACATGGTGCTACAGATTTCTTTCTATGTGCTGCTTAGCCATGTCTCACAATATTTTATATGCTATATTATCATTTCCACTTTTAAATATTTTTAATTTCCTTTGAGACTTCCTCTATGGCCCATGGATTTTTTTAGAAGTATGTTGCTTAGTTTTTAAGTGTTTGCAGCTTTCTTGTTGTCTTTTTTATGTTAATTTCTAGTGTTTAAATTTTAGACAGAGGACATACTCTAGTTAGAGTTGTTTTAATTTTTTTCAGTATTGTGGATTATGCTCAGAGCCTTCCCATTGATCTATACTCCTAGCCATTTAGTTTTTTTTTTTTTTTTAGATAGAAAAGTTACTAAATTGCTCAATTGCCTATCCTGGGCTTGAAATTGCAATTCTCCTGCCTTAGCCTCCCAGAGTTCTGGGATGACAGATGTGTTTAGCATGACAGGTTTTATAGCCAAGGATATGCTTCATCTTGGTATATATTCTATAGGTCCTTAAAAAGAATGTGTATTCTGTTATATTGCATAGAGCTTTCTATAGATGTCAGTTAGATTCTGTTCATTGATGGTGCTATCAAGTATTCTTGTTTATATTCTGTCTAGTTTTTATCAGTTGCTGTAAAAACAATATGAAGCCTTCAATTATGATTGTGGGTTTGTCCATTTCATGTTTCAGTTCTACTGGTTTTTGCTTTATGTTTTGCTGTTATATTGTTTGGTGCATATATATAGGGTTGCTATGTCTTTCTGGAGAACGGCACTTTTATCATGATATAATTTCTTACTCTGTTCCTAAGAATATTCTTTGCTCTGAAGTTTGCTTTTGTCATATAGAGACTTCTGATTCCTTTTTATTAATATTTGTGATCTTTGTCTATTCTTATATTTTTAACTTTTGCACATAATTGTATTTGAAGGGAAGTTTCTTACAGACCCCATAATATGTGTGTTTTTAAAACCTCTTTACCAATCTGTACTTTAATTGGTACATTGAGACCATTTGCACTTAATGCAGTTAATTATTGGTACATTAAGGCTCATCTGCCATTTTATTTTTTGCTTTTTCCTCCTCTCTTTTTCATTTGTTTGTTTTTGTTTTCCTGCCTATTTTTAGGTTACCTAAACTTTTTTTGAATTCTGTTTTTGTTTATTATAGTGCTTTCTGCTGAAGCTTTTCATATGGTTTTCATAGTGGAGGTGCTAGGTATTATAAGTACCTGAATTTAAAAAATTTATTGATGTCTAGATCTTATCAGTGTGAATGACAAGCAGAAACTTGTTTTTCTTTATGTTCCTTTTCCCTTCCCATTTGTAATAATATGTATTATTCTCTTTTCATATACCGAGAACATTTGACTGTGCTAGTTTTAAAATTTATTTTCTTTTATATGCTATAGCTTTGATTCAACCATCAAACAATAGTTTATAAATCTCAAGAAAAAAAAGTCCACTTTATTTACTCATGGTGTTGCTTATTGTGTTTCTCTTTTCTTTATATTCTAAGATTCCTTCTTTTGTCATTTTCTATTTACAGAACTTCCTTTATTCATTCTTTAGGAGTAGCTCTGCTAATAACAAATTCTTTTAGTTTCTTTGAGAATGCCTTTATTTTTCTGATAATCCTGAAGAATAATTTTACCAGATATAAAATTTCAGTTTAATAATTCTTTTATTTTAATAATTGGAAATATTCTACCACTTTCTTTAGACCTCTAAGGTTTCTGATGAGAAAATCAGTATCATTACAATTGATTTTCCTATATTGGATGTGTATTTTCTTTTTTATTGCTTTCAAGATTTATTTCTGTCTTTAGTTTTCAGAGGTTTTATATAGTGTGCCTTGGGTGAATTTCTCTGGATATATTCTCTTTGAATTTTACTCAGCTTCTTGAATCTGTTGTGTTTTTCATCATGTCTTTGTTTTAGTTCTTTTTTCACCCTTACCTTCTTTCTCTTCTCCTTCTGACATTCCAATAACTTGAATATTAGACCTTTATGTTTTTCTTAATCCTATATGTCTATGACATCCTGTTAATATTTTTCAGGCTGTTTTATCTTGATTATGTAAGTTGAGTGATTTCTATTCTGTATTCAAGCTTACTCATTATTTTTTCTTCATTTTTCTCTTGAGTCCATCTATTGAGTTTTCTTTCTTTTATTATTCTGTTTTTTGGTTGTTCTCATATTTCCATTTGATCCTTCTATGTATCTTCTGTGTCTTTTTTGTTGAAATTTTTTATGTTTTTATTCATCTCAAGGATGTTTATAATTGCTTGATAGTGTTTTTATGGTGATTGATTTCCTTCTAACATGTGTATTAATATTGTTGATTGTGTTTTTTTGTTAAGTTTGAGATTTTCCTGGCTTTCAGGATGATGTGATTTTTTAAAATTGAAACAGACATCTGGGTCTGGATCTTTCTTACTTCTGTGTTCTCTGGTGGATAAATGAAGGCATCCCAGTATGATTCCTTGATGGGGATAGAAGTCCATGTTCTTCCCACAACCTCTATAACATCTACAGGAAGAAGAGCTCCTTGTTCAAGATGGCAGCTCAGGCTCTCCAGGCTTCCACTGATACCACCCTGGCTGGAGCTGAGGGGTGCATTTTTATTGCTCTCCATATGGTCTTGACTGATGCTGTTAATGGATGGCCATGTTACCTTTGAGTGGTGGAGAAAGTCTCATTCTGAAAAGGACGGGATGCTTCATTAATGTCCAGTGGGGCAGTACATCCTGTTCACCTGTATGGTCCTCAGTGATATTCTGATGTGGGAGCTAGTTACTGGCCAGAAAGAATGCAGGTGTCCTAGATCCCCATTGTTCTTTCTTTGGTGTTGCCTGTGGAGGAGTTTGTGGCATACTGTGACGAGGCCAGGAGTCTAAACTCTCCACCCAGGCTTTGCTAGGGTATATGTGTGTACAGGGTCGGGGGTAGTGTTGTAGTTTTTTCTCTGGTGTTTGGCTGGAGTAGAGTACCTGTTTTAGTTTCTTCCCTTATTGCTGGAACAAAATACCTGGCACTCACAACTTAAGGAAGGAGCTGTTTGTTTTGGTTCAGTTTTCAGAGGATTCAGGCTACAGGCATCTGGCTCCAAGACAGAACAGCATAGTGGAAGGGCATGGTGGGGGAAAGTTGCTCACAGCGTGGTGTACAAGAAGAAGAGAAAATCAAGAGAGGATCCAGGAAGGGGGATATAACCTTTTGGATCATGCCCACAGTGACCTGCCTCTTCTGACTAGGTCCCACCTTCTATCAGCAAGTCAGTTACAAGCCTGCATAATAATTTGGAAGCATCACCTTCCAAAAACCCCACCTATGAGTTCCTGAGGTTTGGTGGGGAAATCCAGATATTATAAAGCATAGCAGTACTTTTTTTTTGGGGGGGTCCTGAGATTCCTGGTCAAACTATCTCCTACTTTCTACATTTCCAGCTTTTAGTGTGATCTATCTATCTATCTATCTATCTATCTATCTATCTATCTATCTCCCTGATTTCTAGTTGTACTTATTGGAAGAACAGGAAAAGTATGCTTTCTTCAACATACCAGACACTGAGAAGCCATATGTTCATTCTTAAAGGATATTTTTTGCTGGATATAAAACTACTGTTGAAATTTGTTTTCTTTCTGGCCTTAAAACATATAAATCCATTGTTCTGTAACTTTTATTTTTTCATCTGAAAAATCAGTCATATTCATAAAAATCTTTCCTTTACATGTGATGTATTTCATTCATAACTTTTCCTGTGGGTACTTTTCAGAGTTTTTCTCTTTATTCTTGGCTTGCAGTTATTGTACTAGTCTTTATTTTATGGTATATTTCTGTTTGATTTTCTATGTATTTATATTGCACGGGATGTACTGAGCTTCTTGAATGTGTAAGTTTTTGTTAAATAGAATTGTAGAAATTTTCAACTATTATTTCTTCTAACCTATATTTTCTTTTGTGACTCCAGTTAGAGTTATGCTAAATATCCCAATGCTGTCCCACAGATAACTGAAACTGTTCTTTAATATAAGTATAATTAAATTTGCTCTTTAGCTTGGGTAATTCTCTTGATAGATTTTTCATGGTTACTGACTGCTGTGTTTTAGATCTAAAATGTCCTCTGAAAGTCTCACATTTGGAGGTGGAATTGGTTGGAAGGGGTTCCTGGAGGTATGACTTGGAAGAGTGTATTCTCAACCCCAGCTCTTCTTATCTTTTCCTGCTTCTTGGCCACCTTGGGTTGAACATCTGTCCTTTGAAATTCTGTTCTGCCATGATGTTTCTGCCTTGGAACCATGTACTGGTTGAAACTATGAACCAAAATCAAGCTCTCTTCCTTTAGTTGGCAGTGTCAGGAGTTTTGTTACAGTGTTGGGGAAGTGTCTGATGCACTGACATTTTATTCTGATTTCTATTAAGTTCATACATGTATTTGTCTTGGTCCATTTTGCATTATTATAACAAAATACTTGTGCAGGATAGTTTATAAAAAAAAAGAGGTCTATTTCATCACAGCTCTGAAAGTTCAAGAGCATAGCACCAATAGTACTTGGCCTTGGTTGGAGCCTATGATAGATGATATCACAATGGTGAGAGTGGTGAGGAGATAAGTGAGCAGCACATGGGGAAGTGGCAGGATACAAAATCCACACAAAAATCAGCAGTGTTCTTGTACATTAATATTGAACTCACTGAGAAAGAAATTAGAAGACTAATACCAATCACAGTAGCATAAAAAAACCTAGAATACTTAGGAATTAACCTAGTCAGGTAAGTGAAAGAGCTTTACAATGAAAATGCTCTGCCCCTGCCTGTCCGCCCCCAGCCCCAGAGAGCAAGGTGAGATTTGGAAGGCTGCTCTGGGAACTGCTCTCCCTCTGGCCTGCTTGGGTGTGGCGGTCCAGCCGTCACAACACGAACATGCCTGAGTCGGGGAGTGAGGATTGAGAAAGGAAAGAACACTCAAGCCTGAGCGGAGACGAAGAGAAGTCTGATTTATTTCACAGAAAGAGCTCCTTTTATAGGTTCACAGCAACAGGAAGCTTTTAAGGGCACACAAAAACAAAAAACACCAAGTCATTGTTTTTCAAAGACCGGATTTCCTGACTCTTACTGATAACATCAGATCTTCAGCTAACGAGCTTCCCGTTATGTCAGGGTGAAAGAGTCAAAACCAGCTTAACAGAGAGTTTCCTTGAAGAGTAGCAAATGTTGATGCCTTAATTATACAGGAAGAAGTTATTTTCCAAATGTCAAACTCCAGTGGGCCATGACTGGGCCCCGACACTTGGGCCCATTTGGTGGGACAGGTAGCCACGCCCTCCCCTGCCTGCTCCTCCACCAGGTCCAGCAAGGAAGGTAGCCGCTCCTCTGAACTCCCCCTCCCTCAGACCTCCTGATTGTGCCAGTCCTTGGACCCACTCTGCAGAGGCATAGGTGGTCATAAAGGATATTTTTCTGAGCTCCCAACTTTGAACATCTTTAAAGAAAGGGTGGGGGAAATCTGTAATGGAACTGTGTGGAGTTCAACCCTGCAGGTCAGGGAACTCAATTTGGATTTTTGTGGCCTGAGGTCAGTCTGAGTCACAGGGATCTGCCATTACCTAGCTGAGATCAGGGGACTTGGTTTTGCACATGGCTGTGCATGTGGTATATTATGACAGCAGATATATAGTCTGAAAGAGGTCCTTCACATTCATTTTTTTTCTTTCTTTTCCTCATTCCACTCTGCAAATTCTTTCTTTTTTCTGTCCTCTTTCTCCAACTCAGTCTCCTGCTCCACCATATTATCCCTCATGTCCCTTTCTGTTCTGGCTCCTGCCCTAATTCAGACTTCTTCTTTCATCATTTTTTCTTTTTTCTTTATGTTCTTCTGTCATTTTACCTCACTCAAGGGTCAATAGTTTCAATGGAATGTGAGCCCCTATTACTGTTAAGGGGATATATTCTTATCCTTATACTTGCACTCTGTCTATCCCTTTTGAATTTAACAGTTTCCTAAAGATTGTGTGGTCATTCTATGTCCTCTGGCTTCACTTGAAACCTTCTCCAATTTTTTTACTTATCTACTCCTCTCATCCTAACTCTGTCTAAATCCCCATCCTAAATGGCAAATATGCTATATTGAAAAGTTTATTTACTGCAAACATATTTTGGGCTGCTTCTTGATTTTAATCTAATTCACATGGTTTAAAGGTGATAGATTAATGACTACCACAAGTGGTCAATTTGCAAGTTGTGCTTGATCCTATTGTGTTGCTGATTGTATCAGTTGGGATGAAGGATTGTGATTGATTTAATGAGTTGTTTTCTCTGATATGAAAATGAGAATGTCTGTGAGTCATTAGAGACTCAAAAGCTAAAGTACAGCCATATCAGGAAGATTTAAGTAATAACCCAGAAATTAAACCAAGGACAACCCAACAACAAAAATAAAAATGAGAAAACAGGCCAGATACAAAGACAGACTTTCAGTTCACCAATGACAAACAGTAGGACAAATGAGGATGACAAGTCTGATAGTGAACCAGCAGGACACCCTGAACCCATAGCACAGGAAGTAACAAAACAGATCAATCAAGCTCTAGAAAAATTCAAAACAGAAATAATTTCCCAGATAACCATAGAGATGGTGAGCAAAATGAAAGTCATGATTCGAGACTCTAGAGCAGAAACTGACAAAAAAATAGATGAGCTCAGGACCACAATAGAAGCCATGAAGGCCTAGCATAAGAAAGAAATGGAAACAATGAATGTCCAAGAGAGTAAAGAAATGGAATCCATAAAACAGATTCAAACAGATATCCAGGAGATTAAAAACTTTATTGAAAGTGAAAGCAACAGAATAAAAGATTGCGAAGATAGAATTTCAGATATAGAAGATAGGATTACAGTCAGTGACTGTGAAAAGAGAGTACTCTTAAAAACAGTAAGGGATCATGAGAAATTGATCCAACACCTCCTAGATGATGCAAAGAAGAATAACATAAGACTGATAGGAATCCATGAAATAGCAGGAGAAAATACAAATGACTTGAAAAAGCTGTTCACAGAATTAAATACAGAAAACTTCCCAAACAGAAGGGAAGCATTTGACATTCAGATAACTGAGGCATATAGGACTCCAACTAGCCATGATCAAAAAAAAAAAAATACTATAAGCAGTAAGAGAAAAGAAACAAATCACATACAAAGGAAAGCCCATCAGAATCACAGCAGACTTTTCAACACACCCTCAGATCAAGGAGAGCCTGGAGTGAGGTATTTCAAGTCCTAAAGGAAAACAACCTCCAACCTAGACTGATGTATCCTGCAAACCTCTCTGTCAAAATGGATGGGGGAATAAGATACTTCCATGACAAAGAACACCTGAGAAACTTCATGAACAACAAACCAGCACTACAAGGAATTCTAAACAATATCCTAGAAAAAGACAATGAAGGTCACAACACCATGAGGCCTAACAGACCAAATCAAATAGGCAAGGCAAGAAATTAAAAGAAGGGGGGGGAGTAAAAAGAGTCAACAAAAGTCCAATAACATGTCAATAATAAGTCAGTACATATCAGTTATAACCATCAATGTCAATGGCCTCAATTCACCAATCAAGAGAAACAGACTGGCAGAATGGATTAAGAAGCAAAATCCAACAATATGTTGTATACAAGAAACACACCTAGTGCAAAAAGAAGCCCATAGACTGAAAGTGAAAAGATGGAAAATAATTCTCCACACAACAGGAGTCTAGTAAAAAGTAGGGGTAGCAATCTATTCGCAGACAAAGTAAATTTGAAACCAAAACTGATTAAGAGAGACAAAGAAGGCCATTATTTATCTTTGTGAAGGGAATAATTCAAGATGAAGAGATGACAATCATAAACATATATGCACCAAATATTAATGCCCCCGACTATATAATACAAATATTAAGTAACATGAAAAATCAAATTAGCACTAATACCCCACTATCACAAATAGACAGATCATCTAGGCAGAAAATCAGCAATGAAATACTAGAACTCAACCAAACTTTTGAACGCATGGACTTGATAGACATGTATAGAGTGTTCCACCCCACAAAATCAGAATATAAATTCTTTTTCACGGCACATGGGTCATTCTGCAAGATAGACCACACACTAACTCACAGAACAGGTCTGAATAAATGCAAAAGAATCAAAGTTATAACCTGTATATTATCAGATCATAGTGCAACACTCTCCTGAACAATCAATGGATCACAGAAGGAATTAAAGAAGAAATTAGACAGTTTTTACAAATAAAGGAAAATGCCAATACAACATACAGGAATCTATGGGACACAATGAAAGCAGTTCTACATGCAAAATTCATAGCACTGAATGCCCACATTAGGAAAACAGAGCAAGCTCAAATAAACAACCTAATGATGAATCTTAGACTCCTAGAAAAACAAAAGCAAGAAAAACCCAAAGCTCAAACAAGAGAGGAAATTATAAAGATTAGAGCAGAAATCAATGCAATGGAAACTAAGAAAATGATACAAAAAATAAATGAATCAAAGAGTTGGTTTTTTGAAAGAATAAATAAAATTGATAAACCCTTAGCTAATCTTATCAAAAAAAGGAAAGAAAAGGCTCAGATCCATGCAATCAGGAATGAAAAAGGCGAAGTCACAACAGATCCAACAGAAATTCAGAGGATCATTAATACATACTGTGAGAACCTGTACTCTAATAAATTGGAAAACACAGAAGAAATGGACAGATTTTTAGATACTTATGAATTACCAAGGTTGAACGAAGAAGATAAAAACATTTTAAACACCCCAATTACAGTCAGTGAAATTGAAAATGTAATTAAAAACTTACCAACAAAGAAAAGCCCAGGTCCTGATGGATTCACTGCTGAATTTTACACGACATTTAGAGAAGAACTACTGCCTTTACTCTTCAGACTTTTCAATGAAATTGAAAGGGAAGCAATACTTCCAAATTCATTCCTGGAAGCAAATATCACTTTGATTCCCAAACCTGGGAAAGATTTAACTAAAAAAGAGAACTAGAGGCCAATCTCCTTAATGAATATAGATGCAAAAATCCTTAATAAGATACTAGCAAACAGAATACAGAGGATTATCAAGAAGATCATCCATCCTGACCAAGTCGGATTTATTCCAGGGATGCAAGGATGGTTCAACATACGTAAATCAATAAATTTAATACACTATATTAACAAAGTCAAGGACAAGATCCTCTTGATAGATGCCAAAAAAACATTTGACAAAATTCAACACACATTCATGATAAAAACTGGAAAAAATTGGAATAGATGGTCTATATCGCAACTTAATAAAGGCTATCTATGGAAAACCAACAGCCAACATCATATTAAATGGCCAAAAACT
>NW_022900921.1:42103511-42106888 GCF_012274545.1 Fukomys damarensis
GGCTATCTATGGAAAACCAACAGCCAACATCATATTAAATGGCCAAAAACTGAAAACCTTCATCTTAAAAATCATGAACAAGACAAGGATGCTCACTATCACTAGTCCTCTTCAAAATAGTTCTGGAAATATTAGCCATAGCAATTAGAGAAGAGAAAGAAATTAAAGCAATATAAAGATAGGAAAGGAAGAAATGAAATTGTCATTATTTGCTGATGATATGATACTCTACATTGAAGACCCAAAAAACTCCACCAAAAGACTTCTTGACTTAATAGACACTTTTAGCAGAGTAGCTGGATACAAGGTCAACACCCAAAAATCAATAGCCTTCTTCTACACAAATAACAGACTCACTGAAAGAGAAATTAGGGAAACAATTCCTTTCACAATAGCACCCAAAAAATGAAGTATCTGGGAATCAGTCTAACAAAAGAAGCAAAAGACCTCTACACTGAAAACTACAGCACTCTGAAAAAAGAGATTGAGGAGGATATAAGAAAATGGAAAGATATCCCCTGTTCCTGGGTAGGAAGAGTCAACATAGTGAAAATGGCCATACTACCAAAACTGCTATACAGATTCAATGCAATACTAATTGAAATCCAAACACTATACTTCACAGAACTAGAAAGAAGAATCCAAAAATTCATTTGGAACCATAAAAGACCTAGAATAGCAAAAGCCATCCTAGGCAACAGACACATGGCAGCAGGAACAACAATTCCCAATTTGAAACTATACTACAAAGCCACTGTGATAAAAATAGCATGGTACTAGCAAAGAAACAGACCTGAGGATCAGTGGAACAGATTGGAAGACACAAAAACAACTCCAGATGCACTCAGCTACCTCATCTTTGACAAAGGAGCTGACAGTCCCCACTGGAGGAAAGATAGCCTCTTTAATAAATGGTGTTGCAAAAACTGGATCTCAACCTGCCAAAGATTAAAACTAGACCCTTATCTTTCACCATGCACTAAATTAAAATCCAGGTGGATTAAAGATCTAAATATAAAACCAAAAGCACTAAACTTGCTGGAAGATAAGTTAGGCAGAACTCTGGAAGACATTGGCATAGGAAAAGACTTTATGAACAAATCCTCAGTAGCACAGGAACTAGCAGAAAGAATCAACAACTGGGATCTCATCTTATTAAAAAGCTCCTGCACTGCAAAAGAAACCATCAACAGAACTAAGAGACAACCTAAATTGTGGGAAAAACATTTTACTAGCTGCTCCTGAGACAAAGGACTATTATCTAGAATATATAAAGAACTCAAAACAACCTGCCCCCTCAAATATAAAGACCCAATTAAAAATGGGCATCTGAAATGAACAGATATTTCTCAGACAAAGAAATAAAAGCAGCAAGTAAATATATGAAAAAAATTTTCCACATCACTGGTCATTCAAGTGATGCAGATGAAAACAACACTGAGATTCCACCTCACCCCACAAAGAATGGCTGCTATCAAGAAATCACACAATAACAAATGTTGGCATGGTTGTGGGGAGAAAGGAACCCTTCTCCATTGTTGGTGGGAGTGCAGACTGGTGTAACCAGTATGGAAGTCAATATGGAGATACCTCAAAGAACTAGGATTAGAGGTTCCATTTGACCCAGCCATTCCTCTACTGGGTATCTTTTCAAAAGAATTAAAAGAATCATACTGCAGTGATATATGCTCACCCATGTTTATAGCGACACAGGTTGTAATAGCTAAAATTTGGAAACAGCCCATTTATCCATCAGTTGGAAACTGGATAGAGAAGATGTGGTTTTTCTATAAAATGGAATACTACTCAGCCATAAAGAATGAGAAAGTAGATTCATTCATAGCTAAAGGGTACATTTTGAGGATATACTCCTAAGTGAAATAAATAAGTCACACATATGCAAATACTGAATAGTTTCTCTGGTGTGAAAAACTAAAATAGTACTCAAGATCCTAATGGAACAATTAGCAGTGTGAAATAGGAACAAAAGGAACAAAGGTGTAGGGACAGTGAGAAGGAAAGGGAAAGGGGAACAAGGGAAAAGAAAAAAATATGAGAAAATGTTAAAATGGAATTAAAGTGTTTGAAGGTGGGGAGGGGAGGAGGGGGTGAAGGGAGGGTGGGGACAAAGGGAAAAAATGAGAACCAAGACCTGGCATGTAAAGGTACAAGATCTCAGTAATAAATGTAACTGTACCGTCTACCTAGAATGTACCAATAAATTCAATTTAATTAAAAAAAAAGAAATAAATACTTTGAATAAACATTGAATTTCCAGCTTCATTCTTAAGAAACTGTTTCTAGTTTAAAAATAGGATTAGTAATGTCAAGTGAAATAAATCAGACAGAGAAGGTTAAATATCACATGACTTCTTTTATATGAGAAGCCCAAAGTATAAATAATTTAAAGAGCAAAATAAACAGGGAAATAGAACCTTTTTAGATGGGAAAGGGAAATAAGGATAGAGGAAAAGGGAAACAAAGGAAGAGGAAGTAAAATGGACTAAGATGTGAAATGAATATGTACCAATTCCCCATGATGAATGTATACATTATGTATGACAAACATGTAGTAATAAAAATAAAATAAACAGAGGTAGGAGAGGAGAAAATAAAAAAAGAATGAGAAATTAGATTTATTCATAGGAAAATGGATACATATTGAGGATATACTCCTAAGTGAAATAAATAAGTCACACATGTGTAAATACTGAATAATTTCTCTGGTGTGAATAAACTGTAATAGTACATAAGATCCTAATGAGATAACTGACATTGTGAAATGGGAAGAAAAGGGATAAAGATGTAGGGAAAGTTGGAAGGGTAGGTGAAAGGAAATAAGGAAAAAGAAAAAAATCTGAGAAAATGAAAAGATGGAAATAAAGTGTTTGTTAATGGGGAGGGGAGGAGGGGGTGAAGGGAGGGCAGGGACAAGGGGAAAAATGAGAACCAAGACCTCTCATGTAAAGGTACAAGATCCCAATAATGAATGCAACTGTACTGTATACCTAAAATGTACCAATAAACTCAATTAAAAAAAAAAGAAAATTTTCTCACTCTGAAAAAGGACATTGAAAAGGACATTAGAAAATGGAAATATATCCCATGTTCCTGGATGAGCAGAAACAATGTACTAATGAAAATTGCCATACGTCCAAAACTGATGTGTAGATTTTTTTTCTTTTTATTGAGGTTATTGGTACAATCTAGGTATACAATACAATTACATTCATCATTGGGATTCTGTACCTTTACATAATAGGTCTTGATTCTCATTTTTCCCCTTGTCCCTGCCCTCCCTTTACCCCCTCCTCCCCTCCCCATTTACAAACACTTTATTTCCATTTTTTCAGTTTCTCATATTTTTTTCCTCTCCC
>NW_022900921.1:42109141-42119783 GCF_012274545.1 Fukomys damarensis
GAAGTCTGTCCTTGTGTCTTGCTTAAGTGTTTTCTCATTTTAATTTTTGTTGTCAGACTGTCCTTGGTTTAGTCTCTGTATTATCACCCAAATCTTCCTGATATAGTTGCACCCTAGCTTCTGTGTCTCTAAAGACCCACAGACATTCTCATCTTCATAACATCAGAGAAAACAGCTCATCAAATCAACGGCAATGCTTTACCCCAACTGATACAATCAGCAACACATTAAAATCAAGCACAACTTGGAAACTGACCACCTGTGGTAGTCACTAGTCTATCACCCTTAAATCATCTGAATTAAATTGAAATCAAGAAGCAGTCCAGAACATGTCTGCAGTGAACAAACTTTTCAATATAGTATATTTACCATTTAATGGCTCAAACAGAGCGAGGATGCAATACCCCTGATCTCAGTTAGCTGATGGCTGAACCCCATGATGCTGACTGACCTCGGGCTGCAAGGCCCAGATTGAGTTCCCAATCCTTCTGAATGGTTGAACTCTGCAATGTTCTATTACAGGTTTCCCACGCCCTTTCTTTAAAGATGTTCAAAGTTGGGAACTCAGAAAAATGCCCTGTCTTTGCAGAGTGGGTTCAAAGACTTGCACAGTCAGGAGGTCTGAGAGTGCGGGTGGGGGGATTATGGGGATTCAGGGGCGCCCACGCGGCTACCTTCCCGGCGCTTGAGCGATGACTGCTGGGTTGGGAGCAGGCGTGGTTCTCCTTCCTGCAGTGGATCGGGCCTGGCCTACCTCCAGGCGCTTGAGCGATGACTGCTGGGTCGGGAGCAGGCGTGGTTCTCCTTCCTGTGGTGGATTGGGCCTGGCCTACCTCCCGGCGCTTGAGCGATGGCTGCTGGGTCGGGAGCAGGTGTGGTTCTCCTTCCCGCGGTGGATCGGGCTGGCCTACCTCCTGGCACTTGAGCGATGGCTGCTGGATCGGGAGCAGGCGTGGTTCTCCTTGCCGTGGTGGATCTGGTCGGCCTACCTTCCTGGCGCTTGAGCGATGACTGCTGGGTTGGGAGCAGGCATGGTTCTCCTTCCTGATGTGTAGATTTAATGCAATCCCAATCAAAACACCAACAGCAGTCCTCAGTGATTTAGAGAAAATATCCTAAAATTCATATGGAACCAAAAGGCAACCAGAATCATCAAAGCAATCCTGGGTAACAAGAGCAAAGCAGGAGGCATAACAGTCCCAGATTTCAAGTTACCCTACAAAGCTACAGTGATGAAAACAAAACAAAACTAAAAACAAAAAACCTGCATGGTACTGGAACAAAAGCAGATGTGTGGATCAATAAAACAGAAGAGAATACAGAAACAACCCCAGACACATTCAGCTACTTGATCTTTGACCAAGGGGTCAAAAACATAATATAGCCTCTTTAACAAGTGGTGCTGGGAATATTGGATATCCACATGCAGAAAATTGAGTCAAGACCCTTGTGTCACCATGTACTAAACTAAAATCAAAGTGGATCAAAGATCTGAATCTTAAGGCACATTTAACTTGCTCAAAGATAAAATAGGCAAAACTCTTGAATATATGGGCATAGGCAAGGACTTTCTAAACAGAACCCTAATATAAGAAATAATACCTAGAATCAACAAATGGAACCACATCCAATTAAAAAGCTTCTGCACATTCCATAGGGTGAAGAGACATCCTACAGAATGGGAAAAAATTTTTTTCAAACTATTCCCCAGGCAGAGGCCCAACATCTAGAATATATAAGAACTAAAAAAATTACCTCCACAATAAAAGGTCCAATTAAAAAAACAGGGAAACAACATTAATAAGACACTTCACAGAAGTACAGATGGCCAATAAGTACATGAAACAATGTTCAATATCACTGGACGTAAGAGAAATACAAATTAAAACAACACTGTAATTCCATCTTACTGCAAAAACAATGACTATCATCAATAAATCTAATAATAACAAATGTTGGCAAGGTTGTGGGGGGAAGGAATCCTTGTACATTGTTGGTGGGAATGTAAACTAGTACAACCACTATGGAGATGCGTATGGAGATTTCTCAAAAACCTAAAAATAGAAATTCCATTTGATCTAGCTATTTCCCTTCTAGGTATTCAGAGTTAAAGTCATCATATTTCAGTGATACATTCATGTCTGTGTTTATAGCAGCACAATTCATAATAGCTAAGTCTTGGAAACAGCCTATATGCCCATCAATAGATGGATGGATAAAGAAAATGTGACATTTATACACAGTACTCTGCAATAAAGAAAGGTAAACTTGAGGCATTTGTAGGTAAGTGGCTGCACCTCAAGACCATAATGTTAAGTGAAAGAAATCAGACACATAAGCTTCAATATTGCATAGTTTCTCATATGAGAAACTAAAATACAAATAAAGAGAAAAATAAACAGTATGTGATAGGAATTAGGGAGAACTTTTTCAAAGGGGCAGGGGAATAAGAGATGGAGGAAGTGGAAGGGAGGAAAGGGAAAGGGATGAAAAAACATTGAACAAAGTGGAGATAAAGCTTTTGTCAAAGGGAAAGGGAATTAGAATTGGAGGGAACAGGAAAGAATGGGAGGGGAAAGGGATGAAAAAAGAATTAAGATGTATTATGTACATGTATAAGCTCCCTACAATAAATGTAATGATTAGGTACTGCAAATATGGCCTTATTAGAGAAATGCATACAGCTAAAATGTAGAACATAAACAATAAATAAAATTTCCTTTTCATGCTTTCATTTCATATTCTAAGATCTCCATTTGTTCACTTATTATGATCATATTTTTCCTTCTCTTCAACATATTTATAATAGTTGCAATATAAATATTTGATATGTATATATACATATAATATTTATAATGTGAATATCTTTGCTTTTGTTTGCTAATTCCAATGTCTGGTTTATCTCAAGGTAGTTTTATTGACTGTTCTTCCCTTTGGCTCCTGGTTTCTTTGTATATCTGATAATTTTTTATTTTATTTTGGGACAGTGTGAGTGGTTGTAAAGGCTTTGGGTTTTATTAACTCTTCCTTAGAAGAGCTATTTAAAAATATTTTTGAAAAGTTGATTTAAAAATGACTTTGTTAAGATGTTATTCACATACCATTAATGCATTTAAAGTGTACAATTAAATAGTCTTTAGTATATGTGCCTAGATGTATGCAGTCACCACCACAGTCAATATTAGTCTACTTTTACTACCTCAAAAGAAACCACCCTATTCTCCTCTGCTCTCACCAGTCACTTCTACCTGCAAGCTATAACCAATCTACTTTCTGTCTCCATAAATTTGTTTGTATTAGACATTTCATATAAGTGGAATTCATAGTATATGGTCATTTGTGACTGGCTTCTTTCATTTAGCATAATTTATTTAAAGGTCCATCAATATCTTATCATTGCCAATATTTTATTCCTTTTATGTCCATAGAATATTTCACTATATGGATATACCATAGTTTGTGCTTATTTATCTATCACTTGATAGATAACTGGTTTGTATTCTAATAGGCATCTCATTTCGCTGAACCCAAAGTTTAAACTCTCTCTCTCTCTTGCTGAATAAATACAATCTCACTAGACAGTGTCTTCCTTTTGAGGATGAAGCCTACTCCAGCTTCTGCCTGATCTTGTTCATTCTCTAATGCCTTCAAATAGCTTTTTCTGCACTTATCATTGACTAAAGGTTAGTCAGTAAAACCTACCATACCACCATCGCTGCATAGCTCACAATGTCTTGCATTTTGACTCTCAGTAAAGCTTATTAAACTTTCCTAGACTTATCTCCTCCAAGCCTCAAGAAATAGCCCCTTTCTGAGCCCAGGTAAATGTCCAGGTAGAGAGAATGCTGCTGATGACGTGATGTCCCTTTATCAGGAGTTGACACTTTGGAAAGAGGTTTTAGACTGAGAGGTCTATTGAGTGGGGTCATTGCTGGTGAAATTCAAGCATCCCTTCTTTACACTTTACTATGGTAAGAGTTGGACTTTGAAACTCATAAATTTTATCACCTCTTGTGATTTGGGACTGATCCCGGCCAGGGAGCCTATAAAATTCACCCTTGACTTTTCTGCCTTTCCAGATTAGGTTGTTAACCTTCCTTCCTAGACAGGCAGAAGGGAAGTACTGGGATCAAGAGCACCACCTTGGGGAGTGAACATTAGTAATAAGAAGAACAGCAACAAACACAGTAAAGCCAGCAACAGCAGGATCAAAACATCTTGGTGAAGCCTTTCTTCTCCTTCTGCCCTGCCAAGTCCTTGTCAGTCCTTACAGCTCCCACAGACTACTTGTAATTCCATGAAGCAGTAGGAATACGTTTCAGACAACATCGTATGCCCATTTTGTAAGCCCTGTACCTAGTGCATGTGGGTGCTCAATAAATACACATGCACTGATGAGCACATAATTTGATGAGAAGAAAATCTTGTGTTTCTCACATTGTGTTTGGCTATTCTGAATCTATTACCTGCTTCCTTCATTTTACCCATTTAGCCTTAAACCTCCACTTGAGATAACAGAGAGTATAGAAGTTGAATTTTTAAAGTTCTGAAAGACAAGTGCAAATCTTGAATAAAGATTTCATGAATTAAACACAATTTCTGTATTTTCTGACCTCTGCTTTAATAATTTTTCACAAAAGGAACTAGAACAAATTATGCTCTTCCTTTTTATTCATTTGTGCATGAAAAGATTACACATCATAAAGTTACCTTTATCATAGCACCTAGAAATACTTCATGATTTAGAACAGAATACATATCATCACTGGGGTTTGAATGGTGTCAGAAAAATTATTTTAGAATATAAAATAAGAAGTTTAATAATGCCCTATCTTGTTTTTCTTCATAAAAATGCAGATTATGTGACTTCTCTGGGGAGACCTGTGGCTTCTCGGTACGCTGATGGCCTCTTCCCACAGTTCCACAGGGCAGAAGATGGCCAAGTCTACAATGTAAGTGAAATTTCCTTGGTGCACAGGTCCTGGGACATTGTGTGAGGTGCTATTGGGTCCCAGAAGATGGGAGGTTCAGAGTGAAGTCTTTCTTTGGGCAGCGGTAGAGTGATGCAAATCATGGCCATGGAGCTGCCAAAGGATGCCCTTGACCTGTAAAAGATTACTACAGAGTGCTCTTGACCAGAGATGAAAACTTTTTCATATCAGCACTTTGTTTTGCCTTAAAAATAAGGGAGGAAAGACAATATGACAGGAATCTATGAAATCGGGTTAAAGCCAGGCCAGAGCTACCATTACGTTATAGAAGCAGGTTGAAGAGGAGAATGTGAGCACATCTGCCTGCAGTCCTCTGCCTTCAGCTACAGCTCTACAAATGCTTGAGTCCCTCATATGACATGGTATAGTATTTGCATATAACCTACACATATCCTCCTGTGCACTTTAAGTCACCTCTAGATGACTTGTAATGCTTCACACAATGTAAATGCTATGTAAATAGTTGTCACACGACATTGTCTAGGGAACAATGACAAGAAAAAGCCTGCTCATATTCAATACAGAAGCAATTTGCTTTTGAGTATTTTCCATTCTGGGTCAGTTGAATCTGAGGATGTTGAATCTGTAGGTATCGAGGGTTAACTGTGTTTTTAAAATCTAAATTAAATTCTCAACTAGGCCTGACATAGAATGAGAATCTCTATGGAACCTTGAGTTTGGTGTGCTATTTTTTTACTGAACCTCATTTAAAATCCCTACCTAGCTATTAAAAATGTCTATTTCACTGCCACTGAAGTCCACCTCCATATCCCTGTGAGCTGTCCTGCAAGCTTCCTGTGTTGTGGCCCAGGCTGCAGAAACTGTTGAGGGAATTTGGAATACTGCTTTAAGGGGCCCTGCGCAGGAACGGAGAAGTTAAGCCATGAGCTTGAGAGAGACTAGGCTGGGTGATTAAGGTGATGAGGCATGAAAATGTGGAATTGTACAGTGCATTCAGAAAGCACATTTCCCTTAACAATTGGGGCATTTGGTGTGTGTGGGGTGCTCTAGTAATTGTTAACATTAATTTAAAAGGCACCAGATCTTTTAAAATTTGACTCATTACATAATTTTTAAATTCTTTTTTCGCATCTTTCTTACACCCTGAACAATTTTGCATCCTTGTGTATAATCTCTGTGAAGGATGATTTATTTGTGCATGGGAGAAATTGCCTACCAAGTCTCTGCCACCTTCTGAGGGTCCTGAGGTGTTGGAGACAGCTGCGAGTGAATGGGTGATCCAGATACAGGGAGGCTTGATCTTTGAGACTGAGGACACAGGGAAACAAAGTTTATGAGCAGGAGGATGAGTGACTGGGCTGGCGTCCTTTAAAGAAAGGTGGACAGGCATGTTGGCATGTTTAGAAACATTTTAAGAAATATTTTGACATTTTATGCTTAGGGAAGCTTTTTCTTTAGTGAGTCTCCTTTTTTTCATCTCCTTTTTCTGGTCTCTCTCTCTCTCTCTCTCTCTCTCTCTCTCTCTCTCTCTTTCTCTCTCTCTTTCCTATTTAACTTCTTAAAAGTGCCCTTAAGAATTTTCTTATAATTTGTAAAGATAAACCATGATCTAGAAACATTAAAAAAAAAAAGAGGGCTGTATTTTGTATTCCCTTTTCTGTAGGGAACCTGCCAAAGGTTTTCCAGCTGAAACAGTAGAGCCTTTCCTGCTGGGTCCTGCGTAGTGGGAGGGTCATGTATAGAACTGTTCTTAATGCACAGTTTTTGGTGGTGGCACTGTGGTTCTGCTGACTTACTTTGGTGTCATCTTTTTGACTTTTGCTTCCCTTTAAGCTGACAGCTAAATCAGAACTGATCTATCAGCTTGTGGAACATTTAGCACAAGCTGTGGAGAGCTACAAGCGGCGGATGGACTGGCTCACCAGCAGAAGCCGGCAGATTTTTGGCATCATCTTGGAACAGTGCATCACCATAGTGCTGGATTGGGGTGACCTTCTGGAGGGGGAGCTTGATCTGTGCCAAGACGCTCTGACTATGGTCCTCCAGGAGCAGGTGGCCCACATAACCAAGTTCAATATCCTATGGTGAGTTCCCAGATGAAGCATTTATCTCAGTGAAATTTCATACTACTTGCACATTTGGAGTTAAGTATCACTAACATAGCACTATGGTGGGGGAGGAGGCATTAGAATTTCATAGAATATACAATTTTAGCAGAAAGGCCGCAATTAATAAATCTTAGGAAATTTTTATCTGTTTGGCAGGGGGCATCTTAGTTTTCACATTACCAGATTTAGAAACATACTTTTTCTTCGATGTTTGGGAAGGTCAAAACATGAACATATGAATTTTACATTCGTATTCAATCCATATTTAAGGCCACACATTTCTTGTTTTAGATTTAATCTTGGATAATGAATTCAAAATTTACTGTTTTCCCAGACTGAATTTGCAACTCAAGTTGACCAGTCCTGTTGTTTAATCAGACCAACAGGTGGCTGCCTTTATAGAATTTCCCATATTTCAGAGTTTGAGAATCAATTATTTATGGATTCTTGGATTCATGAGAATTTGGATTTCCCTGATGACTTCTCATCTGGAACAGGGAACAGTGGTTACACCTCCCTAACAAGAAACATCTGTGCTGGGTGGGAAGTTTGTTTACCTAATTGAGTTTTTCCTTTTTAAATAAACTTTCAGCTTAATAGAAAGCATCTTTGGAGATGATGGTTTATTTTGTTTTTTTCCCCAGATATCTGTTTCTGTCATAGGTATATGATCAAAGAAAGTACATGTTAAAGTCTGCAAAGCCTTTTCATGCCTTCTTGGAGCACTTACTGTGGCACATGTCACCCTGCTAGATTTCTCTACTCAGAGAAACCACATGAGGGGACACAATAGGAACCAGCTTAACCTCCAGAGGTGGGCCAGGAGGGACATCAGACTAATTTATCTGCAATTATAAACACAGATAACTTCAAATGGCTCCTTTTCTTGAGGTGTGGCATTTCCAGCAATCGATTCTAAGCCCAAACTAAATAGATGGACCACATTTTCTCCAGATTTATAAATGAATGCTCTGTTAAACTCAAAGCAATACTATTTTTTAATCCCCAAAAAGGTAACTGATGGGACTCTTTCAGGGCAAAAAAATTCATGTTATGAAAGATTTAGATATAAAAATTTAGAGCAGTAATTTGCAAAATGTCAGTACTGTGAATTCTTATAAACTTGCTATTTGTAGAAGACCATTTCATATAAATCTACCTATTCATGAAAATGACTTCTGTCAATATTTCTAAAGCACTTGTTAACATGTAGGTTTTTTATTCTCATATAAACACCATTTTTCCAGTCAGTACAGTTTAGAGGAGACAGTGGTGCTTGGGAGTTATGCAGTGTGTTCAGAAAGCATATTTCTCTTTGATAAGTCAGATCTCTCCTCTGCAGCTCACATTTTGTTAGTAGCTTTCTGAGGACCAGGAGCTGGGATTGCTGTGTTTTCCTGTCTTTGCTGCCCTGGCTCTGAGCCAGCCATCAATCACTCTCCCGTGACCGCTCCATGTGATTCCTTTCAGGGTGTCTCAAGTGCCTGTGAAATGGGAGAAGCATGCCATGCCTGTGACACCGCAATCCATAGCTGCAGCCATCAGTTGGGTTGAAAAACTGACTTTTGAGCCACTGATTGTGAGTGGGGTTAGCCGCCTGGACACCCTGTTGGAAGCTGGGAAAGACAAAACTGTAAGTGTGATCCATGGCTGGCCCAGGCCACCAAGGTGGCTTAAGACTTAACACTGTACACTCAGTGTCTCTACATTGCCTTTTGGCTGACTTTGGCATTGAGGCACTCCAACGGCTGTAATCCTAATTTGCCACTGGATTTGAAACCGTTTTTGAGAAATGGATTCCAGATCCTAGGTAGGGATCAAAAATAGTGGTTAGGGGAGTAGCAGAGCTGGACAACCAAAATGAGGTTTCCAAATTCCTGCCCCTGGGCCCAGCTAGGCTATCTCTGGAGTGAACATGGCCACAGGGCAGACCCCACGTAGCCAGTGCCAGGAGAGTTCAGTACCACTCACACCCACTCAGCATCCAGGAAGTGGGAGTTCAGCTATCATTTTGCATCTCTAACACATCATTTCCACCCCTGATCCTCCTGCCAGCTGGAGAAACCTATTTGTTTCTTATGGAGAGCAGAGAGAGCCTGGGAGACTCCTCGTAGAACCTGGAGGATGAGGAAATAGGGCTGCCCCAGCATCCATGATCTTTCCCAGTTCCTCTTCAGAGATGGATCTATCATGTGCTTTCCAAGGCAAAGCGTACCCAAGTTGTGGGGCCCATCCGTTTTCAAATGCTAATGCATATGTATTTTCAAAGGGATCTTTTGGAAATCAAACTTTACCTGAAAGAAGCAAATAAATAATGAGTATGTCTGTGAATGGCAGTCGTGATGGTACAGTGCGGGGCAGTGGCAGGAGGGGTTCTATGGTCAGCCTCTGCTCCCCAGGTTGGTGTGGTCTGGTTTACCTTTGAGATATACATATGTACTACCTGCTTCCTCCACTCTGGAAGCCTGGGCTTTCTGTAGGTCTCAAGCTTTACCCAGCTGCTTTCAGAAATCCTTTCTTGAGCAAAGAGGCCATGTTCTTGCACCTTGAAAGGTTGGTCACTGGCCTGTGTTTATCAACATTGAGCATGATGATTTGAAATTGGAAACACATTGTTTTTTCTCACAAAGCCAGAAGAACAAATGTTTTCCATTAAGGAACAACCAAATACAAGCTACTTTGTCTTTGGCCCTTCAAATTTGTTTCAACATCTGTAAAATTCCAAGTGTCTGGACACCTTAATAAGCATTCATGTGTGTGCATGTGTGAGCTCTTTCTTTGCCTGTGAACCTGGCTGTGGGAAGCGCAGCTGAGTCTGTCCACCTGATAATGACTGCAAGATCTCCTGGAGCCTCACTATTCTTCATTTCCCTCTGGCTGTGCCTCTCCTTGCTCTGGAATTCAACTCCAGCCTAGAAACTGAGAAACAACTCCATGAATTCCAAGGGAGTCTGATGGAAGAGGAATAGCCAGGAAAGCAGCTCACAAGCACTCAAATGCAACCTCAAAGCTCCTGAGAAGAGAATTTGCGGGAAATGCAAAGAATATATAGACCAATGAATGCCTCTGTCTGCAGCCTCTACCTGTGGGTGGTCCCAAGGAGAAGTCTAGTAAATGCTACTGCCCTATATATAAAAACGTCATGTCCTACATTTTATTTTTATTTATTTATTTTTTTCAGCTTTAATTGAGTTTATTGGTACATTTTAGGGATACAGTACAGTTACATTCATTGTTGGGATCTTGTACCTCTACATGACAAATCTCGATTCTCATTTTTTCCCCTTACCTCTGCCCTCCTTTCACCCCCTCCTCCCTCCCCATCTACAAACACTTTATTTTCATCTTTTCATTCTCTCACATTTTTTTCTTTTCCCTTTTTACTCTTCCCCTACCCATCCCACCTTCCCTACACCTTTAGCTCCTTTCTTCCCATTTCTAAATGTCAGTAATCTTATTAGAATCTTATGCATTGTTGCAGATTATTCACACCAGGGAAACTATTTGGTATTTACACATGTGTGACTTATTTATTTCACTTAGGAGTATATCTTCAATATGTATCCATTTTCCTATGAATGA
>NW_022900921.1:42120849-42121052 GCF_012274545.1 Fukomys damarensis
ATTTTTTAATATCCTCTTCAATTTCTTTTTTCAGAGTGCTGTAGTTTTCAGTGTAGAGATCTTTTGTTTCTTTTGTTAGATTGATTCCTAGATACTTCATTTTTTTGGATGCTATTATAGAAGGAATTTTTTCCCTTATTTCTCTCTCTGTGTGTCTGTTATTTGTGTATAAGAAGGCTATTGATTTTTGGGTATTCACCTTG
>NW_022900921.1:42122729-42123026 GCF_012274545.1 Fukomys damarensis
TTTTCTCCTGTTTTTTCATGAATTCCTATGAGTCTTATGTTATTTTTCTTTGTATCGTCTAGAAGTTGTTGGTTTGATTTCTCATGATCTCTTACTGTTTTTAAGAGACCTCATTTTTCACGGTCACTGACTGAGATCCTATCTTCTATATCTGAAATTCTATCTTCGCAATCTTTTATTCTGTTGCGTACACTTTCAATAGAGTTTTTAATCTCCTGGATATCTGTTTGAATCTGTTTTATGGATTCCATTTCTTTCCTCTGTTGGGCATTCATTGTTTCCATGTCTTTCTTATGC
>NW_022900921.1:42123279-42131567 GCF_012274545.1 Fukomys damarensis
TGTGTTTCTTGTATACAACATATTGTTGGATTTTGCTTCTTAATCCATTCTGCCAATCTATTTCTCTTGATTGGTGAATTGAGGCCATTAACATTGATGGTTATAACTGATATATTCTGACTTATTCTTGTCATGTTATTGTCCTCTTGTTGACTCTTTTTACTTTTTCTCCCATCTCCTTTTAGTTTCTTGCCTTGTCAATTTGATTTGGTCTGTTGGGGCCTCTAGGATTAGATAAGTGAAAGAATTGGAGCAGGTTTGAAGTGAATCCAGAGGATGTAGAATTACCTTACTATCTTTACAAAGCTATTAACTTCAGTGGGGATAGAGAGAGTGCAGGAATAAGGACAAGAATATATCCCCTTAACAATAACAGGCGCTTGCCTTCCCTTGAAGGTACAGAGCCATGAGTGAGGTAAAATGAGTGGAGAAAAGAACATAAAGGGAAACCCCTCCTAAAGAGAAAAAAATAATAAAAGAAGAAGTCTGAGTTAGGGCAGGAGCTGGAATAAAAAGGGAGATGAGGGATAATATGGTGGAGCAAGAGACTGAGTTGGAGAGAGAGTACAGAAAAAAGAAAGAAATTTTAGGGTGGAATGAGGAAAAGAAAAAAGAGAGAGAGAAAAAAAGAATTTGAAGGGCCTCTTTCAGACTGTCTCTGTTCTCATATTATACCACATGTACAGCCATATGCAGAACCGAATCCCCTGGTCTCAGCTAGCGAATGGCAGTTCCCCACGACTGAAACTGAACACAGTCCACAAGGCCTAACTTGAGTTTCCCTACCCTCAGGGTTGAACTCCACTCAGTTCTATTACAGGTTTCCCCTGCCCTTTCTTTAAAGATGTTCAAAGTTGGGAGCTCAGAAAATTACCCTTCATGAGAACCTATGCCTCTGCAGAGTTGGTCTAAGGACTGGCCCAATCAGGAGGTTTGAGAAGGGGGGGTAGGTCGCGCAGCTACTTTCCTTAGTGGGTCTGACGTCGCGCAATCTGGGAGGTTGCGCACCCGCTGGGTGATCTCAGGCAGGCAAGCAGCTGAAGAGACCCCCTCCCCTCCGGGGTCTTTGGGTCCTTGCTGGGTCTGATGTCATGCAGTCCAGGAGGTTCCGCACCTGCCGGGTGAACTCAGGCAGGCAGGCAGCTGAAGAGACCCCCTGTCCTACATTTTACAAGGAGAAAAAAAGAGCATGCATGTGCTTGTGTTGGAGGGTGCAAGGATAGTTTCCCATAAGGGCCTGCTCCTCTCTTCTGGTCCTCCCCAGGGAGTCTCAAATTCATCTGTGAGACTTCAGTCTGCTGGAATAGAAAATATTTAAGCCTTAGCCTATTTGAACATTAAATATAAACATCTATACTTTTCCTACATATGACAACCTACCTTGGGTTACTATCTCCCTCATGGGTCCTGAGAGGAATCAAAGAAATTAGCACAGCAGTTTGATTTTTGCATCAAGCCCACATGAGAAATAGGCCACTGCTGTACCAAGTGTTGTAGCCACAGGGACAACATAAGAGGGAGGATATCTCAGAGTCTAGAGAGGGCCCCAGCAGACAGACTGTGGGGGTCTGTCTAAAACATGACTGCAACAATAGCACTTAAAGAGCATTATTTTGGTGCACAAATTCCTATTGCATCTTGTGAAAAAGGACCTAGTTCATGGGAAAGGCAGCATGTGGGGTACTGAGGTAGTGATTGGTGGGTGAGTGGATTGGCATCCTCAAAGCCCAGGTGAGCACAGAGCCTGGTTGCTGCTTTGCAGCACCCTCTGAGTTCCAAGACAAACATCTGTTGGAGGTTAGTAAGCTCCTGGCCTTTATGAGGAGGGCTGGTGTGCTGGAACACTCTGGAAGGCTTATCAATGCAGGCTGTGAGTGGTCCTTGGGAACAAGAAGGCTTGTTCATCCACAGCCCCAGTTCTAGGCTGCCAAGGAAAGCTAACCAAGTCACTTCTGCTTTTAGGAGGACATATGTCTACAAGACATCTAGCTTTCTATTTTTGTTCTCTTAGCCTCTCTTCAGGCCACCAGACAGGCATGAATCTGTTTAATTTGAGCCCATGATCCTATGATCCTGTGGTCTATGTAATCTCATACAGAAAGCTGGACTATAAGCTAAAAGACCTGTCCCCATCAGTCCATGAAACTGGCATCTCATTTGTTTTCTTGCAGCAGTTTGGACAGGCAAATCATGTGTTTTCATTTTTATGTCCCTAATTTCTAACAAGGACTCTATAAATGTTTGTTGACACCAGGGTAATGAAAAATGAAGTAATGAAAGTGACTTTTTTGAATATTAAATAACAGAATTCATTTTAGCTCATCATCCCAAACAGCTGATAACCCTAAGGCCATTTTGCTTTAATAGGCATTTTGGCAGTTGTGGAGGGAGGCCTTATAAGTGGCATATTTAGACTTATAATCTTGAGTTTGGCAACTTCATATGGGGCTGAAAGGGTCCATCTCCAAGGTGTAACACAGATTTGAGATTTTGAACTGAAAGGAGATGTCTGTACAGGACCAGAATGATGAATATTCTGAGTGTTGTAGGACTAGGTGACAAGGACCTGGAAGCCTGAGAAGCCAGATGGTCAAGGGTGATGGGAAGGATCTTAGAATTATACTAGATCAATACCATGAGGAATAGTCACCACCAAGGAGGGAATCAGGAAATCAAAATGGGCCAAACCAAGAAAGGGCTATCATAGGCACAGGGAAGATTTCGGGCTTAGATGCAAGGTCTGGAGTTGGCCAGAAATGTTGCAGTGTTCAAAGTCATAGGAACAAGACAGAACTTTGCTCTACCTCTTGCTGCTGTTATGGCTGATGTTCATTTTAGCTCTTTGAAGAGCATAACTTTTTATACCCAGAGGCCTTGGGGTTGAGAAGACAAACTTTGACAAGTAGCAGTTGGCGTGAAAGCAGCCACCTCCTATCTGTCCCTCCCACCCACGAAGCTGCAGCTGGGAAATGTCCAAGGACTCCTTGGTGGGGCAGAACAGGTTACTGTGGGAAGCTACAGAACCAAAGGTCCAGACAGAATTGGATATTTCTAGTGAAATCATAAAGGCTCTCCCTATTTTCTGTAGTTTGAAGTGGGGAGAGCTTTAGACTCACTGTCCAGAGGCTGCATTGTTTTAGTTAGCTCAGTGCACATCAGCATTTAGGGAAGTGCTGGGTCATAGAGGAAGTGGCTCCTGGTCTGGATGCTGCTGCTGAGCCTGGAGACTTGGTCCTGCCCTCGAGGAGCTCAATGGTCCTGGCTAAGGGGAGAATATTCCCTTGGGGATGACTCCCTTTATCCATGCACCCTTCTGGACCATGCTGGTTAGCAGTGTTTGGCACTGGGTGTAGCAGCTGAACCCTTGGGGTTGGGGGAGCCTGGGAAGTGGAAAAAGAGCTTTCCCTGGCCATTATTTCTGCTCCTCCTATCTGACCTGGCTGTCGTAGTTCTGGGATTTTCATCCCTCACTAACAGGCAGCCAGCCTTGCCATGAACTGCACAGCACGGCAGAAGCTCCTGGGCTCAGACAACCTGGGCCTCCCAGCTCCATGGTCAAGTCAATTAACCTAACCACACCTCAGTTTCTTCATCTGTAGACTGGACATGATAATAACAACAATTCATATTCCATGCGACTTTTTTGAATATTAAATAATAGAATTCATTTTAGCTCATCATCCCAAACAGCGGATAACCCTAAGGCCATTTTGCTTTAATAGGCATTTTGGCAGTTGGGGAGGGAGTCCTTATAAGTGGCATGTTTGCTTTCTTTTCTGTTTCTCTATGTCACCATTAGGGGAGCAGAAACAAGAGGCTGAAAGGCTATCTGCAGGGGTGGGGGTGGGGCAGCTGGCCTCCACCTAAGCCTAACCCAGAAGCTGAAAGTTGGCCAGAAATCACGAAGTTTCAAAGCTGAGTAATGAAGTTAAGGAACAACGAATAAAGGCACAGCCTTAGTAAAGGAAAGGAAATCCTGACTCACTGCTGGCTAGAGCAATTTTCAGCTCAGTGAAACCCTGGGAGGAAAACATTTCTGAACAAGGATTTCAGATGCTTTTGTTATTGCCAGAGCAAAAGAGCACAGTGTGCAACAGAGAGGCAGGGGTGTCCCAAGCCTCCAAGGCCATGGAGGGATGTATGAGCTCGCTAGAAATAGAAGATGCTGTTCCCTGTCTTGGACCATGTGACACTTTAGGAGATTATGATAGCATGACTCTGTCCCCGTGCTCAATATGGACCCAGATGCTGTTGGAAATCTCTTGTGATGAACACAGGTAACTTCTTGTGCAACGTGTGGTGTAGGGGACAATGCCATCACCAGGAAAAGCACAGAATGAATTTGTTGAAAGAGTAGTTTAATGGCCTAATAAGCAATCTGAAAGCACAGTCTCTTGTTTGTTCCCCCTGCCTCCCAGATGGCCAGGTGAAAGAGATTAAAATGTTCCTTACTCACCTCCCAGCAGGTATCTTTTATTTTTATTTAAAAAAATTTTTTTGGTACTGGGGATCAAACTGGGGACCTTATAATTTCAAGGCAGGCGGTTGGAACCACTGAGCTAAATTCCCAGCCCCCAGCAGGTATGTTTTAAAGTCAGGGAGCTAGTGAGGAAAGGCTAGAGAAGGAGGCATGGGTAGGGGTTTCCTGTACATGTTGGAGGAGGGCTGCGGCTAAAAGGATCTGGTCTCAGTTCCCACTCGGCCTTCTCCTGGTTCTCAGCCTGGACCCTCGGCCTGCCCTACCTCCATCTTTCCCCTTGGACATGAAGCCTGCCCACCCAGAGCCTCCTAACCAATTGGGGGGCCAACCCTAAGTCCACCCTGCTTGCTATCAGGTGAGTTTAAGCCCAAGGTTTGAAGTTAAGGGGAGACCACTTGGTGACTATCTTTAGCTCATGAAAATTTGAGATTAAAGTAGAGAAGGCAGCATGAATTCTGAAGGGATGGTGAAACCTATTATTTCCTAAACCATAATAAGTTTGCCAGCGTCTCTCCCCCAGTTATCTATAGAAAACAGTTGATTAGGACATTTTTAGGGAGCTATTGAGATAATGCATATGCCTGGCCCTCCTTGGGTTTTTACTTTTGTATATACACCTATACACAAGTATAAGAGGTGTGATTAAAATGCAGTGAAGGTTTAAATTTCAAGTAATTTTCTATAGGAAAATTAATGACACATTGTCATTAATCCCCCACAAAATACTCCTTCTCACTTTGACCCCACTTATCCCATTGTTCTTGACACTTTCTGCAACAGTTCTGGAAGTCCTCTTTAGTAGCACTGCTGTGACTGCTTTGATGTCCTGAATCCAATCAAACTGTTTACCATCATGATGATTTTTGACTCGGGGGAGGCAAAAAGTCGAATGCCAGATCCAGTGAATAAGGTGGACGAGGACACAGCATTGTGTTTTTTGAGCCTGCCTTTCCATTGGGTGGTGCTTGGCAGCAGCAGTCACTGTATTTTTTATTATACTTCATAAAGATGCTCATAAAAGAGAACTTCCAGAACTGCTTCAGAAAATAAGAAGAATGATGGAATAAGTGTGTTTGAAGCAAGGGTGAGTGTTTTGAGGGGGATTAATGACACAGTATCTTTTACTATAGTAAATATTTTTATTTAAAAACATTCACCATATATTCTGATCTCTTCTATATGTATAAGCATACATACAGAAGTGTAAATTGCCTCCTTAAAACTCAGTTACGAAGAACAACATGCATCTCCTTTTTTTCAAGTGAAGAAACTGAAGCTAGATCACTTGCCAGAGGCCACAGAACTCTGTAGTGGCTGGGAGAGATAAACACAGGGAAGTGACATCCTACAGAAGAGCATCATTAGTGTGCCTGAGTTTAAGAGAGTTGTCACAAGGACCCCTTGGTGTGGGATTTCCAACTCTTTAAATTAAGCAAGAAACACTTTTAGGGGACTGTCTCCTAGCTGGGAAAAATATGCATCTCCCAGAACACTTGGATAAAGAATATGTGTGTGTGTGCCTGTGTGTGTGTGCACATGCATGCAAGTGCACATGTGTGTGTATGTACATGTGTAGCTCCTGACATGGATTTCTCATTCTCCCTTTCTGCTCATGGGCTGGAATGGTGGTGTGGAGCACACAGGCATGGGGCAGGGTATGGAATGAGGCTCGGGGGACAGACCTGGATCTGGACCAGCTTTATAAAGTCAGGATAGCCTCATCCCCTTGGTGAGGAATGTGTTTCCCTGCTGTGGTGAAGCCAGAGCAAGAACCAGTGGGTACTATGCCCTCCTTTCTGATTCCTGTCCCAACTGAGGATGGATGAATTTGCACTGCAGAATTCTGGCACCACCTTAGGAAGTGAATCATGAGTTTCCTGCCCGTAGAAGCTGTGCGAATACTTCCTTTGTTTCTTGACTTGAAAACAACTGCTCTTAACCTGTATAATGTATTCATGGGCCCAAGGGATGCTTTTCTCCTAATTTGCAACCATATTCTTCTCATGCAGTACTGGAGACGGTATGCACTGCCTAGAGACCCTCTTGGCATGAGGTCTTAAATATCTCACCAGCTGACTTTGCCTCCCAGGTCCTCACAGAACACTGGGCTGTGCTGCAATTCTTTTTGCCCATTTTTTAAAATAAACAGTTGTGTAGAAAGCATGCTGCTGTTGAGTCTAGTGAAAGGTTGGGATGTGGTAGGGAGATCAACCATTGCACCTCTATTTTGCAGATTGAATCCATTTACTACTTTGTGGTAGGGGAAGTTCCTAAGGAATCCAAGGAACTTCTCCTTGAGAGGGTTTTGGAGATCCCATGTCTGGTCCACACAGTGTCCTTCAACGCCAGAGGAGAAGGCACCATAGCTTTCCTAAAGGACCTGAGTGCCAGGACCCACAGCAGGTAGGCAGAAAATGTGCTTTTGAGTGACAATGGTGGATGGCCTGCGTATACGACATCAACAGTGGGTCTTGGATTTTGTGTGGTCTTCATGCCCAGTCTGCTGTTGTTTTCTTTCCCTCTTTCCAGTAGTCTTTGGTCTCTGTGTATCTTTATCCTATATTAATCATAACTTTTTTCTTCCTGTAATTCTGATTCTTTGACATTTTGAAGCCTGCTGACTCGGGAGAGATTGCCTTGCCTGTGATAGCTAATTTCTAGAGGTGGTGAAGGACAATCTGGGGGTGTACCTTTCATATGCAAACTAACTGAGCCAGAGCTCCACTCTCCTGGCTTTCAAGTTCAGGACAACTATCCTCTATCCTGATCACTCTAGGGCACAGTTCTAAATACCCTAGAGGTCACTGAAATTATTCAAGTCAGCCAATCCTAAACCTGCTACTTTGTCTGCTGGATCCTTCCCAGGGAAACCACAATAGAGCCTCCTACCCACTGTTCCCTTCAATATTGTGCCTTTTGACCAGTCCTATGTGGGCTGGTGTATCAGTTCCTCCTGGGAACTTAGTCTTCTGGGGTTGTATGTCAATCTATTTTCCATCATTATAGCAGTCAATTTACAAAGAGAAAAGGCTTTGTTTTGGCTCACAGTTTTGGAGAGTTCAGTTCATAACCAATTAGACCTATTGCTTTGGGCCTGTGGGCTGTAGCACATGGCAGGAGTCATGGTGGAGCAAAACCACTCACCTCATGGCCAGGGAGCAAAAGAGAAGAGAAAAAGACTGGAATCCCACAATTCCCTTCAAGGGCACACCCTCACTGACCTGAAGACCTCCCATTAGGCCCCACTTCTTAAAGGTTCCACCACCTCCCAATAGTGCTAAGTCGGAGACCAAACACAGGGGCCTTTGGGGGATTTTCCAGGTACAAACCAGAGTGGTCTGCCTTAATGAAATACCACAGACTGAATGGATTAAACATAGAAGTTTATTTCTGAAGCTCAGCAAAGTAGGAAGTTCAAGATCAAGGTGAATTTGATTTCTAGTGAAGGCTTTCTTTCTGGCTTAAAGACAGCTGACTTCTTACTGTGTCCTGACATGATGATAGATAGACAATTAGTTATCTAGAGTCTCTTCTTTTTCTTACAAGGTCACTTATCAAATCAGAGTCTCATTCTTATTATCTCATATAATCTTTATTATCTGATTATAGAACCTATCTCCAAATATGGTCATATGAATTGGGTAGGGAGGGAACACAGCTCAGTTCATAGCAGGAACTGAGAGTGACAAATTGTCTTTTCGTTGGAGTTTGATTGGTTGATTGGTTGGCCTCACTGCACCTAAATAATAATACATTTTAAAACATATGTCCTTTAGAGAGAGAGAGAGAGAGAGAGAGAGAGAGAGAG
>NW_022900921.1:42131720-42142742 GCF_012274545.1 Fukomys damarensis
AGAGAGAGAGAGAGAGAGAGAGAGAGAGAGAGAGAGAGAGAGTGTGTGTGTGTGTGTGTGTGTGTGTGTGTGTGTGTGTGTTAGGTCCTCTGTGGAAGAACACCTACTTCTGTGGTGACAAAGAGATTTACTGAGTCCTTTCCTAAGTTAGCCTATCTGAAATTAGTAAAATGTGTTCCCAAAGCACTTGTTTTCAAGTGTAGGAGCTCATCACAGCTGCCTGGGGAGCTGCTTAACCACACTAAAGCCTAGGATTGGCCTCACTTAGTAGAGGAGATCCTGGGAAGGTGCATTTTAACCCACCACTTTGGATAAAAACTGTTTAGGGAGCTTGATGGCAGATCCCAGGGCCACAGGCTCAGGGATCCCAACTTTTAGGGTCTGAAGACAGTCAGAAATTTTCATTTGTAGCAAGACCTCTAGAGATTCAGAGGCCCACTACTCTGGCTGCTCTCAAAGCACTTTGAAATCCTTTAGCAACAGGTGCTTTCCTTTGATTCTGAGTTTCTGAATGCCCCAATTATAAAAAGGGTCTTTCTGTCTCCTCTTTACTATGACAGACAGAAAATGACAACTGCAAGGGGTCCCCTCTCTTGCTTGTGCTGTGCTCTGATCATCTGGACACTCTTCCTGCGCGTGCTAGAGGCCAGGGAGTAATTTAGATGGGAGGAGCTGCAATTCAGCCACTGAGTTTTAGCTGTGCACTGTGTGGTGCCAAGTTTTTCAGAAAAAGGCTAGGGGTGACTAGACTGCCTGTCATGCTCTGGATCCTCACAAGATGCCTAGCTCACAGCTAGTGGTGCTTCTTCTTGCTCCATTCCCAGTTTTAGAAGAATTAGCAGTTGTGTGCAAATGCCTCTCTACCAGTCTAATGTTGAACATCCTTTATGTTCCAGATTCCATGCATTTGCAGAGAGAACAGAGTGCATAGAATTTCCTGCCTTCTCCACAAAGGATGATGACAGTGTTATTTCTTGCAATTCAAGGAAACTGAAAGGAAAACTCCCTCCAGGTACCTGAAATCCAAAAGGAGCAATATAGTTTATATCTTTATAGTTTCAGGTCATCTATATGTTAGGAAATAAAGTATTAGGTGGGCACCATCATGACTTGTGCATTATTTAGGTGGTACAATGGAGTGGTTAATAGATGTTAGTGGTGAATTTGTCAGCCTAGCATCCAGGCCCATTTATTGTCAGTGCCTGGGTTCACTGAGGCTGCAGTGGGAGGCACCAGAGAGCTCCAGAGTTCTCCCATCCTTCCTGTGATTTTGTGGATCCAGTGAGTGGATGGACCTGACCCTGGGTGGGCCTAGGCTGCAATGGAAGCTGAATGAATCATCTTTTTCATTCAAAGATTATTGAGTTGAAGAAATTTTAAAATGCCAAGGACAATGAGAGAAACAGAGAAGGAAGCTGCTGTCCTATCATTAGGTGATGTGCCACAATGACTGGGCAGAAGTCTAAGAAAGCCTGCCTCAGTGAGCCTACCTCCACTTCCCTGTTTGTTTTCAGTTATCAATCAGACTTCTAGCTTCATTATGAGGCAAGGACTACTGAAGGATGGGAAACCCTGCAGGATGCAGTTCTCAAAAAATTCCTCAATTTGCATAACAGCGTTGCCAATGCTCCTGGGGGAAGGGTGCTGGGACTGGAAGTAGGAGGCAGTTGCATTATTGATAGGTTGTCAGATGGAAATAATGGCTGGGGGTTGGGCCAGGGTACAGGACTTTGGCAGAATCTGGTTCTTAGCAGCCCAGAGCAGAGCAAGGGAGAGGTTCTATCAGAGCTTGTTGGACCACGACTCTAGTGGTGATCTCACTGACACCTTTGATCAAGAAGTGGACCTCTCTACAGAATTTGAGAAGATGCCAAATGATAAGCCAGACTGATGCTAATTTAAGAAAAAAAATTAATTCAGGATATATGCCATGCCTATTCAAAGTAATTTACAAGGTTAAGCCTAGGGGGCAATGATTTGATCAGGATAAAGAATGTAGGATGTCACCAGATCCCGACGCTTGCCTGTTACTGCAAACAGGGATAAATTTCAGCCTGTGTGTTCCATGGATTTTTAGTCTGTTTTCTGATGCTATAACAGAATAACCAAGACTGGGTAATTTATAAGTAGCAGAGATTTATTTGACTCATAGTTCCGGAGGCTGGGAAGTCTGAGGGACAGTGCTACCATTAGGCAATGGCCTTCATTCTCGTCACCCATGCAGGAAAGTGGAAGGGCAGAAGAGTGTAAAAGTGAGGGAGCAAGAGAAAGCTAAACTTGCTCTTACAATAAGCCCACTCTCTCAACAACCAACCCACATCTGTGGTACTGACAGCAGTCTAGTCATGAGAGCAGAGCCCTCTTGACCTACTTACTGGGTCCCACCTTCTAATATTTTTGAATTGGTGATTAGGTATCCAAAACATGAACTTTGAGGGGCACATTCAAATTATAGCACTTGGTAACTGAGTTATAAAAGAAAACATATCTGGTCACAGAGCTAACATTTTCCACCACTACCGTCTTTCCAGCACTGTGAAGCATACAAATTAAATTACAGATGCAACATTTTTCATAGAATGAAATGTTCAGTGTGGCTTGCTATTCTAAATCCATTTCAGTGACCACATGTCCTGAATTGGGGGGTGGGACTGTCAAATCCTAAATATGCTATCTTGTCTCCTCAATCCATCACAATGTCCCAGAAATGCCAACATTTTGAAGCCTCCATTTCCCACTCAAAAACTTCCCAGACAGACTGTTTTGGTTTGGGAAATATGGTTTCCAACTTTACCTAGGCTTTAGTGGCAGTGCTTTAACCTTTTCCTGATTGATTCCCTCTCTGCATTATCATATAATCATTTATCACTATCCATTTCTCAGGTCACTCTCTGATTTGGGGTGGGGATGATACCTTAGGAGATAATTTTACATCCTGTTATATAGGACACAGATACTATCAGTGAGGAATTAGAGAAGCACTACTTAGAGAACATACTTGGAAATCTGAAAGGAATTTCCTGCTATTATTGACTTTTTTTTGCATTCTGGGCCATCAGCTTTCGGAGTAGGACTGACCCACACAATTGGACTCCATGCCTCATGCAAAAAAACAAAAACAAACTGCAGTTATGATAAAGAATAGTTTTAAAATTATAATGAAATGTACATAACATAAAATTTACTGTCTTAACCATTTTTCAATGTATAGCTCAGTAGTGTTAAATATATTCACACTGTTGTTCAGTCTTCACCATCATTCATCTCCAGAACTCTTCATCTTTCCAAACTGAAACTCACTATTCAATAATGGCTTCCCATGTCCTGTCATTTGTGATGCTGTTATAAAATGTATAAGGATTAGAAATTTATTTCTCATAATTACAGAAGGGAAGTCCAAGATTAAGACACTGGTGAGAATCCAGTCTCTGCTTCCAAGACAGCACTGTGTTGCTACATTCTTTGAAGGAATACTATCTTGTTATGAGGCAAAAGAGATGGAAGGGCCAAATAGTGAAAACTGGGAACTCCTTCAACCTCTTTTGTAAGATCACTGCCATTAGTCACTTTTCCATTGTTGGGACAAAGTACTTGCTATATACAATTTAAGAAAGAGAGGTTTATTTTGACTTATGGTTTCAGAGGGTTCAGTCCATGATTGTTTGGCTCCCAGACAGAAATTGCACAGTGGAGAAGAGCTGTTCAACCCATACCAGCCAGGAAGCAGAGAAGGAGAAAGGAACCAGGGACAATAATAGACTCTTCCAGGTCATGCCTTCTTCATCAGGAACCTACTTTCTAGAAGCACCTTCAGTTACGAACTCATCAGTGTATTAACCCACTGATGAGTATAATGCCTCTGCAATCCAATTACCTTCCAAAGCTCTAACTCTGAACACATGAGTCTTTTGGGAGATATTCATATCTAAACTTAACAAGTGCTAATCAATACTCTTATTCATTACTTCTCCAAAGATCTCACTTTTTAATACCATTCTATTAATTATTAGGTTTCAATATGAATTTAGGAAGACACATACATTGAAATTATAGACCTCCCTTGTGCATAACAACCATTCTACTTTCTGAACCCTTGAATGTAACTACTCTAGGTACCCCATGATAAGTGGAACCATACAGCATCTTTCCTTCTATGACTAGCTTATTTCACCTAGCATTGTCCTCATGAGTCATCTATAGCATGAGTCAGAATTTCCCTTCTGAGTAATATTACACATTATGTATATGCCACATTTTATTTAGCCATTCATCCACCAGTGGACATTTGTGTCGCTTCTACCTTTTAGCTATTATGAATAACTCTGCTATGATCTTGGCTGTGCAGATATCTTTCTGAGACCTTGCTTTCCATTATTTTGGGTATATACTCATAAGTGGGAGAGATCATATACCATGATTCTATTTCTATTTGTTTTTGAGGAACTATCATACTGTTCTCCATAGTGGCTGTACCATTTTACATTTCCATGAACAATGTACAGCTGTCCCACATCCTTGCCAACATTTTTTATTTTCTGTATTTTGACAGTAACTATCCTAAAGGTGATAAGATGATGTATTTTTGTGCTTTGATTTACATTTCCCTAATGATTAATGATGTTCAGCATCATTTCATGTACTTGTGGAAATAAGTATCTTTTGTGGTACTGGGGAAGAAACCCAGGGTACATTCTACTATGAAGTTACATCCCCAGGTCTCCCCTTTTAAAATTTTTAAGACAGGGCCTCATTAACAGATTCACGATAGGGGTATGATTTGCATGTCCCACTGCTGGGTGACTCTGATTTGAATTGGATCATTCCTGCCAGCTTGAACTACTGGTGGTACATGCATGATTGTCCCATTGGGCGACTTGTACTGCTTCTCAGGGGGTCTTTGACTACAGTAATGCAAAGAAAGGCATTGGGTTAGCAGACCAGATGTCATCATATTACAATTCCCCAAGGAAAATGTTAAAATGGTATAAAAATTGTAATGTAGCTAATTTGTCATATAGCATTTGTAAACATATATACACCAGCAATGGGGTGCTTTTAAGATTTCCATGTTAAAATTTAGAGAATTAATTATTGATAAACTGTTCATGAATATAAATAAATTTCTTTTGATGAAATAAATTTATTGATTATTGTGGGTAGAGTCATATTAAATAATATTTATATTTGGGCAGCAATTACTCAGTTTCAAGAAACTCACCAGATTTGGTCCTTTTATAGACTTTTTTATTTTTTGTACCAGGGATTGAACTTGGGTTCTTGTGCTTGCGAGGCAGGTGCTGCAACCACTGAGCTAAATCTCTGGCCCTTTCACAAATTAATTCCAGTTTTTGAGGGGATACTGGGGATTGAACTCGGGTCCTTGTGCTTACGAGGCAGGTGGCAGAACCACCGAGCCAAACCCCCAGCCCCCATACTTTTTATTAATTTTATTAGTAAAAAGACTGATAAAAGTGATTAGATCTATTTGTACCGGTGGTTCAAGCCAGCAGGAACGTGTTGTTACCCAAATAGAACTTAAACTTATTAAGAATCCTCCTGCCTTAGCCTCCCAAAGTGCTGGGATTATAGGCATGTGCCACCAGGCCCGGGTTGAAATAAATAAAAATTTAATGCAATATTTAAAAACTCAAAATTAATGCAGAAGTTCATAATAATCAAAACGAAGACCCAGTAAGTCCCCTTTTTATGCTATCAAAAATTAACCCCAGCTCCCCACTGCTCCCTTGCCTGCCTTTGGGTATGAAAATCTACTGCCCCACCTCCTGGATTTCCCATGCAGCTTTCCTCCCCTAAGGTTCTACAAAGAACTGGAGACAGTTTCCACCTTTTTCTTCCTCTCTCCCAGGACAAGGCAATCTCACTTATTTTTAAGCCTTTTATTAGTGCATGTTAGTTATACATAACAGTAAGTTTCTTTGATCATTTTCTTAGCCCCTTCCCTTTCTCTCTTCCTTCCCATAATCCCCTTCTTCTTGAATAGTCTCCTTTCTACTTTCATGTCATCTCTTTTAATTTTCTTTCACATTCCACATATGAGAGAAACTATGTGAAATCATAATGTTGGGTCTGGCTTTTGTCTTTGCTTAAACCAATGGTCTCCAGTTCCATCTATTTATTTTTTGCAAATGACATAATTTCATTCTCTTTATGGCTGAGGATTATTCTACTATGTGTTTGGCCATATTTTCTTCATTCATTTTTTGACAGGCACCTAGGCTGTTTCCATAGCTTATTTGTTATGAATTTCCTTGTAATAAACATAGGTATGCATGCTAACTTCATTTCTTTTGGGAATATACTGAGCGTTGGATCAAATAATAATTCTATTTTTAGTTTTTGAGGCACCTCCATACTTATTTCTGTAGTGGTTATAATAATTGACATTATCAACAGTGGTGTAGGTTTATCCCCCACCACCGCTTCTTTGCCAACATTTATTGTTTTGTTTTGTATTCTTGATGATAGCCATTCTAACTGGGATAAGATGGAATCTCCATGTAGGTTTTTTTGTTTTTGGTCCTGGGAATTGAACTCGGGACCTTGCACTTGCAAGGTAGGTGGCGGCACCACTGAGGTAAATTCCCAGCCCCTCCATGTAGTTTTGATTTACAGTTCTCCAGGGGCTAAAGATATGGGACAGTTTTTCATATACTTCTTAGCCATTTGAGACTTGTCTGTTCAATTCACCTCATACAAAAATCAATTCAAAGTGCATCAAAGGCCTAGCTATGACATGAAACAGGGGACAGAATTGAATAGGCAGGCACAGGCAAAGACATCCTGAATAGGATTCCAGCAGCAGTCTCCTTTTAATCTGGGAAAAAGTATCTCACACCACTGCTTTTTCAAAATTACCTGATTTGTAAACCCCAACACCTCTCTAGGAGGTTAGGCTTTAAAAAGGCATAATATGTTGCTGGCTACTTCATCTTTTCAACTCTGTCATATAACTACTTTGGGGCTCTAATTAGTAGAGCTTGGATAAATCACATGAATACCTTGATACAAATTCTGATTGGTACTTATTAAATAGAAATGTGTAGTCCAAAAATAAATGAATTATGTATAAGTTATGACCACTTCTTTGGCCTTTGATTTTGGAATGATTTTTTTACCTGAACTATTTCTTAGAATAAAAGAAGTATTTGTGTTTTGAGGACAATTTTGTCTTTTTTCTTCCTGCACTGCAAAGTCAAAAATAGATATACAATCATTTACTTAACCTATGTTTACTTTGGGTTGTTATAGATGCATTCATTCCTTGGAGAAATTCCTCCCTCAATTTGTGTTTTTCTATTTGTTTTTCTGGGGCTGTGCTTTTCCACGGTTGGTACTTGTTGCTTAGAATGGCTCGTTAAGTAGTGCATCGCACTGTAAGTTGTTCTTATGTTAAGAGTCAATCTTTTTTGGCTGTCAAAGATATGAAGACAGAACAGAAAGGAGACTATGTTCAGAGTATCTGCTGAGCCAGCTGGCTTTCTTCTTTTTATGAGTCCATGTTTGCAGTACATAGCGATCACATTCCTTGTGGATAGTTGTACATGGACATAACACGTCTTGATTCTTTTTACATCCCCTTCCTTCCCTTCCTTCTCCCTCCATCTCTTAGTCCTCTTGCTATTTACAAAAGATCTAGCTCCCTATTTCCTATTATCTATCTATTATTTTGCTCTTTATTTTTACTTCAGGGTTCTCAGAGAGGGTGTGTGTTATTTAAGTTTGGGTGTTTGATTTATTTAACTTAACACTATGGTCTCAGGTGCATCCATTTTCCCACAAATTCATCCTTCTTTATGGCGGAGGAGTACCTCATGGTATATTAATGCCACGTTTCCTTCATCCATTCATCTTTGGGTGGACATATATCCCACTTTGGCAATCTTTCTGAGCACTCCTGCAGATAAACTTAGAGTAATGGTGATGCCTTCCCCTGTCAGAGAATCAAGGAAAATCTCTTACCTGGATTCTGTGCCTTGGTTCTTTGCCCCCAGACTCCCTGCATTTCTAGGGAAGGATACAAACCTTCCATCCCACTGCTCTCTGGGAGTCTCTCTTTGCCCACTCGGTATCTGGTCTTCCCACATTAATCTGTAAGAAAATTTAGCTCCTCTTTTCCTCCCACTGCTGTCTTCTGACTGGAGGTAGCATCCCTCCTTCCTGGTGTTCCCTCCTATTTTTGTCTTTGTTTTCTGAAGCTTCAAATTACTTCTTTTCAGGAGCAAAACATACCACAGAGTACCACCCATCAAGCCCTAATGATGGGTATCTTATATCTTGGGTTTCTTGAGCTTCTGGAACCTGTTGGTTTATGGTTTTTGTCACATTTGGTAGGGGTAGCTACTGGACCTTTCAAGGAGGTCAGGAGCAACTGTCCTTCTCCCAGAAGTGGAATCCTACTTAATGGTGAACAAGGCTATATTATGGGGTCCTTTCTAGGCTTGGCTTCACCCACTTCTCTCTAGTGACTGAGCTCAGTGAGAGCCTTAAATGCTGCAAGAGTATTTACAGATTAGATTTGGTAATTTTCAATTCCCAGAGGCCTTCTGGTAGAGATGGATCGTTCTGGATGTGAGCTGGGCTTATTAAGCTTTAGAAGGAAGCTTGCCGGTGCTTTGCAATGGCTATGTGTTTAAGGCCTGCTTTCCTAATCCCCCGGACAATTGGCTCATTAGTCTATGAAAGTCCTAAGGCTCCAGAGGGAAGGGTCTATTTAGTGGCTTGCAGTCTCCTTTTTTTAGGAAGGAAAAAGGCTCTGATCTCAGGTTTGGAGCAGGCTTTATCTTCTATTTTTGATTCTCTCTTCCTATTTCATTACAAAAAAAATTTAAAGTGAAATAGTAAATAAAGATTTGTAAAATTATATTAGAACAAAAGTCTTCACTGGGGAGTCTATCATCAGGCTAAATAAAAGTAGAGAATTGTGGCACTGATGCAGGCAACTCTGGGTTTGGGCTGATCAGTGAGGCTGAGGGACTTGTGATGTTCTGTGTTGTCAGACTCTTCCGGGTTAGAAAACCAAGGAGCCCGATTCTAGCATGAGCACCAGGATGCAAATCTGTGCTCCCAGCCCTGGGTTCCCACTTCAAACCTCTAGAACCTCCTGCCTTATGCCTATAGGGGAGGAGGAGACACACTGCAAACAATTGGTGCATTCATGCAGTTTCCTGTACCACCCAAAGTACCAACAGCTCAGAACCCTCTCATGGTTCCAGTAGGCCAGCGTGGGGCAACATGGCAGGCTCACTTTGCTCTCCTGGGCCCCTTCCATGGCAGACATCACTAATCAACCCTCCATTTGATGTGTGCACCAAGCATATCCTGGGCTCTGGTCCCTTACTGCACAGTCCTTCAAGGCCAAGAGACTTTAATAATCAGCCCCTGCTCACTGATCAGAACCAACACGGCAAAGAAGATTTCCTGTGGTCACCACCTCATTTTTTTTGTGTATGTGAGATGGGGAAAGGGCACAATAAATAATAAAAAGAAGCATTAGGTAAACTAGCAAAAGACAATGTTTTTTCTGAGCCTATTTCTTGTTTGTGTCCACTATTTTTTGCCAAAATGGTATTAGGAAAGCTATTTTGTTCTGCTAGCATTCTTTCTAAGTACAAAAATGTAGCTGTAAAACTTTGGTTGTTCTACTATTGGAACTGTGTGTGTGTGTGTAGAAAAATGCATGAGCAAAGACTAAATAGTTTAAAACTACATTGTATTCACTTGAGCGTACATCAGGTCACTCTTTTAAAAATAAAAAATAACCAGGTTCTCTTCCTGGTAGGTACTTGTGATCTTTAATTAGGAATTTAGAGTTTACTGGCCATGGCTGAGGCTTGGCATGGCTTCTTTGTTTCTAATCTCTGATTTAATTCAGAAGCACTGGTTGGTGTCTGTTTACAGCTGTTTATACCAACAGCAGGAGGTTCTCTCCAACTCTTTCCTTCTCCCTAGAATTTAGTTTAATTCGATGGAGCTGCAGCACTTCCAGAACTGTTGCCACATTATAGTTTTTTAGGCTGAGAGATTTTTAATTTATCTCAGAGTCCTACTCCTTCTGAGTATGAAGTGCCATGAATTTCTTATTGCTGCTCTAAGATAGGCCTTTGGTTAGTTAATAGGCATTAAACACCTTCTGTGGGCTTGAGACTCTCATTCGGGGTGAGAAAGAGAGATTCAAAAGGTATAAAAGGCAAACTCCAGAGAACTCCAGACTTCCAGGATATCAACTTTGTTTCTACTTTGTGATTTAGAGTTGTTCCTTTCCCCCTGTAACCAAGTTCCCAGTTAATGTAAAACCTCTCACCTACACCTCCACTGTCTTCCTTTCTTACTGACACCCTTTCTAATGTCTGTGTGCATTTAGCTTCCTGAGAGCCAAGAGCAGGGAGCCCCTGTATTCCTACTCCCTTCTTGGGCTCATCACCTAGGTTCCTTGTATTATTTTGGCTGTCAGTTGTGGTGTGGCCTGCTCCTTGTCAACCTGCCTTTACACTGGGCAGTGGTGGCCTCAGCCCAGGTCTTGGCCTAGCCAGTGAAATGAGTCTCTTAGAATTGTGCCGAAATACAGCAGTACCTTTGTTCACAAATGCTTTTGTTTACAAACAATTTGGTTTGCAACAAAAGCATTTGTGAACCAAGGTACCACTTTAATCGAGTGGATCCAGATTTCCTGCATAACCTAACAACACAAGAAGCAGAGAGAGCCTTCTCAGAATCTTTTAAAAATTAAAGTGCTTTCCTAGGAAAAAGAAAGTTGGTATATATTTCTGATTTCATTTGGATGAGCTTTCTTTGATTTCAGGGTAAGAAACCCACTCATATTTTTAATTTAAACATCCACGGATTTGCTGGACTCTGGCAATACAATGATAAGAAAAGCAAGTCTCTCAAGAAGCCTGTTCTAGACTTCCTGGAAAATGACAGAGTGCTAAGCAACAGAAACCAGCCACTTCAAGATTTGGAATCCAGACACTGGAAAATAAGAAAAGAGAGGGAGAGAGAGAG
>NW_022900921.1:42142813-42154686 GCF_012274545.1 Fukomys damarensis
AAGAAAAGAAGAGAGAGAGAGAGAGAGAGAGAGAGAGAGAGAGAGAGAGAGAGAGAGAGAGAGAGAGAGAGAGATACATCCTCAGGAGTCAGGAAGGATCTGACAGGAAAATTAAAACATAGAGAAATTGAAGAGACAGAACACAACGCAGAGAAAGGAAGGGACAGTCTTCACTTTTTCCCCTGCTCCCAGCTTATGGCTCATGGATAAGGGAGACAGAATCCACAAAAGTGAAAGCTGTGGACTCCAGAGGACTTCAAGGAGAAACATGGTTGTGGAAAGAACCAGCAGATGCTGCTATGATCTGCAAGGAGAGCTTAGGATTTTGCTCCATGGAAGTCCTTTGACAGGCAACAGCTAGTAAGTGACTCCAGTTCAAGTACCTGCCATACCCCTGGAAAGAATGCTTGGTCAGATGCCGTTCCAGGGAAAGGTTGAATGTTTGAACCTGATTCTCAGAGCAGCATCAAGGATGGATTCACTTCAGGGCTCCCAGTGTTATGTTCGCACAGTGACGGGGAGAGAGACAGCCATGGTAGACAGCCGTAGTCAAGGAGTGTTGTCAATTAATCCAGGGCTCTTTTGCTTGATTCAAATAGAAACTGTAGGTCAATTCTGCTGAGCACTGAATCACTGTCACTGGTCTTTATTGGCTGCTGGTCTCAGGATCTCTTTTAACAGCTCTGAGTATCTATTTGCTCTGTCCAAATTACTCAGGATAAAAATCCTAAGTAGATTTACAGTGCATACTACACAAGAAACAAATCATAAGCACATTTATAGGAACACCAGCACATGGGGGTCAGTGCACAGGAAGGGGCCCCTGTAGACCAACTCAAGAAATGACTAGGTAGTGGTACTTATGTAGCAGCTTGTAGACTTGTTTCAATGAGCCGCAGAGCCGAAACCAGGGAATCTTCTGGAAGGCTTGCTGTGAATGTTGCATATGCACACAAAGGGCACACATCTCTGCTTTCCTAGTCACTCCAGGGTGTCCTCTCCATTCTTCAAAAATTCAGTAGGATTGTCTGAAGTGACTGGAGTGAGTGGGTGGAGGAGCACCACATTGCTTGCCTGGATACACTCACAATGGAGCAGAGAATGGCGGTGTGATAGCCAGAGAGGACACTGAAACAAACTGTCCTGGTCCACTGGGGTGCAAGGAGGAGCAAAGGGAAGGAAGGGAAGGAGGCATGCTGGCTAAACCACACACGCTCCATCCAGCAGGGGAAAAAAGAGAGAAAGGATCTTGTCATCTGTCTCAAAAAGAGGCCCCCAAGGAGTTTGAGCTAAAGGATACAGGTCCTACACCCACAGAGAGTCCAGGCTCAGCCTGAGCTGCTCTGGATTTGAAAGCCATTGCTTTGCGCACTTGCTCTAATACTACTGCCTGCTGATATCTGCATCCAGCACAGATGTTGAGTCTGACTGCCTTCTTTAACTACCAGCATAAGCAGGAATGTATTTTTATGTGGATAATGCACCCAATTGTTGATCCTGGAAGAAAACCACACATTCAAAATCACAGAGAAATTTGCGTGTGTGTGTTGTTAGAGAAAGGCCATAAATACATATAAAAGCAAACTCATTAGAATTACAGCAGAGTTTTCAATACAAATCTTGAAGGCCAGGGGAACTTGGAACTTGCTTCAAGTCCTAAAAAATAACAATTTTCAAACCCAGCTTTTGTACCTGGCAAAGTTTTCCTTCAAAACTGACAGAGAAATAAGGTATTTTCATGGCAAGGAGCACCTCAAATAATTCATGACTACCAAACAACCATTATAAAAGATTCTCAAGGATATCCTAGATGGAGGCAGTAAGTCAAAAAGAAAAAATATACCTGTCAGGATAAGCAGCTAAGCAAAGGGGGGAAAAAGAGAGAAAATCAGCAATAGGAACTAATGCAATGACAGAAATAAGTCAATAGTTTTTAGCAACAATTCTCAATGTGAATGGTCTTAACTCCCCAATCAAAAGACACAGATTCTCATAATGGATCAAGAAACAAACCCAACAATATGAAGTATATAAAAACCACAATTAATCCAAAAAGAAATTCACAAATTAAAGAAAAAAATCAAAGGGTGGATAACAATATTCCATGCAACAGGAACCTAGAAAAAAGCAGGAGTAGTTATTCTACTTTCAGACAAAGTGGATTTCAAAACTAATCAGAAGAAATCAAGGTCACTACATATTGGTCAAGGGAGCAATTCAACAGGGAGAAATAACAATTATAAACATACACACATTAAATACCAACACTCCCAACTTCATCAAACAAAGACTAATAGACAGAAATCAAATAAACACCAGTACAATCGCAATGGGAGACCTCAATACCCCACTGTCACAAATAGACAGATCAACAAGATGAAAAAATCAACAAAGAAATATTAGAGTTAAACCAAACCTTCAAACATTGGACTCACTGGATGTCTACAGAATGTTCCATCTAACAACAAAAACAGAATACAGATTCTTCTCAGTAGCATATGAAACTTTCTCCAGAGTAGACCCCATGCTAGCTCATAAACCACACTTAAGTAAATGAAAAAGAATTAAAGTTATCTTATACATATCATCAGATCAGAGTGCAATAAAACTATAAATCAATGGCAAAAGAAACCACTGAAACTAAGCAAACACATGGAAGTTAAACAGTACCCTCTTGACTAATCAATGTATCACTGATGAAATTAAGGAAGAAATTAGACAGTTCCTATAATCAAACAATAATATCGGTATGACATAGCAGAATCTGTGGGACACAAGGACAGCTGTTGAAAGAGGGTACTTTATGGTGATGAATTCCCACATCAGAAAAAACAGAGAGAAATCAAATAAACAACCTAGTGATGCACCTCAAGGTCCTAAAGAAACAAGAACAATCCAAATACAAAGCTAGTACATGGAAGGAAATTATAAAAATCAGAGCAGAAATTAATGAAGTTTAGAATAAAAAATATACAAGAATCAATGAATCAAATAGTTGATTCTTTGAAAGATTAAACAAAATAAAGAAACCCTTAGTCAATCTTACCAAGATAAGGAAAGAAGAGATCCAAATCTGTGGAATTAGAAATTAAAAAGTGAAATGCATTTGACTAAAATCCTGAAGATTATCAATAACTATAGGGGATACCATTTTCTGATATCTTCTCCAATCTCTTTCAGAGTACTGTAGTTTTCATTGTAGAGGTCTTTAACTTCTTTGGTTAGGTTAAATTCATAAGTATTTCATTTTTTCTTGATGCTACTGTCAAAGGTATTATTTCCCTAATTTATTCTTGGTGAGTTTATTATTGGTATACAGGAATGCTTTTTTTTTTTGTACCAGGGATCAAATTTGGGACCCTGTGCTTTCGAGGCAGGTGGTGGCACCACTGAGCTAAATCCTGGGCCCAAATGCTATCGATTTTTGAGTGTTGTCTTTGTATCCTGTTATGCTAATGAATTTGGTTATTAATTCTAGGTGTCTTTTGGTAGATTTTTTTGGAGTCTTCTATGTAAAGGATCATGGCATTTGTAAATAATGATAATTTAACTTCCTCCTTTCCTATCCACATCCATTTTATTTCTTTCTCTAATGTTTTGAGAACTGTATTGAATAAGAGTGGTGATAGTAGACATGCTTGTTTTTGGCCAGAGATTTAGCTCAGTGATGCCCCCACCCGCCTCACAAGGTCCCGAGTTCGATCCCTGGTACCAAAAAAATTTTTTTTTTTGAGATAAAGACTTTCTGTACCTATTTTCTTCAGCTTTTTTAAAAATCATGAATGCATGTTGGATTTTGTCAAATGCTTTCTCTGTGTCTATTGAGATGATTATGTGCTTTTTCTCCTTTTATGTGGTGTCACATTTATTGATTTGCATTTTTTGAGCCATCCCTACATTCCTGGAATGAATCCTACTTAGTCATGGTTTATAATCTTTTTGATGATTTACTGCATCATTTTTTCCAGTGTCTTATTGAGGAATTTTGCATCTATATTCATTAAAGATTGACCTATAGTTCTCTTTTTTGGTTGAATTATTTTCTGCTTTTGGAATCAGACTAATGCTTGTTTCCAGGAATGACTTTGGGCATACTGTTTCCCTTTTGATTTTGTCAAAGAGTTTCAGGAGTACTGGTGTTAAATCATCTCTAAGTTTCTTGTAGAGTGCAGTAGTTTATCCATCAGGACCTGGGCTTTTCTTAGTTGATAGTAAATTTGTTAATTCTTCAATTTTATTGATTGATACTGGATTATTTGGGATTTTTATATCTTCTCAGTTTGGTAGTTCATATGTACCTAGGAATTTACCCAACTCTTCTAAATTTTCCATTTTTTTAGAGTACAGGTTCTCAAAGTAGTTACCAATGATATTCTGGATTTTAGCAGAATCTGTTTGTATAATTGTTTTATGTGTATTATATGTTTTTCACCTGTTATTCTGCGTTGATCTGCATTTATGATAATTAACTTGATAAAGGCTTGTAAAATAGATAAGTAAATCTGATACTGGCAAAAGAAGAGAGGAAGAGGAAGGAGAAGGAGGAGAAAGGAAGAAGAGGAGGAGGAGGAGGAGGAGGAAGAAAGAAGAAGAAGAAGAAGAAGAAGAAGAAGAAGAAGAAGAAGAAGAAGAAGAAGAAGAAGAAGAAGAAGAAGAAGAAGAAGAAGAAGAAGAAGAAGAAGAAGAAGAAGAAGAAGAAGAAGGAGAAGAAAAAGGAGAAGAAGCAGCAGCAGCAGCAGCATGTTCTAGAAGTGTGTCATCCACAAATCCTGGAATTTCAACTTGATTTTAGTAAGAAATGCCTGGCAGGTTGATGGGGCACACTGTAGGGATAAATGGTGGGTCATGGAGATGTAATCTCATGTATTATATCTGTCCCTTATCCATTCCTTGCTTGTTCTACTTCCTGCTCTGCTTCCCATCCTCTATGAACTAAGCATCTTTGCTCTATTGTGCTCTTTCACCATGACATCCCTTCCTTGGAGCCTGCAGACCGTGGGCTGAATCTCCTGAAACCATGAGCTAAATTAAACCATTTCTCCTTTAAGTTGTGGGTATTCTGTATTATGTCTTAGCAACAAGAAAATTGGCTAATACAAATAGCCTATTTAGAAGTATTGAGGGCTATTTTGTGAAGAACAGACACAAAAATGAATAAACATAGTTCTGTCCTCAAGGAAGTCATGGTTTGGTGAGGGAGAACACTTTAGGCAGTTTTTCATTGCTATAATAGAATACCCAAGGCTAGAGACTTTATTTAGCTCACAATTTTGAGGTCAAAAGTCTACATAGCCTACTTCTGGAGGTGGTGAGGACCACCTTGGTCATAGCAGATGGCATCATGGTGAGAATGCATGAGAGAGGTACAGAGTACATGGTGAGACAGGAAGTCAGAGAGATAGAAGAGGACCTAGTCTTGCTCTTTTGTAACAACTCTCTTATGAGAACTAACTAAGGTCCCACAAGATCTACCTTAATCTCTTCCCAGAGCAGTGCCCCTAATGCTCTCTTACTGGCCCTTATCTCTTAAAGGACCCACCATATATCATGTTGACATACTGAGAAATAAGATTCCAACATATGAAGCCTTAGAGGACAAACCAAATCCAAACCATAGTAGAGACAGACACATAGATAGTAGAAGCCCCACCTTGGAGAGCTCTTGGAGTTAATCTCACAGGCCTTCCCTCTGATTGCAGGGGAGCCAGTGGAGGCATACAACTGCTCACCATAGTGTTACCTCAGGCCCTGGCCATTGGGCCATGGCTCACTAACCATCATCAGAATTACAGGCTGGCTGGATTTCATCCTAGGAAAACCCCTTGAGGGAAATTAAAAGTGACTAACACATAATGAATGGGATTTGCTGATACTGATCTTGCACTATGAAAACTCGCAAGCATACTGAAGGAAGGTCATTACTCTAGGGTGAAGAGAGAATGGAGCGTTTGGAGACAGACAGACCTGAGGTTGACTCCTAACCTTACCACATGGCTGTGTGGCCTTTGTAAGTTCTGTAATTGCTCTGAACCACAGTGTAGTTCATCTGTGAATCAGGGATGATGATCCCTTGTTATGAGACTGTTCAATTTCCAGTGCAGTGGTCAACACATAGTAGGTACACCATACATTTTAGTCTCTTCTTCTTTCTTTTTTCTTCGTACACAGTGGGAAGCAGCCATTATGACATGTACTTAAAGTAAGCAGAACTCTTAGAAACAGCAGTAAGTTACATTAGCAGAAGGTAATCTGGAATGAGTATTGAGAAACTAGAATGTCAGAGAGTCCCCAGTACTTTGCAGGAGGAAAAGCATTCTCATAGGATAAAATAAGGACATCAGGGTATGAAAATATTGCTCCCAGAAATCATCCATTTCTTTTTTGTTTCTCCAAGAATGTGTTGGATAGTAATAATTGTTATATATCTGCCTCACTTATTAGACTAAAGCTTTGTGAATTTCTGTTGTGAAAGAATCCTCAGGAGGATTTTAGGGGTGCCATTACCTGTAGCCCTGCCCTCAGCATGAGTCTGGGGCAGGGCCTACAAGCCTTCAATAATAAGCATTTCAGGGATTCTAACATAGGTCCTGAGCCCCACACTCTGGGAGGACCACATCAGAGGGAGAGCCAAGTGAGCTTTCCACTCATTATATTTCCAGTGCGAGGATGTATTAGGGATTGGTCAAATTCTGTTGACTGGATGATTCCAGGAGATGGGCTGATATTGTCACATCAGCTTCTGGTCCCCAAGTCAGTCTCCTGTGACTTTGAAGGTACCGACCTCCTAGAACTTTTTCATTCCTGAATGACCTGGCCAAGACCCCACTGTGTGAGACTCAGTCCTAGGTGGACAATCCACAGGACTCATTTTCATAAAGATACTGTTACTGGGGACAGACACTCTGCCCATGCATGTGAGTTGTTCCCATAACAATGGTCCTGCCCTTTCTCTTTCTCTCTCCCTTCAGAGTTGGTTGGTAAAAAATTGAGGGGCAGCTCAATGACTGTCTTGTTTGTTGTTGTTGTTTGTACACTGTTGATTTCTTAGAACTGAAATAAATTTGGGCCTTTTGTTGATGAAAAAGCTAGAAAAAAAACCAATTTTTGTAAGTTTTTTTTTGAAGAAAACTCAAAGTTCTCTTGAACTTATCATGTTATTATAACATCCCTTGAGTTGGTGGTGTCTTATAAATGGTATCAATTTATTCTAAATAGAATATGTTTATTCAACTAAACACTGTTGATGGGGTGTTTGCACTTGTTCCTTTTACATTGATTCTCTATCATTTGCTTGGAACTTTATCACCTTTGTTGCTAGGAGTACCCCAGGACCTAGGCCTTGAGCTTCTTACTGAATTGGAAGTACTCTTCCTGCAAATAGGGATAGTTATTTCCAAGTTTGCTAAGTAATAATGGGAAATTAGACCATATTACATTTGCATTTTATATTCACTTAGAAGAGAAAGAGAGGGCCCAGGAGAGAGCACCACATTCACAGATTAGATTATAGCTCATATTGCCCATACTTTGTATATGAATTTGCTTCTAGGATAGTATAATGGTCCTTGTGAAACCTATATATTCATTGGCTCATGAAAACATTAGATGTTTATCCAGATGGTGAGATGACTTTATATTGCTTTAAGTTAATTAATAGTTAATTTTTGAGGGGTGACTGAGTGTCGCTCCACTCTGGACCATGGGGCCGATCAGGCCAGCAGGTGTCTAATTACTTCTCAACAACAAAACATCTTAACATAATTTCACACAAGGGACAAGGAATCTTTAAATTACAACAAAAACTACTGATTTCACCACTTTATGTGTGCAGTGTGCTCCCTTTTTAACAGATCTACATTGTAATTTCAGTTCTCTCAAGATTTTTTTAGTACCTTGAAATTTATTATTTTGTGCTTTCTGAAAATAGAAATATGTGCTACTTTCCCCCTGAAACATTGCCTTTTTCAGGTTCTGTTCAGATCCCCTGGATGTGCAGGACTGAATAGGAACAGACTCCACCCAGCTGGGGACAGGACCATGAACAAAGAAGCCCGTGGTGGGATCCACAGGGTGGCTTGGTATTCAGGAATTGCCAAGGGTGGATTCATTTCTGGATTGCTTTCTTCTGGAGCTGCCTTAAACTGTCCCACAGACACTGCCACACTTATTTTTCTTCCAGTCGCCTTTCCTATGGTCGCCTTTCCTTGGAAAGATAGTATGTCAGGTACCTGGGGGGAGTCTTGCATCACTAAAAGGAGATGCCTTTAGCTTTAGGGCACAGTACTGTTGATGTCTAGAATACCCAGAACATAGCTCAGATGATCCGCTTCTGTTACAAACTATTTAGAAGTGTTTTATTGCAGAAACTTATGAGGGGCTATAACTTAGGAGGCAGGAAAAGTCCATGAAAACAATGTTCAACTGTTTCCTGGTCCGAAGGAAAATTAAGCACAAGGAAGGATGGGGCTTCTTACTGAAAGCTCCGCATCCTGTGCTGAGGGCACACAGAAAGCAGAGATGTTGTCCCTATGCTTGAGACATTCGCAATTGAGTGAGCAAAGCCAGCTCAGGCCAGCATGGATGGCAGCCTGAGCCTGTGTGCTAAGAGCAGGAGGAGAGCTGGAGATCAGCTATGTGGTGAGCAGCTGCCTCCTAAATATAAGCATGGCGTTTATGAAGGATCAGCTCAAATTAGATCAGATTCAAGGTTGTGTTACGATGTCACCATCACTTGCTCATGCTCCCTTGTGATCTTTGGACCTGAGGCTGGAGTGACAGCTGGCTGGGGATTTCATGTCATGACATCCCAACTCCTGCTGTGGCCCTAGATGTGTCTGGCAGCAGGAGGGTGGAGAAGAGTGGTGATGGCAGGTGCATTCCACAGGAATAGAGACGGTGGGAGCAGGAGTTTGATCCCAGGGTCTTGGGTGAGGGTGGTGGAGTCAGAACTGCGCCTTGAATGAAGGGAGGGACAAGTGACAGTGGAGGGAATTCTCCTGATAGGGAGGACTGAGAGCTGGGTCATGAAGGCCAATTGTTGGGGAAGCGTTTGGGGGGCCTTGCACCCTGGGCTCACCTGTTCACTGCTGCATCCCAGGTACCAACAGTGTCCATCCGGAATGTGGTAAGTGCTCAACACATCTTTGCTAGAAGAGTATATGAACCTACCGGAGCGTGGCCTCTGGGCTTTCTTCTGTAAACAAGATGCTGACAATCTAGTAGAGAGGTTGTTGTTGGGACTCCTTGAGCTCCTCTCTGCCACATTAAAACTTACCTGTACTGGGTGTCATTTCACTTGTCAAACTAGCTACTTGGAGCAGTCAACATGGAGTGCTAATGAAACATAGCAGTTTCACTGACATCACTTCCAGGTGACCTTAACATTTTACTGTGAGCCTTCAAATTGTTATCCCATGGCAAATGGGGGAGGTTAGAGGTGCAGGTGGGGCTGCTTGGGTTCTTTGAGCCCCCAGAGATGTCTCTATGAGTATTCATATGTTGCTTCTGTGTAAGGTTGGCCTTGGCTAGCTTGTTCCTTGGTGGTCAAGACACCAGGCTTCTTTACCAGGCTTCTTTCTGTCTGATCTCCCTGGTTTAGTCCGGAGAAGCTGAGATTTCCTGTGCCTTGGCTTCTAACCTTGTCCATCCCCCAAAGAGCTCCCCCTTTCTCTCAGCTGCAGCTAGGATTTCCCAGCTAAGTCTCTTAGAAGAGACCCTGATAAAAATGGCCACCCATTCTCACTGCCTGAGGAGTAGCTTGAACACAAACCTGTGCACTCTTAAATTATACTTTTGTGGTCCTGTCATTGTTCTTTTCACCAGTGCTTTTTTTAAAAGTTAATTAAATGGATTGCTTTGAGTTTTGCTGTCTGATTATCAGTGAGTACAGCAGTCCATAGCTGCCTGTGTACAGTAACCAACCTGTGTGCTCAGTCCTAGCTCTTGCCTGCATGAGATTGTGCCACTGTGGCCCCTGACATGCACCTCCCTGTCTTTGCCTGGTCCAGAGCCAACTGTATTTCCTTGGAAACTTTTCCTCCAATGTTGACCCGTGGCACACCTGCTCTCAAGATGTTACTGACAAGTCTAGAGGAAAGCCTTGACTCATTTGAAACTTTTTGAGAGAGAATCCTTCTGTTTAACACCTCACACTAAGGCTGGCAGCTGGACCAGTGGTCAAGAGTCCTGGGGCACAGGGTTCACATTTGGCAGCAGTGTGGATATTTTTTGAGTTTCATCCTGAAGCTCAGCACACACTGCATTTCTCTCTTTGGGCTGCAGATTCTTGTAAAACTGTAGTGACCATCCTTCTCTGTCAGGGCTTGTCACGTACTTATTTATCCCCACAGCTATTAATAGCTTCTCACTTGGTCTAGCTGACTTCAGGAGGGCCAGATTCTCAATGTTCCTTGGCTTCTGCCCTGCCTATCCTCCTACATATTAGAAATCACCAGCATCAACTCTGGTCTGTCACTGTCTCTCTCGGTGGCTCAGGGTCAGTCCTTTGGCTCTGAGTGGACGAATCTCCAGGTGCCCCTAGACTGAATGTTGGTGTCACTGTCTATGGCTGCAGGGTAGCACAGCTATTATGTAGCCACAGCCTGCCAGCGGGTCTCATCAACAGCTCGGGTGGAGTGCTGCAAGGCCCCTCACCCCATTTTCAGGGTAATCCTACAGGATGGCTGGGTTGCTGCAGTCTTGTCCATCTGGGTTTGACCCCCTATTCTGCCCCTCATTCTTAGGGCAACTTGGCCTACCTGCTCTGCCTCAGTTTACTCAGCCATAAAATGGGGACAAAAATAGAATTTTCCCATAGAGTTATGGTGAGGAGAAAAGGCCCAGGTACAGTGCCTGCCGTGTAACAGGTATCTCTGAAAGAAATTTGTCATTAGAGAATTTGGACTCAGCTGTTGGGTATAACCATAACAGTATCAGTGGTCTCTGAGCCAACTGTCCAGAGTCCATAGAATGTTTTTTGTTGCTGTTGTTGTTGGTGGTATTTAAATACACTTTTTCCTGGAGTTTTTAAACCCAGAGAATACATCTGTTGAATTCTTATCTGCATGGCCACATTAGCAGTCCCCAGAGCAAGGATTCCCACTGGGCCCCATGATGCCTTAAGTAGCTCTAGGGTGGTGTCATTATAAAAGGGTGGGCAGCATTTTCCAGCTGTGGTTGCTTCTTGGGTTTACTGTGGGTCTCATGCACACAGCAGGCTCTGGTGAGACGGGGAGGGGCTCGGCTGGGCAGCACAAATAGCAGTGGGTAAAGCCATCTGTCATCAGTGTTTGCAAGGCCAGAGATTATCCTCTTTTTTTTTTCTTTATTGAAAGAAACTCTACCGATGTTTCCAACTGAGACTAGGGCAATCTAAGATTCCTTCTTGCTCTCTCACAAAGCATGTGCAGAGCACTTAGACAGTGGGAGTGTTCTTTTTCACCATCTTTGCAGATCTGGTGAGTTGTCAGCCCCAACATGGGTCTGTACAGGGGCCACCAGCTGCATTCGTCTGAGCTGACCTTGCTGGGTACAGAATAGGTCTCAGCAGGTGAAGAAGGCATTGCCAGTGCCCTGCCCCACCCACCCTGTTCCTCCTTAGTGCATAGCCCTAATTTTACTAAGGGCTTCAGTGCACCCATAAAAAGCTACACTTCCCAGTTTCCCTTGCAGCCATGTGGGGCCCTGTGCCAAGGTCCTGGGCATGGTTAGTCATGAAGCTATTGTGTGGGACTCCTGGGAAGGGTGCCTTAAGAGGGACTGATTCTGTTGGGGGTGCTCTTATTTGCCCTTCCAGTGTTCCTTCTGCTTCTGGACACTAATCAAGGCTGCTGCTTGGGACCCTACAGGCCATCTTTTTTTTTTTTTTTTTTTTT
>NW_022900921.1:42154826-42189604 GCF_012274545.1 Fukomys damarensis
CTTTTTTTTTTTTTTTTTTTTTTTCCTACAGGCCATCTTGAATCCTGAGGTGACTTTAAGGATGTACTAGGTTGGTGGAACAACAAGACAGAAAGAGCATGGATTCTTAAGACATTTTTTTGAAGTTAACCTTTTTATTCTGAGATAATTATAGGTTTACATACAGTTAAAAGAAACAACACAGAGATACCCATGTACCCTTTACCCAGTGTTATGGTTTAATTGAAGTATCCCCAAAGACTCATGTACTGAGGACATTAAACCTCACCAATGGCTCAATGCATCATGGTTGAATGGGCCATAAGGAGGTGGGGCCAAGTTGGAGGGAGAGGTCACTCCATGCCTTTGAAGGATATACCCTGTCCTCAATCCCTTCCTTTCCCTCTGGTTCATTCCCTGGGCTGTGCTTTCTCGCTACTGTGAGGTGAACAGCTTTACTCTACCATGCTGTTCTACCATGATGTTTCTGCCTTGAAGCCAGCTGACCATGGACTGAAACCTCTGAAACCATGAGCCAAATTAAATTTCTCTTTAAGTTGTGTACATCAAGTATTTTGTTCCCAGCACCATAAATATGACCAATATACTTAATTTCCCTCCTAGTAACATCTTGCAAAATTATAGTGTATTATCACATGCAAGATCTTGATTTTGATGTAGTTAAAATCCCTTATATTGTACATTTGGCATCACATCCATTTTCTCCCATGTCCCTACACCCTCCTTAACCTCTGGAAATTAGTAGTGTATTAGGCCTGAACCTTGATGACAGCAGAACTTCATTCCAGCCCTGGACCATTTACCCATGGAATATTGGTTCACTGATTGAGAAACATAGCTATCTATTTTAATTAACCCGTCTCATTTTAAAATGTCATACAACTGAACCTAAATTTTTACTAAAACAGTGGTGGTCCAGAAGAGCAGGCCAAAGAATCACCATTATATTAGATAAAATAAAGACACATAAAGTTGGTTTCAAAGAAGTAGGAAATCTCAGCTAAATTAAGAAAAGTTTAGGGATTGTTGTTTTCACGTACTGCTGAATTTCGCTCCTGTATGACAGTAACCCTGAATGTTATGAAGTGATTTTGACTGTTTTGATTTCTTGTCTATAATTTATCTTAAAATATTCTGTGCACTACAAATATTTTATTCATAAGAATTTATTACATTCTAAATCTGCCTTTGTGATTTCTGGAGGTAACAGTATTTCCTAGTAGATTTCAGTTTTGAGTCTCAGAAAGAAATTAGTGAAGGAAGTGGAACTAGATCTCCAGAAATGTTCTAGAAATTCGGTTGAAATGTGCCAGGCCTGCTAGAACCACTGAAGAGTCTCTGCTTGTGGCTTACACTGTGTGTCATGACTTAGATCTAGAACATCCTCCAAAAGTCTCATGTGTTCAGAGCTGGGTTTTTGGAAGGTGATTAGATCATAGAAGCACCGTACTCCTCAGTGGATTAATCCATGGATGAGTTCATGTTGTTAGGAGGCTTCCTAAGTGGGCGTTTATAACTCAGGAGCAGAGGTGAGGGCCAGAAGAGGTATGTCACTGAGGTCATGCCTTTGGAGGATGTATCTCCTCCCTGACTGCTTCCTGATTGCCATGAGGGGAGCAGTTTTACTCCACCAGACCCTCCCACTATAATACCAACCGTAGACTGAATTCCCTAAACCATGAATGAAATTAACTGTCTCCTTCTTTGAGTTATGAGTGTTGGGTATTGTGTCCTAGCAACAGGAAATCTGACTAATGTACTGTATTTCCCTTTCCAGGGGCTGGAGTCAGAGAGGATGTGTTTCTCATTTGGAAGGAAATGGAGGAGGCCTGTAGCACACTGGCACAAGTCCAGCGGCTGGTGGCTGAGCTTCCAAAGTCCACTGTGGCCCCAACAGACTGGGGTGGGTGCTATTTGTGGTCCATAGTGTGAAAGAGTCATAAATATCAATTGTTGGGGGATAGGGGCTGTTTCTGTGTTCCTAATCAATGAGAGTACCTTGGCTGAGCTATGAGGAGAGCCTCCATTGCCATTCTGTTGTGTGTGTGTGTGTGTGCACGTACATGAATGTTTATAAATTGTCACAAAAGAACTAAAGGTACAAAGAAGTTAAAATTGTACAAACAGATTCCTCAGGAACTATTGCAAGAGGGGAAACTGGCCTCAGTACAGATCTGGGCTTAATTCTGAATACAAGTGGGCATTAATAACTCAGGAGCAGAGTTAAGGGTCAGCAGATGGAAAATTATAAAGAGGAAACTTCAAGGGTAAGAAGGATTCTGTCTAAATTGATCTAACAGGATTCTTACTAAAGGCCGGCCAAAGTGGTCAGACATCCCCTGAGAGATAATGGGGATGAAGAATCTGATGCGATATCAAAAGTGATCAGGTAGTAAGGGCAGGGGAGTCTGGATACTGGGATGTAGCAGGACTTAGGCCAAAGTCCAGCTATGTAAAGATGAGTACTGTGGCAGTAATGATGGAGGGTTACTTTGATTAGCTTTGAAATCCACCCAGGGGAGTGGTAGAGCATACTGCTAGGTGTGTCTGGCTGTGTCATGGAGGCACATGGGGTCTCTGTCTGGTCGCTGGTTATCTCCTCTCCATTGCTGTTCTCTTGCTCTGCCTCTGGGCCACCACGAACCAAGCAGCTTTGCTCTGTCACACCCTTCTTGCCATGATGTTTGTGCCTTGGAGCCAGCCAACCACAGACTGAATCCCCTCAAACCATGAGCCAAATTAAACCTTTCCTTCTCTTAACTTGTGGATGCCAGGTATTATGGCTCAGCGATAAGAAAGCTCACTAATATAGGCATAGAGACCCATAGGCTAAGGCCTAGCTGAGCAGAGGATTCAGAGGACGCAGACTTAATTCTGATCAAGGGGAGACGCTACCAAGGTACATGTACTCTTAGAGGGACCATGAGAACTAGAGGAGAATAGGGCCCTTGCCTGCAGACTGAATCACATTCAAACTGTGGCAGGCAGTCATCCGACTCACCCTCAGATAACCAGATGGAAGGCTAAATTCATTTTTTCACATCTTCTTGAAGGCCATTGCTCTTCTGCAGCAGGATCTAGAACCTTACTGCAGAAGGCTGGCCAGGCCAGGAGAGGGGTTATAGACTGAGGGGGAGAGGGTAAACATGGGTTCGCATAATTAATATTAAAAGGAATCATTCAGTTCACCTGCATATCCTGATTTTGAGCTTAGAGCTCTTTCATGTAATTTGGAATAGCACTTGGAATTTTAGAGTTCAGAAGGCTGACCTGCACTCTGTAAATGGTAACAACAGCTATGATGACCCTGAGTAAGCCCTTCCTGTGGACCAGGAGTGGCCCCTCCTATTTAGGACTTTTGCTCCTCATAACTCCAGAGGAAGTTATACCTGCTATCCTCATGTGACAGGTAAGGAAACTGAGGTACGGAGAAATTAAGTAATTGGTGTATAGTTACACAACTTTTTTTTTTTTTTTTTGGTACTAGGGATTGAATCCAGGGTGCTCACACTGAGCTACATCCCAAACCTGTTTTTTGCATTTTTTATTTTGAAACAAAGCCTCACTAAGTTCTCAGGCTGCTCAAACTTGCAATCCAGAGTGCTGGGATTACAGGTGTGCACCACCATGCCTTGTTCTGATTATACGTTTAAAAAATTAGTAGTAATGTGGTATTCATCCGAGCATTACTTTTCCAGTTACTAATTAGCATCTATCCTATCCTGAATAATGAAAGTGCTGGCTTGGGCTTTGACGTGCTCCAGCCTTGCTGTACCACAGAAGCAAATTCAGTGAATTTTTATTAGTGAATGACATTGAGACTGCAAGGAATTTTTTTTCTCTTCTTGTCAACCAAAGCATTTTTCATAACAAAGAGCCTACATTTTGGAGCGAGAGAGACCTAGTTATAAATCCCAACTCTATCATTATTCTGTTCATCTCTTTTAGTCTTAGTTTATTCTTTTGTAAAATGACTATAATAGTTGTCAATATGGAGGGTTTATTGTAAAAGTTAAATGAAATCATGCATGCTTTGCAGCAAGCAGTTACCTAATGTCTTGGATATTTTCCCTTGCATCTTTAGGGGCTTTGGTACACTGACTTTCCTGCATGAATTCTAGAGGAAGGAGAGGATTTTCCTCTGCAAGGCACTAGTTTCCTTTAGGGTGCACCTGACAATAATAATACCTAATGCTGAACGCACACGTCTTTTGTGTTAGGCTGTGTTCTGGGCACATCACACATTTAACTCATTGACTCCTTACCACACATCTTATGTGGTAGGTCCTACTGCATCATTATCTCAATTTTGGATTAACTTATCCAAAGCCCTACTGCTAGTGAGTAAAGTAGCCTATACCAATCATCTCCTGGTATCTGATTCCCACTGCCAGATAATCCATATGGGGTTGAAATGTTTAAAGCTCCCAGGTGAGCAGAATGTTCAGCAATGTCTAGAACCATTTCCAGGCTGTGGTGTCTCCCAGTACTGCCTATGTTATGGAGGTCTTCACAGTGGCTGAGAGCAAGGAGGCCAGGCTGGCTTGGAACAAGGATGCAGAAATGGGGACAGGGATTTTGTTATGGTTTTGAGCTAGATGTTCCCTTAAAGCCTCATGTGATCATACATAGGACTTTTGGAAGGTGATTAGATTATAGGGGCATCATAGCTGACTTGCTGTTAAGAGGTAGGGCCTGGGCTTAAGAGGCAGGTCACTGTAGGAATGACTTATAAGGTTCTGTGTCCCTTCCTGGCCACTCCTTTCACTCTCTCTGCTTTCTGTTCACCATGCTGTGAGTAGCTGTCCTCCACAATGAGCCCTCTGCCATGCTGTCTTGCCTTGGAGCCAGCTGACTGTGAACTGAAATATGAGCCAAAATAAACCTCTCCTTCCTTAAGTTGTGCATGTGAGGTATTTTGTCCCAGTAACAAGGGAAGTGACTAAGACTGATATGTTGAGAGGGAGGGAGAAGTTTAGGCATAGGTGAACTTGTCCTGTGTGATCCAATAAGTTTCTGCTGACAGTGGTTTCTTCTGGTGACTTTGTCTCCTGACTTGGGCCTGGAGTTCTAGCAGCTGTGGCTACTTTTCCAGGACCACTGTTATGGGGGTTCCAAAGGAGGGGCCTAGTCAGGCTTTTCTAGAGGTACTGCTCACTGATATAGATACCCCATCCAAGAACCCAGAGGGTTTCCTGTCATCCTGAGATGATGAAAATGAGGCAGGGAACTCAGGCTAAAGTAAACATTTGCCAGGCAAAGAAGATGGTAAGCCTGCTGCTAAGGTGTATGTTTGGGAAAAGTGCTATAGATTGAATTTATTGCCCACTCCCATTATATGAAAAATTCCTGGAGAATAAAACCTGACAAAAGTATATAAAACAATGTTTTTAAAGACTCATGAGACCTGAGATACATGGAAAAAACAATGAGCTGTAGATTTTCCCAGCTGACTGCCTTGAAAGAATGCCCAGGCCATGGCTCATGAAAGAAGAACCCGGGCAAAGTATGACAAGCATCCTGCGTTTGGGAGATAGAACTGAAAAATGGAGTCTAGAGAGACCAAAGTGGCTAGAATTCAAAGGAGCTGGGGTGGGGGGAGGAAGGAGGAGAAGGAGGAGGAAGAAGAAGAGAAGAGAAAGAGAAGAAGGAAAAGAAAGAAAGAAGGAGGAAGAGGAGAGGCAGTGGAGGAAGAGAAGGGGGAGAAGGAGGAGAGGAAGAAATCTGCAGAGAATCACCTTGAAAGTTTTGTTTAGCTTGTGCATTAAAGAAAATTACTTTATGCTGGGGAAAGAGTCATTGGGAACCAATAGAAGAAAAAAGCTTAGAGTTCACACAGACCCCGGCATAATGCTTCTTTTCACCAACCTGAAAATTTTATAATTTATAGGATTCTGGGTAGAATACTTGGGAAGAGCTTGTCCTAGTAATGGAGAAAGATTAGCCTTAAACTAAGAACCTCTCTCAGAACTCCTAAGAAATCATCAAAGCAAGATACGTGAAGAACAAATTGTTTTTAGGTAACATAACTGATCTTAGAACAAAGTTCTGATTTATAGAAGTACAAAACCATCCAGTACCCAACAAGGTAAAATTCATGAATGGCATTCAATTAAAGATTACCAGGCATGAAAAGAGTCAGGAAAATGTGACTCCTAATAAAGAGAAAAATCAGTCAGTACTGACTGTCATCATGAGACTCAGAACTGGGTAGAAACTTAAAGCTGCATTCATAAGCTGGAGCTCACAGACTGAGCCTTGAGATTGACCCTGGTATCAGGCAGAGACCCATGTTCCTGTGGGACAGACTCAAATTTTGCTCTGCACCATATTCAGCCTTTTAATAAGCCTAGAGACACCCACCCTTCTCCCCAAACTGTGCAAGCCCCTGAGGCTGGGAGATTCTGGTGTGACCTGTAGGGAGCAGAGAAAGGGATGTTACCAGGACCTCTGCCTTGGATCTTGGCCTGTGAGTCTACCACAGCACAAGGTGAATTCAAGAACATACAGAAATGAGAATTAGAGCAGAGAAACTGAGTTTTGGGTCCTGGTCAGTGCTGCTGATGGCAGCAAAGACAAAGGCCCCCACGCACACCCAGTATTTTTTTAATGCAATCATGGGAAGGAATAGGGAGCAGGGTATGCTTTGAAGGCATCTAGTGAAATATTGTCGAACACCTGCCATGATGGCGCTGGCAGGGCTTTTAGGGAGTAAGCACTGTTTATCTTGCTTGGATAGAACAAAGCAGTACTGGGACTGGATGCAATTAGCATGCAACTCATCGGGTCAGTGAGAGGCCATAATTCAGGGAAAAGGGTTTTAATTGGGATCATGCTGACTTCAGCTGCACATAACTCAGCAGAGCCCTGCCACTTCATAGCCTAGGGCCTAGGTTGCCATGGCAGTCATTGAGGGAGGGGCTATACTTGCCCAATCCACCATCTGACATGTACATGTGAGTAGCATAGAGCTTCAGTCTGACTCCTGATATAAAACAATATAGCCGAATTAGGGAAGGCAAGCAGCACATGCCACTCATAGACCACTAGTACTGGGAAGGGATGTCTCCTACAGTGACCTAGCTTATTTGGTGGCCAGAGGACTGCCTCTACTACCAGTCCCCCAACCTCAGGCACCACAGCTGTTACCAGGCCATTGCTTGTAGGGAAGGTTCTAGAACTGCCCTGACACTTGGTAGAAACCTGTGCCCCAGAAGGACGGACTTGAGTTTCAAATTGTATCTCCTCCAGCTATGGCACACAGCTTGGTACATCCCCAAACTTGAGGTCTTGCACCTAACTTGATCCAGTTTAACATCAGTCCACACAGCAAAGCAACTTCATTCATGAGCACTTCCTCAACTCAGGTAGCATGGGTTGGTGTAAGACTCCATTTATTGCAGGTAGGACAAAGTAGTTAGAACAAGACTGTCCTGAAACTTAGTGGTGGGCTGGTGAAAGCTAACACTGGGTAAACACTAATAGCCCCCATCCCCAGACTAGACTGTGGATGGATCCTCTGGAACAGCCTTAGAACCAAGAGAAGACAGGTTGTAGGCTATCAGACTTTTCTATTCCAGGTAGCATCAACTCTACTGGTTGCAGAGGTCTCATGCTATGAGACCACTTCAACAATAGAAAGCCCATAGTTGCTTGCACCTTCATTCTATCTTGGTGTTGTGCTGGTCTTGGTGGGCTATAGATTCACAATGTGATACAGCTTCATGGCATTAGTGGTTACAGATGTGATATAGGATCCTTGAGTTGGTTCATTTGTAATGATTCTGCTTACAGCTGGGCAGAATCAAGCAGTGCCTGACCAAAAGCCAGTAATAGTGCATGAAGCACCTGGGGCTGCCCTAGTCCCAGGTAGATACTTGTGTGGACATACTGTCCTTCCTAGACATTCTCCTGGTTCTTTATGAACAACACATCAACAGTGTATTTGGGACACACTTAGGCTTGGATTGTCCTTTAGTACTGAAGTAGTGACAACACAATAGCAATAAACCTAAATGACATTTTTTCAAAAGAAGACATACAAATGGACAACAGGTACATAAAAAGTGCTAAACACCGCTAACTACCAGGGAAATGCAAATCATCAAAACGCCAGTGAGACATCACCTCACTCCAGTAAGAATGGCTATTATCAAAAAGTAAAAATATAACAAGTACTGGTGAAGATATGGAGTGAAGGGAACAGTTGGTGAGAAGGTAAATTAGTTCAGCCTAGAGAGTATGGAATTTCCTAAAAATTTTAAAAATGGAACTACTGTATGATCCAGTAATCCTACTACTAGGAATGTATCCAAAGGAAGTTAAATCAATATGCTGAAGAGACATCTGCACACCCATGCTCATCACAGCACTGTTCACAATAGCCAAGAAATGGAAACAATGTAAATGTCCACAAACTGATGAGTGGATATAGAAAATCTGGTACAGGTACACAATGAAATATAGTTCAGGCACAGAAAGGAATGAAATCCTGTCATTTGTGGCCACACAGATGGAACCAAAAATCATTATGTTAAGTGAAATAAGTTATGCACAGAAAGACAGGCACCACATAATCTCATTCACACACAAAATCTAAAGACATGGGTGATGGCACAGCTCAAAACATTTCAGGGGTTCCTAATTTGGAACAACCTTTACACCATTTTGGGACCCACTGGAGATGATTGGCCTGGGTATGGTATAGTCCTGCATCAACAGAGACAGTCCCAAAGATTATTGTTTGAGAATCCTATTGACTTAGAATATTTAGCTCCGTCAAAATTTCAAAATCAGTGATAAAAGACAAGGACATGGCTAGAGGTTCATTCAAGCCTGCTGGGAAGTTCCAACCATTGTATCTCGAGGAGTTTTGAGCACATTGTTTTTGAAAAAAGGGAGAGGGATTGATGTTAATTTTTATTGGCATTGTGTTAAATAACCAGCAAGATTTCTTTATAGTCCTGGGTGATAATTAAGTATACAGATGTACAGGCAGAAAGATATTAAACCTGGCTTTCCCACTCCTGCCATGTGACTCTGGGCAAGATATTTATTAACTGTGCTTCAGTTTCCTTTGAATGATAATGATATCTATACTAGAGAGTTGGTGTGAAAATTAAATGGGAAAATACATGTACAACATTTAAAACTGTTCTGTGCTGGCACATAGAATAAAATGGTAGATTACAAAAAGGTTAACCCACTTATTTATTCCTTCATTTATTGAATGCTTATTCTATGAAGCTAGATAGATGATGAGTATAATAGCAAATAAAACAGATGTGGCATAGGCCTCATAAATCACGACCTACAAGGACCATAAGACCCACCAGGACCATTTCTTAGTCAAGGTAGAAAAGCAAATGACCATGAAGTGTGTACAATGAAAGAAACAGTGGGAACTCCTGAAGTGTTCTCTGGGGTGAAGGAAAGTTTCTCTGAGGAAATGACTTTGGAGTTGATTTCAGGGTTGAGGTAAAGGAGCAAGAGTGAAGGGTAGGATTTTCCAGGCAAAGAATAGCATATGCGGTGGCCATGCAAAGTACTGTAGAAGTTGGGGCTCAGAGGTCAGGGATAAATCTGAAACAGAAAGCAGGGCCCAGACAGTGCTGGATCTAAAGACCATGGTACAGGTGTCTGCCCTCAGTTTAACACCAGAGTTCAGGTACTGGAGGATTTTAATCTGATAAGACAAAATTTGCGTTTAAAAAGCACTTTGGCCACAGGGTGGGAAAGAAGTTGGAGAGGAGGGGAAAAATAAGGATGGAGGAAGAGAGAATTAAGATGTCAGCATACATGAGAGGGGAAGATGTCCTGGACTACAGCTGTGGCATGTGAAGAGCGTGATACACAGACAGATGTGAAGATAAACGCAGTTGTTGAAGGGAAGACTTGAAGTTACTGAAAGCAGAACTTGGGGGTAAAGGAGACTGAGGTGTCAAAAGTAGGTTCCTACATGATATGGTGTCATCCCCTAAGCTGAGAGATTGTGGGGGGACAATCAGGCCTTTGAGGAAAGGAACCATTGAGACTGGAGTGTCCTTGGGAGACTCAGTAGGGAGGTAAGGGAGGCAATGATACTGTAGGTGTGGAATTCCGACAGCTCTAGGAACACACTGTTGGAGTGATGGAAACACTTTCAGTATACAGGTAAATGTGGCCACATAAGTGGACTACCACGTTTCTGAATCTTTGACCCCCAGGTATTGGGATTCTTATGTCTACATAGAGAAGAGAGTATCTTTTGAGTTTTCTGTTCAGCATCAATAGTAGATGTCCCATCAGTATATTAGATGTGGACTATTTACCAACATTATGATTTATAATTTGAGAGTAGAATGGACTAATTTAGAGTACTTATATATGTATCCTCTCTAGAATGTCTTCTTAAATAAGACTGCTGAATGAGATCTAGGGCAGGGCCCAGCTGGTTTCTTATGCAACCAGAAGTAAATGACACACTTGTCAAAGTGCTTCCACTCCCAACAAAGCCAAGGATAAGTTACTATTCCTTCTCTGAAGTCTTGTTTTCTCCCGCATGCCTTTATAACTTTAAGTCCTCCTTACTATCAAATGAATATTAACAAGCCTGATTAATAAGCTCAGAATAAGCTAGAAAGGAAAGACTGTATTTACTCAAACATGTACTTTCTCATGTGTAATGAGCTCTGTATTTCCCCCACAAAAACACACAGGCAAATGTCTGCATTATTACATAATGCTTCCACAACTCAGAATTAAGAATGTGGGCAATTACTTGGCCAATTAGAATCTTGTAGCTGTAATGCATCTAGTTTAGGAAAGATATTAGAATGTGATGCAAAAAGTATGATGAAATGTCAAAGTTGAAATCATATTGTTAAAAAGAGATTGTGGAAAAGCACAACAAAACCAATAAATATATTCAATAGGAAAGGCTAAGTGAATAGTAAAGACCTCCAAAAGTTTCCTTCTCCATAAAAACCATGAAGAGGTTGTCAGAGTTGACTTCCTCCTGCCCAGAACTCTGGAAATTAACCAAAGGTATGCAGCAATCTGCAGTGTTTATTCAAGAAAAGTGATCGAATCTCAACAAGAACAGTAAGTTTGTGGTGTTTTGACTTGCCCTGTTCCTCACTAACTTTGAAGGCAAGCAGGCTGCCATCATTACAGTAGAATTCAGCAGTCACTGGATACAGGCAGAATGGGGTGGAGTTTCTCCAAAGCCCAGGGAATTCTGATTATTTGACCTGTAGACTCATTATATGGAAGACACCACTTGCAAGGCTATCTTTATTTGACTCACTCAGAACTTTCCGGTATGAAAAACCTTTTTTCCGGTGACTACTGTCAAAACCAAAAGGTAGTTTATGAACTTTGTGGCTCTCTGGGGTTGACTTTGTGTCTCTCTGAGGTTGTGGATAACAGTCAGCACAAATAATAGGTTAACCTAAAAGCTTAAGAGGAAAAGCTGGAGACTCATATCTATTGGTACTGAAAGATCTCTCACATGTTCATGGGAATCTAATGTCCAAGTGCACAGCTGCATCTATGCCCAGTCTGAGCATATGTTTAGAGTAAGACTCAAGAAGGACCTGAGTGGCCACTTTGGGATGACCTTGAGGCTCTGCATGATTGTGAAGTGAAGGCTAAGGCAGAGTTATAAGTTGCTGCAGGCTTGAAAGTATGGTTCAGCACACACAGAGCCCCTAGGTGAAGAGCAGTTCAAAGCATTCAAGTGAATGGGCTGCCAATTATCAGCTGATCATTGAGTTAAGTGAGTAGATTCCAGGTATCATGACAAGGAATATAGATTTAACAAAATTCAGAATTCACCACACACACACACACACACACACACACACACACACACACACACAATGGATCCCAGAAAAATCTCAGGAGGTAGGGTAATTTGATTTTAGAATTACCATATTTTGTTATTTAAAATGTCTCGCTGTCAACAAAAGGTTTTGAGATTAACAAAGAAACAAGAAAGTATGACCCATGCACAGGGAAAAGGCAGTCAATAGAAACTGCCCCTGAGAAAGTCTCGATGTTGTCCTTACTAGATAAAGATGTTAGATAAGCTACTGCAATTTTGTATATATGTTAAAGATCTAAAGGGAAAGTTATGTCTAAAGAATTAAAGAAAAAAGTGTAAGAGCACTGTCTTACCAAATAAAGTATCAATAAGGAGAGAGAATTGTTTTTAAAAGGAAAACCAAGCAGAAATTCTGGAGTAGAAAAGTACAATAACTGAAATAAAGAACTCACCAGGTGGGTTCAGCACTAAGTTTGGTTAAGCAGAAGAATGAGACAATAAAATTTTAGGTCAATTGAAATTAGTTTGAGGAACATAATGAATAAAGAATGAAGAATAAGGAAGTTTCAGAGACCTATGGGACATCACAACCTTCCAACATATGAAAAATAGGAGCTCCAGAAGGATGGGGAAGAGAAAGAAAATATAAAACAATATTTGAAAACATAATGGCTAGAGATTGCCACATTTCATGAAAACATTACTTTACTTATCCAAGAAGTTCAATGACCCTAAGAGTATGTTAAAAGAGAGCTACACCAAGATACATCCTAATTGAGCAGTCAAAAGACAAAGATAATTTTATTTAAATTTTTGAACACAACTATTTGAACACAACTATTTATTTGCAGTATATAATGGGTATATTCATCATGGAAAGTCGGCACATGCACACAATACACCTTAATTCTTTTATTTCCTCTTCTCCTCCCCACTCCATCTCTTGATTTCCCCTTCCATTTGTAAAGATCTATCTCCTGTTTCCTACCATCTATCTTTTATTTTGCTCTTTAAATTATTTATAGTTTGGGTTTTTCATATAAGAGAGACTGCACTATCTAAGCTTGTGTGTCTGATTTATTTCACTTAATATTATTAAAGACAGAGAATTTTAGAAGCAGTGAGAAATGATTCATCACAGATCACACATTAAAAGTTTATTTTGCAGCAGAAACAAAGGAAATCAGAGCACAGAGAGATGAAATAATCAAAGTGCTAATAGAAAAAGACTACCAACCAAGAGTATTCTCTCCAGAAAATCTGCCCTTCAAAAAATGAGAAATATAAACAAAACTGAGAGAATTTAGATCTAGCAAACCTGTACCACAAGAAATATTAATGGAAGTACTGTAGGATGAAATGAGAGGATATTGGCAAATACCTTGAATTTGCATGAAGAAATAAAGAGCACCAATACAGACACCCACACAAGTAAATATGAAAAGAGAATAGATGATGTAATTTTTCTTTGTAGTTCTTTTTCTCCCGTACGACTTAAAAGACAACTTCATAGCATGTTCTTGCCATTTCACTGAATAGCCACTAAATATTTAAGCCAGTATAACTAGTAAAAGAGAAAGAGAAAGGAGTAAAAGTGTCTGTACTGGAAAATAAGAAGTATCTCCATTTGTGGATGACATAATCATGTACATAGAAACTCTGAGGGTTCCACAAAGAACATTTTAAAGCTAATAAATGAGTCCAGCATGGTTGCAGAAGAGAAAATCAATAAATAATCTATTGCATTTCTATATAATAGTCATGGACAATCTGAAAATAAAATTAATAAAACAATTCTACAATAGCATCAAAAATTAAAGTAACTGTTAGGTACAAATTTAACAAAAGAAGTATAAGACCAGTATACTAAAAATATTTACAGAATACCATTGAAATTAATAAGCCCTTAAAAAAAGGAAAGACACCCATGCTCATGAAGATCTACCACTGTTAATAAGGCCATACTTTCCAGATTGACCTATACATTCAGCACGACCCCTACAAAATCCCACCTGGATTTTTGGCAGAAATTTACAAGCTGTTCCTCAGTCTTTGAAAATAACAATGTTGGAAGACGTACACTTCCCATTTTCACTGTCTGTTACAGAGTTAAAGTAATGAAGATGGTGAAGTACTGGCTGGATGGACAACGCTGGATTTCTGAAACAGCAGAACAAGATGAACAGAAGTAGACTCATTCATTTATTGTCAATTGATTTTTGGCAGTGGGGCCAAGACATTGCAATGGGGAAAGAATAATCTGTCAATAATGCTGCCTAGATAATTGGATATCAAAACCCAACAAATTTAGCTGGGCTCCTACCTCACACCATAAACAAAAATTTAACTCAAAATGGATCAAAGTCCTCAGTGTAAGAGATAAAACTCCAGTGAAATTTTTAGATGAAAACCAAAGGGAAAATGTTTGTGACATTAGGGTGGCAATAGTTCTTGGTTGCAACAGTTAAATAAAGAACCCAGGAAAAAAATAGATACATTGAACTTCAAGAAATTTACAGTTTTATGCTTCAATGGACACTATCAAGAAAGTAGGACAGCCTGTAGAATGGAAGTATTTGCAAATTATGTATCTGATAAGGTTGTAGACCCAAAGAAATATAAGACTCATACAATTCAAAAATAAAAAGGCCAATAACCGGATCCTCACTATTTACCGTGTGAATTTAAAATCTTTCAGCCTAAAATTTCCTGTTTATCTTTTGTCACTTCCTCATCTCAGTTCTATTTTGTACCAAACGTCTTGAAATGGTCTGTGTTTATCTCACCACGTTATGGCTATTTTAAAAGAAATAGTTGTGCAGGGTAAAATTTGATGGTTACCTCATTGATCCTCAACTATTACCTATTTATTTTAAGCATCCCCTTTGATGTATGCACATTAAAATGTGGCTGTCCGCACCCCCTTTGTGGTTTATTCTCATCTTCATATGAGTTTATCACTAAACTAAAATGACTCTCACTGTGTATTTCTCAGCAATCAGCTGCAGGTGTTGAAGAATTCAGACATTCTTCCTGCAGCTGCCTCATTCACAGACTACATCTAAGTAATTTTTTAAAGTTTCCTTCTTTGAGAATTGTGCGGCAGAAGAGAAAGTGAGAGAAACATAGAACCATGTCTTTGAGAGGGTGTGAACTCCTCTTCTGTGTTCCTGTGTTCTTTTCATTACTGGGGCTTTTTGTTCTTTATTCCTACATCTGCTTCTTTTCACTATTTTTTAATTGCTTTCTCTCTCTTCCCCTTCACCTCCTGAAGATGACAGGAATTAGAGACACTCAGGGTTGGAATCGTTTTTCCCACTGATTTATAAATAGCTGGGTAAGCTACGGAACCCTTCATTACAACAGAGATTCTACTTTGATTTTACAAGCAATACAAGGCGGAAGTAAATATGATTTTACAATATTCCAGGGGACGAAGAGCCTAGAATTCATTAGAATTCTTTCCTGTTCTCCCGTTATCTCCCATTAAGTTTTTTTTCCTAATAGACTTCCTCAAGATTATGTGACAAACTCTAAAACTTCCCACTTAGACCCAGTCACAGACTTGACATTTGATCACAGGTCCATCACTGGGCCTTGGCCCTAATGTGAGCAGCCCCGGGTCACTCCTACAAACATTTGCCTCAGTCTCCACAGTGGACCCATTCTGTAGAAGGTTGCTGGGTTTCCACCTCTGTCTCCCTCATCCTCCTGGCCTGGTAGCCCTGCCGTGCCAAGCACATAGGCTCAGAATGACAACAACAACAAAAACCCAAAAAACACCTAGCAAAAAGTCCAGCAGATGCTGGGACTGCTCAGGAACCAGCTGCTCTCTCACCCCATTCTGTCACCACCTGTCCCCTGAGCCTCAGAGCAAGACAGGCTTCATCTCACCGTCAGAGGACCCATGGCCCTGCAGCTACCATCTGCTGTGCTGGCTCATGCTGCTGAAGCCTCACTCATGTCTCCAGTAGGTGGGACCTGGATTTCTTTTGCTGGTAGTTGCTGTCTTTATTCCTCTCTTCCCAGCTGTCCTCAATTCTGTTTGCCTTCTCACCTCCCTCCTTCCTTGCTTCATGCTTTCCTTCTCTTCCCTCCCTCTCTTCCTTTGTTCCTTCTTGTCTCCCTCCTTTCCTTCCTTCCACCTTCTTCTTCTTCAGCTAATCCACAGCATCCTTTTCCCATAAACACTTTCCCTATGGTGGCCAAGGATTTGTTCAGTGTCTCGTGACAACTGTAATTATGAGAGGTGTTGAATAGCATACATCAAGCTGTTGTCCCTAAAATGCAAGCCTTCTGCATGGTCCTGTGCAGAGACTGGGACCCAATACCTCTGGGATCCTGCTTGTAGTGAGTCCCCCTGTCCATTCTCAAAAGAGAGGCTTAGGGACAACTTGCGATGAAGCACCCCTAGAAACTGCATTTCACACTCCCCATTATTTTTGCCCAAGGGGCCCCTTTCTGAGTCACTGTCCCTGGCAAGCAGTGGAGACAGTGTTTGTGGGACCTGCTGTGGAAACATCACTCTGCAGATCTAGTTTATTCATTCACTGATAGTTCTCTTGAACGGCGCGATAACCTGGCCTGGCAGGAATGAAGTGGCAGACATAACTTTCAGAGGAGGAGGATGGAGGAAGGCAGTTATGGGAGAGGTGAATAAATCCCTGATGGCTGGGAGTGTTTGGGGAGCTAGATTCTGAAGATGGGGGCAAGGGTTGAGGGAGAGAGTGGATATGCTAAATTATGTCAGGTTTATCATTTTCTTGTGGCCTTGGCTATAACAGTGATGATTTGAAAAGCCATTGGCCAGAATACCTTATTCCTTGAAAACTGTTCTGAGATTGATAAGTAGGATGGACAAGGCCAGGCAAGTAAATTCTGGGGATGTCGATGAGCTCTGCCATCTGCTTCCCTTGTTCATGGCTGAAAGAAAATCTTTAACAATCTGTCGAGTGGAACAGGAAAGCCACATGTAATCAGCAGTAGCTGCGAGCTCACACCTCTATAGTAAATGAAGGCTCTGTAGGTGAGAATCCATGCAACACTTTTAATTAAAATGACTGCAGGGGAATGGAAAGAACCCCTTAGTAAGTGACGCTAATGAGCAGATGATGCCCTTCCTCTCTCCTCCTGGGGAAAACGAGGCTCAGCCGCTAATTGGTGTCATTAGCACTAAAACAGAAAAGATTTCATTTCTTTCCTGCTTTCTTTAGCCTTGGAGCACCTAGCTCCTTGTTTTTTATTGCTCGGCTGCCCCTTCTTTCCTCTATGAAAGTCCAAGCTGTTTGGGGTTCTTTAGCTGAATCCGCTTTCAGATGGTAAATGAGAGCCTGAACTGCGTTCTCCAGAGGCTTTGCTGCCTAGTCCTGGGTGATGCTGAGAGTTCAATGCTAGTCTCTGTCTCTTTGAAAACCTTTGTGAGCATTGGTTCATGTGTTTTTAGGAAGCTCTTTTATGGACACCTGGAACCTAAACTTGATAAAAGGCTTTTGTCTTTTTCTTGTCAACCCAGGACAGAGCAGAAGCATGTGGCCCAGTGTGTGTTACTATGGAAACGATGGAATCAAAATTTATTTCCTACTGCTACAGTACACCTACTGACCAGGAAAAAGGGGAAAGAAAATGCCTCCCTACATAGGAGAGACTTAGTAATTAATAATAATTGAGGAAATGTCACAGGCAGGTTTCTCCCTGACAAAAACAGCTTCATGCTTCTTGCTGTTTCCTTGGGATGCAGGACAGATTTCTAGAGAACCACAGGGATGAGAAACTGTGGGAGTCTCTGACCCGAACCCCTAGAAGGAAGGTTGGGTGGACACCGTGATTCCTTGGAAACCACCTCTACCATCCCGCATAGAGCCCAGAGTGGCTTCTGATGCTGTGCTGGTTTCAAGTTCAAAAGTTGAAACAAGTTTCTTCAATAAGTTCCAGCTCCAGTAGTTTCAGATGGATTCTTTCAAAGATATTTTGTTAAAATGCAAGGACATGGCTCACAGGAAGCACTAATGGACAGCTCCTTTATGTATTACTGAGAAAAAAAGGGCATTAAAGAATTTTGTCTCTGCACATCTTATTCTAATTATGTAGCCCTTAAATACAGTGAAGGGTATGTGGGTAATATTTTATTTCCCTAATATTGATTGCTAGTTTTTAATTACAATCAATTCTCTGTATCCTTTGGTTTCACATCTGAGGATTCAACCAAATAGTGATTGAAAATATTTGGGGAAAATTGTGTCTGTACTGAAGATGTACAGATTTTTAAAATCATTATTCTCTAAACCACAGACTATAACAACTATTTACATGGAATTTATGTTGTTTTAGATATGTTATCTAGAGATCTTTGTAAAGCATATGGGAGAATATGCATAAATTCTATGTAAATACCACACCATTTTATACAAGGGATTTAAGCATCTGCAGATTTCGGTACCTACAAGGGCTCTTGGTACCAGTGGCCTGAGATACCAAGACATGACTGTACAAGTGACCACGGGAAATCACCAAGGGATGTGCTGAAAGTTGGGAATGCTATACTTGGGCAGTTAACCTTCTGGGTTCTACCTTAACTTGTGAACCTAAGGTGACCTGTCCCCAATATAGCTCTGGGCATCTGAACTGATGGATAAGGTTTCTGAGCCTGCAGAGCTGAGAGCTGGGCTCTGAACAGCAAAGCACTCACCAAAGGATCAAGGAGATTGATTAAGGGCAGCCCACCAGCCTTTGCAGGCTGAGACTCTTCATGTACCCATAGGCTGTGCTGTGTGTCTTTCTTCTCTTTCCTCTCTATCAGAGAGCACTGTCGTGTGACTCTTTCCACCAAACTGCTGCCCAAAACTGAGGAAGGCTGAGCAGACATGGTCTCCATCTGCAGGTGAAGCTACCTGAGCTGCCTAAGTTCAGAGAGGTCAAAGGGGATGACTTACTCAACTGGACCTAACCAGTAGGTGACAGAGTCAGGACTTGAGCTCAGAGCTTCTGACCTTGAATTTAATGTTCTCCTGACTCACAGCTTTGGTCTGTCATCCAACTCCATGCAGGCATGGGCCAGGCAATTTAAGTAGAGGAGGAAATGAGGGGAAAAATAGATTCCTGCTGCTCAGTGTTGTGAATTAACTTCTTCCAAGTCCTGTATTTTCCTGTGATCTACGGTGACCATGCCCCAGTTTGGTCAGCACAAGGTTTGGGGGATGACATGAATGGCTCATACAGTATGAATGGCTGATGAACTGTGATCCCCAAAACAGAGTCAGGAGCAGCATCTGTCCAGAATGAGGCAAATCCAGAAGACATCTGGGACTCTGAGAAGTGGCTACAGAAATATGGCTTGACGGCTCAGAAGCTGGAGTTTTATGATGTCCTTGCCGATTGTTCCTTCCGCCACGCCGATGGAGTTGTTGACATAAAAGCCAAGCCCGAGGATGAGTCTGAGCAGACCAGTGCGGTAGGTGGAGTGAACTTTGGGTGGGGCATTCCCTGAGGGGTGGGGCCTCCCTCAGATCAGAAGTTGAGAGCAGAGAGCCACACTGAAAGGCAGCAAGGACGAAAATCAGTCTTCCTTCTACTTTGTATCTTATTCTTTAAAAGCTACCTTTGGGAGTGGAGATCAAGTCTTGAAGTGGTTTCTAGTCTGTTTTGTGTTGTAATAACAGAATACCAGAGCCTCATTACTTTATAAATAAAGATGGTTAATTTAGCTCACAGATTTGGAGGTGGAAAGTCTGTGATCAGGCCACCCTCCTTTGGCCTCCGGTGAGGGTACCTTGCCTGAGTGACAATTTGGCAGAAAAGGAGCAAGGGAACTGGCTATGTGCAAAAGGGGACTGCGTGCATGGCCTAGTTGTGGCTTTTTGCTACACCTACTCACGGAGGAAAAATGGGAGGAAAGTAGGCTTGGGTAGAAGACCACATATGTGTATGAGAGAGAGAGAGAGAGAGAGAGAGAGAGAGAGAGAGAGAGAGAGAGAGAGGCCAACCCAGTTCATAACAACCCACTCTAGGGGTAACTGATCCAATTCAGAGAAACCTAACTCTTCTGCAAGGTAAAGTTTCATTCCTTCTAGTGACTTAAAGGAGACAGCTCCCAACACAGCTACACCAGGCACCAAGCTCAATACTTGGTTAGGACATATAACTGTCAAGCCATTGCCAATAACTGTCCCCACACCATGCTGCAGCTGCTAGTCCAGGGCTGTACTTAGAGAAGCATTCATGTGTAGAACAGACAACACAAGATATTGGAGGTGCAGAAAGACTGAGAAATATCACAATATGAAACAGAAAATCAGGATAAAATGAATATTCTGGATTTGTGAAACCAAAGGAAAGCTCTTTCAGGAGGTAGCAAATGCCAGGCTTAGAGATGTGTGCTTATAATCTCAGCACTTGGGAGACTCAGTAGGAGGACTGCCATGAGTTCAAGACTGTGTGGGCTGCCCAGTGAGTTCAAGGCCAGCCTGAACTACATAGCAAGACCCTATCCCAAAAAATAAAACAAAAGGAGGCAGTCAAGTCCCAGGTACTGTAAAGTAAGAGCTGAAAAGCATGTCCTAGAGCAGACTTGTGGAGACAAGAGGGGAGGAGCCTCCCACCTCCCCAAACACAGTGCCACCCGATGTATTGATTCTCAAAGGCTGGAGTTTAGCATCGGGATCATTATGAGAAGTCTGTGGATCCAACAGAGAGGAAACTCCGGGGCCCTTGGCCACCTTATGCTCTTGTGCTCCAGCCCTCTCTCCCCATGTTGTGTTCTTGCCTTCTCGCTACCGCGCATTCATGATGAACTGCCAGACAGCAGTATGAAAACTGAATTAGAAGATTGCAGAATTGACGCAAGGCTTGTTTCCCAGCATACCCTGGGATGCAAGCAATTGCCACAGTGCAGGAAAATCTCATTTGTGGGTTTCCTCCCCCAGAACATTTCTCTAGTTCTGTAGACATTATTCAGTAATGTTCAGGAAGTCACACATAACTAAATTTTCATTTAAATGGATCTTTAAAAAATATTAATCTTTGTCAGTTTGGATATAGCTTACTGCAGACTCCTGACAAAGCAGCAGGCCCAGAGCTAGCTTACACTGATTTCTTTACTTTTTGACAATTGTAAATGAAATTTTGCAGGGTAGGTTTGAAGAATCTGGCTTTTAAAAGGGTAATTTTGCCTCAAATTTTTTGTGCTGGTGAATAATAATATGATAAAGGTTGAGAATTATATAGTAATGCTATTATTGTCTTTCACAAATATTGATGAAAAGGGAAATTTTTACATTTAGTATTTAAGACGACTGGTCCCAAACTGGATTTACCCCTAAGATTACGATGTGTATAAAATAGGGAGAAACCCCATTAAAAACCTTTTAAAGCAAAACATGTTAAATATGTAGATTGTTTAGGCTCCCCAGGATTCTTCTGGACTGGACCCCACCAAAATTTTTAACTGGTTTATGAGTACAGATCCAGAAAAGCCATTGTACTGAGAAATAAGTGACTAAAAAGACTTCATCTGCTGATATTTTGACAGCCCTGTTCTCCATATCTGTAAAACGGGTGTTGTAAAGTGGAAATTAAAAACTACATGTCTGAGCACAATACCAAACACTTAGGAGATAGATGCCCAGTTGAATGGTACCTTTTATGTGTTGCAAATATTAGCATTATGAGTTAAAAGTTAGCACTTGTGCAATGTCTTTATGTTTTATATGGAAGGTAAAACTGTGCACTCTCATTTTACACATGAGAAAATGAGGTTGTGGGGCCTCTGGAAGTTAGGTAACTCCCCTTCCCATGGCCACACTCCTTCCTTTCCAGTCTGTCTTATATCTTAGGTTTAATTTGTCCTCTTTTCCTTCCTTGCCCTATATCCCCCATAGCATTTGATGTCACTTGCCCTGCCCTCTTCTACTTTGTCTTCCCTCTGGCCCTCCTGCTCTTAACGTGAGCTCTGTAGGCAGGGTTTGGAGTCTTTGTTTATGGACTTTATTCCTGGAGCCTGGAGGAGCTCCTGGTGAGGAGCAGTGACAGACAGAGCAGAGTGCTCCTTACTGGAGCCTCTGTTCTTGGACCAGGTCTGCAGGTCTCAGGAGAAGATGCTTAGATCTCAGATGGGGTTCTCAGCTACTTACTTTGCTCTCTTTGCAGCTGGGAATAACAAAGAAAAATGCTATGTGTGAGACTCAGGCCCTACCTCGAGAATGGTCTCCCTTGACCCTCCAGTGCTCTGTGAGGCTTTTTTCTTTACCAGTATATTCTTATGTTCTCTCCCCACCCCCTTGACCCCCCACACACCTTTTCCCTCCTGATGGAATCTATTGGGCAGGGATAGAATCACATCTGTCTTTCTGAACATTGCCTATACCTAGCACAGGTCTCCCTATGGAGCAGAAATTGAATGATCCTATGGTGAGAATGAGTGCCACGAATTGCATAAATAAGGCAAGGGAGGCGTGCCGTCCTGGACCCTCTTCTTTAGTTTCTGAATGACTCTTTTCTCCTTCCCCTAGGAGACCAACATGAAGACAATCCATGCAAAATATTGTAGCAAGTTTGTCCACGCTCCCTGGAAGGATGGGAGCTTGGTCCATGTCAATATCACCAAGGAGAAGTACAAGTGGTACAATGAGAAAATGCACACAGCCCTGGCCAGAATCCAGAAGAGGTCAGTGTATTCATAGGAGGGTACAAGTGATGTAGAATCCCTTAAAATGCAAACCTGTGCGATATCTTGATAAAACCTCAACTAAGAGAAATGGCCAATAAACCCTCAGGTTGCCATCTAATGGCCTTGTTATCAACAGAAGGGGGATATTTTGAATTCAGAGACCAGCTGCCTGGATGCCAGTGCAGAGTCTTACAAACAGCGAACAAGGTGTAGTCATCACATTGGTTATACTCCACTGTTGGCTGAGGAAAGCTTCTGATCATGTTTTGGATTTTTTTTGTGGATCAGTTACCTTGCAGACTGAATTACACCTGTCCCCTGTGCTCCTGAATGTTTCAAAGCAGCTATTGCAAGGTTGTGAAATACTAGAAAACAATTAAAATATATATCTATGTGTATACATATTTATGTATGTACACTGAAATAAACTTAAAGTAACTTCATGTCATCCTTCTCAATGTTGTTGGGTCTTAAACTCGATCATGCTCATGAACCTGGTGTACTAATACTGTGACCTCAGGGTTGGCCGTATGAGGATGATCTACCTTAACACCTTCACTTCCCAGAGGCTGGGGGACAGTTTTATTCTAGAAGACTAAATTTATTCAGGTGTGTGGGCTCTGAGGTCAGATAAAGTTGGATTCTAATCCCACCTCTGCCACTGTCTTTTTGCATGTTTCCTCATTTATAAAGTAGGAAAAGTAATGCTCTTTATAAGTTTGTTTGTTTTTTTGGTAGCGGGGATTGAGCTCTGGTCTTTGCACTTGCAAGGCAGGCCACCAAACCGCTGAGCTAAATCCCCAGCCCTGATCTTTTCAAAGAATCAGCTTTTTTATTTCACTGGATATAGATATAGATGTAGATACAGATACAGACAAATAGTTTTCTCTTTCTGTGCCATTGAATTCTGCACTTAACTTTATTAAATTTCCTTTTTTCTCTTTACTTTGGGTTTAAGTTTCTTCTGTCATTTGTTCTTTGACCAAAGGCTTATTAGAAACATGTAGCTTACTTTCCAAATGGTTATAGTTTGTTCTCTTTTTAATTTTTTGTGCCTTCTTTGAAGTATTTATGATTCCTTTTAATCTCCACCTGTTGTCTCATTAACACCACCTCTTTGTTTTGTTTTAATGTGTGTGACTATTTAGCATTCACGATATTCATCTTTAACTATCACAGTCTACCTGCAAATAATATTGTATCACTTCATGTTTATTTTAATATCTTACACCTTCCTTTTTCTCCCTTTTCTTTTCCTTTAATATCCTGCACTTCTACATATGCTATAAGCTTCACATTACAAATAGTCCATTATCTTATAACTAGATTAGAAACTAGAACAAGTATATTTTATGTTCATCCACACACTTGATATTTCTATTACTCTTTACTCCTTTTATGGATCCAAGTTTCCATTTGACATAATTATATTTCTGCCTAAAGAAAGTCCATTGGCATTTCTTGTAATACAGGTTTGTTAGTGATGAATAACTGTCAGCTGTTTTAGTCTGGAAAACTCTTTATCTTTATTTTTAAAAATATATTTGTGCTACCCACAGAATTCTAGTTTAAAATTTTTATCTTTTGTTATTAAAAACTCTTCCTCTTGCTGTGCATGATTTATGATTAAAAGGCTCTTGTTATTTTTAGGTTTGTTCCTCTACATGCAATGTGTATTTTTCTGTGTCTGGCTTCTTTTAAGATTTTTCTTTATTTCATCAATTTTATGATGTGTCTTGGTGTGGTTTTCTTCATTTTGCTTTTTTTTTTTTTTTTTTTTTTTTTTTTTTTTTTTTTTTTTTTTTTTTTTTTTTTGGCTCTTTGACCTTCTATTTGTAGATATATTGCTTCAGTGAAAAATTGGAAACATTTTAATCACATTTTTCCAAATGTCTTTTGTTTCGTTCTTCTCTCTCGTTCATGTCTTAGACTCCCTGGTATTGTTACGTGAGCTACTTAGTCACTTGAATTTTTTAGTCTTTCTTTCTCTCTTTCATTTTGTATTAGTTCCTATTGCAGTGTCTTTTAAAATTTTTTTCTGATCTTTTCAACTGATGTCTACATAATTACTGTTAATACTAAATTTTTTCATTTCAGATATCGTGTATTTCTAAAAGTTGCATTTGAGTCTTTTTTATATCTTCCATTTCTCTTCTAATTTTCTTCACACTTTACCATCTTGAATGTATGAATTACATTTGTAATCACTGTAATAGAAACAACCTTTTCTGCTAATTCTGCAATCTGTGTTGTTTTGGGTTTGCTTTCTATTGATCAATTTCTCTTCTGATTTTGGATCATGTTTTCCTGCTTCTTTGCAGGCCCATTCATTTGTGACCGAATAACCAAAAACTGAATTTTACATTGTTAGATGCTGGACCTCGTGTATTTTATGTGTTCCTCGTCTCAGTTGAGTTACATGGAATCAATTTGATTCTCTAAGTCTTGCTTTTAGGTTGTGGTAGCCTTTATCTTAGGGCTCCTTTGATCCCACTCCTCAGGCCCAACTCTGTCAGGATTCCGTTTCATCCCCTGTGGTTTAAGCAGATTCCCCCACTCTGGCTGGAGGGAGGAGCTCAGGGGACTTGATCCACTTACTCCTTTTTGGTGATTTGTTCCTTGGCTTCAGTAGTTTCTTCTAAGGCATGCTTCAATCATCACTTTGCCAAAATCTCATAGGCCGCTTTCTGCACATCTCTGGAGCAAGTTATCTCTCCTTTTCCACCTTCTCTCTCACATATCTCTCCACTCCTCTCTTCTTCCTTCTCCTTCTTTTCTCTCTTCTCCATTCTCCTATCCTCTCCTTTCTTCTCTCTCTCTCTCTCTCTCTCTCTCTCTGTGTATTTCCTCTATATTCTCTCTTTCTACCCTTCTGTGCAGTAACCACACTCTTCAGCCTTTTGCCCTACAGATTCTAGTTGGCTAGGTCTTACTAAACCCTGAACTCCATTAAGCTATTTCTCTTTCCTCTCCCCCAGTTTCCCTTGCAGCCACGTGCTTCATTAGTATCCAGTGCTGGGCACCTGAGCATGGCCCATAGAAGCAGTCCTGTGCACCCAGCACTTGGAGCTCGGTTGTCACCAGGCTTGGCATTGCTTGACACTGTCCACAAGCTCCACAGGAGTTTCTGGAATGTGCTGGCTTCTCCAGCTTGACCATACTCAGCAGGATTAGAAGAACAAATGGTTGGAAACCATAGCTGAGGACCGCTACAGAGGAGATGACTAGAAGGAACATACTTTTAGCTTTGGCACTCACACTGGATTTATTTTTCTGTCATATAGAAGAACTTAGTTAGGATTCACTCAGATGGATGACAGGTAGTGAAAAGCACTGATAAGGGAGCCAGCCCAAATGTCGAATTTGCTGCAGAAGACCTCCAAGTGAATAATCCACTTGCTGAATATGGTGTCTACATAATACATAGCACAACTCTGGCTTCTGCAGATGTATAATTAAGCTCTGAGGAAGATGATTTGTGACTGAAGGCATTAACCATTCACTTTGAAACTTCGTCCTGCCAGGATTAAGTGGCTGCAGAATGGGAGCCAAGTCCTCTTTGGGAAAGTGTGTGAAGATTGCATCTATGTCCTCATTGACACATCTCACTCGATGAAGAGCAAACTGGACCTGGTGAAGGGCAAGATTATCAGGTTTATGCAGGTCAGGCAGAACTTTCAGTGTTGTGTGTTTGGGGCCTGTGTGTCATAAATGCAACTCCAGCAATCATTGTCTGTAATGGTTCCCATGGACAGGGAAGTTTTGCAAAAAAAAAAATCCATGAGAAACCAGTTCGGGAAAAGCTCCCCTTTGCCAGTTAGCAAATCATTGGTTCTCTTTTGCAAGCAGACCTGTTCTCTGTTGTGTCTTTTCTGGCACACACAGGATTTCAAGGGAGTGTTTATATTAATTGCTTCAACTTTTCATTATCCTGAAAGCTGGTGTACAGAAGCCTCCATCATTTTCCAGATGTTTATTATTTTGGCATTTGCATTTTAGCCCCCAGTGTTTGTTACTGATGCTGTGTATATGCCCAGAACTGTTGCCCAGGAGGAGCCTAGGTGGATGAGCAGAAGCAGCCGGTTCTCAGTCTAACTGCACTGCCTCTGAGCTGTGGGACCTGAACAGGTCGCTGTGGTTTCCCAAGCTCAGTTTCTGCCCCTATAAGTGGGTGTCACAGTCCTGCCATGCATCTGTCAGATTGATGTGTCGACCACAGAAATCATAGTGGGAAGAATGTGAGAAACACTAAATATAGTTGTAATTTGATAAAACTCTACTGGAGAAATGTGGGCTAATATGTAGCAAGTTAATAGGTCTTACACTGAATAATTAAAAGATGACCTAAAAGATGACCAAAATGATGATATTTTGGATTTCTATTCTTTAGGCATATTGCATTTCGTATGCTTATCCAGTACACTGTTAATATCAGTATTAAAGTCAGCATTTAACATCACATATAATTATTATCTATAATTTGCTCATTATGTGACATATGTGATATATATCCATAAAATGTGTTCCATCCAAACTAAGTATAAATTTTATTTAAATGCCTTTTGTACTAGAAATGATTTTTGCTACTGAACATAATTTTCAGCTTCTAACACTGAGAATGGATATCCTAGTGATTAAAATGTGTCAAGCTGTGAGCTGTCCTGGGCTTTCTTAAATGTGAGTGGTTTTATGGTTAAATAGTAATCATCTCTTATAGGAACAGCTGAAATACAAAAGCAAATTCAATTTCGTGACATTTGATGGCCAGGCAGTTGCGTGGCGGGACAAACTTGCTGAAATTAATGAAGATAACTTGGAACAGGCTCAGTCCTGGATTAGAGAGATTAAGGTAAGTGACAAAGAAGCTGGGGGAAGTGGCCTGAGTTTTTCACCTGTGTACTGAATTTATTGACAGGACAGAAATTTTAAGGAATGTTCTGAGGGTGGTATCACCGTCATACCTGCACATGTCCAACCTGTGGCTGTGGGTTCCACAGCCCTATGTTGTAATAAAAAAAATAGCTTTAAAAAGGAAATTTTGTTCTTTACATACATTAATTATATTATATATTTTATATGTAGCCCAAGACAACTCTCTGCACAGTGTGGCCTGGGAAAGCCAGGTATGTGGGATGGCAGACCACAGGTTTGACCCACCTGATCAGGTCACGTTAATCTAATGTCAGGAGTCAATATATTTAAAATTTGATAAATCTCTGTCCTTCAGAACAGGCACTCTTCAGTATCTGAGGAGCTTTGGTTCCTGGACCACCTCACCCCAAGAATAATAAAATCCATGGTAGTCCAAGTCCCTCATATAAAATGGCAGAGTACTTCATAGAAACTATACACACCTTCAGTGTGCTTAAATCATCTCAAGATGACTTACTATGCCTGCTATGGTATAAATGCCCTATAAATGGCTGTCATACTATATTATTTAAGGAACAATGGCAAGAAAAAATTCTGCACATATTTGGTACAGACATATTTTTTCCAAATACTTCCCATCCAAAATTGGTCGAATCATTGGGTGAAGATCCTATGGCCTGAAGGGTCCCCTTCACTCTATTTCAAGAACTGTAAGCCACTGGGTGACCATAAATTTCATAAATTTCACAATGCAATATTTTTGGTACTCAGACATTCACAGTTGTCCCATCTGATACTTCATTAATATTTCAGAGGATCTATATTCGTAATGTTAGACTTTGTTCAAAAGTCATGAATTTGTGGGATAAACAGTAAGGTCTGGGTGTTAAGGACTGAAAGCAAGGAGGAGGCAGGGTAGCAGGCTGTAGTGAGAAGGCAGAATAATTTCTCAGCCCTGTGTCTTACTTGGAGACTTTTATAACACTGGGCACAGCACTTCCATAGCCCACTGGAAGGGATTTTTCTTTTTCTAAATTTTTTTCTTGTCTTGAACTTACCTTAATTTTAAAGTCCTCTAGAATTACAGGGGCATTATAAATGGTTGAAAGACACTAAAATTGAGATTGAGTTGTTAAAAAATTAAACAGAGATTACAGACACATGAAAAATAGTTTACAAACTGAGTTTAGAACCCCACATTTGACAGGAACTCAAGCGTGGACATTAGCAGATCTCCCTACAGTAGGATTCCCTCAGGACTTGTTTTTAAAAACAAGAGGAGGAAATATGTTCTATAAGAAATATTAGTATCTGTAAGATAACTGGCCACCTTATCCTGGGAAAGAGTATTAAATTTATACCTAACTTGTTAAATTACAAAGATTAATCAATGAAGTTACTTGTGACATAGCTTCTCTCTTTTCACAAGCTATTGGTAACAAGACATATCTTGTTAATTCAGAGCTTGCTAATTTAGGATTTGCGATAGCAAGGTACATGTAATCTCATTGGATAAAAACATGAATGCATTCTATTTTATATAAAAATTACCAATGAATAGAGTCAATCATCTGTTTAGAGTCTAGGGGCTGGGATTTAGCTCAGTGGCTCTGCTACCTGCCTCACAAGTGCAAGGATCTGAGATTGATCCCTGGTACAAAAAAAAAAAAAAAAAAAAAAAAAAAATGTCTAGCCATTTGTCTAACACTGTAACTGAAATCATTTTTGTAAAGTATGATTTTTCTGGCTTTAACAATCTTCATTGATGCTCCTTTGCTTGCTTGCTTGCTGAATGTCCAAAATTCATTTTCATTAAAAACTCAATCAAGGGTAGGTGTGGTGGCACATGCCTATAATCCCAGCACTTGGGAGGCAGGAGGATTTCTATGAGCTCAAGGCCAGCCTGAACTACATAGCAAGAACTTGTCTCAGAAAAGGAAAAAACTCAATCAATAAATGGGCATCTGAAATGAATAGACATTTCTCAGAAAAAAGTACAGATAATAAATAAATACATGAAAAAATGTTTAACATCATTGGTCATTTGAGAAATGCAAATTAAAACAGCACTGAAGTTCCATCTTGCTCCAGAAATAATGGCCTTCATTAAGAAATCAAACAGGGGCCAGGGATTTAGCTCAGTGGCTCTACCACCTGCCTTGCAAAAGAGCAAGGCCCAGAGTTCGATCCTTGGTACAAAAAAAAAAAAAAGAAATCAAACAATAACAAATGCTGGACAGACCATGGGAAAAAGGAACCCTTCTTTATTGTCAGTGAGAGTATAAACTAATACAACTACTATGGAAATCAGTGTGGAGATTCCTAAAAAACTAAAAATAGAAATCCCATTTGACTCAGCTATTCCCCTTCTAGGTATCTTCCTGAAAGAGTTAAAGACATCATATTAGAGCACAATTCATAATAGCCAAATCTTGGAAACAACCTATATGTACATCAGCTGATGAATGGATAAAGAAAATGTGGTACTTATGCACAATGGAGTACTACTCTGCCATAAAGAAAAATACATGAGTCATTTGTAGTAAAATAGTTGCACCTCAAGACCATAACATTAAGTGAAGTGTAATAGACACACAAGCTTAAATATCACATAATTCTCTTATATGAGAAACCCAGTATATAAATAAAGTGCAAAATAAAGGACAGACAGTGGGAAAGAAAAGAAAGAGTAAAAAGTTATTGTAATCTAGCATGGACGATGAACCTAAAAGTATACTTTAATTAAGTATGATTGTTTTATGTGTTCTTTTGGCCTGTTGGTGTAGCTGTTAATCTGTTTGTGATAGTTAAATTATAAGAGACATAAAATAATAAATCTGATAGTGGCAAAAAGGGAAAAAAGTTTAAAATGAGGGTGGAGAGGAAGGGGAAAAGAGAATTGAGGTTTGTTATGAACATATACCAATTCTCCATAATGAATGCAATCATTATGTGCTGTAAACATATACAAATAAAAGTTAAAAAACAAAATTCATGTTTAAGATGATCATCAATTAAAATTAAAATTGTGCATGTATATATCACAATGGAATACTACAGAACCTTTAAAAGTCTTTGTTGTCTATATATAGATGGATATGTTAATTAGATTGATTTAATCATTTCACAATGTTTTCTTGTATCAAAACATCATGTCATACACCGCTAATATAATTTCATTTGTCCATAGAAATAAGTTAAAACAACAATAATAAGACCAAATTCTTCTGTTACTCTTTAGCAAGTCTGGTGCAGTAAGCAACTCAATCCACTCCAGGCACCACGCAGTGCTCTGCACTTTTCCGCCCTGGTGTCAGGAGGGGAGGTGTAGCCATCCAAGGCCTGGAAGGGAAAGGGGCAGGGCCTGCTGGGTTCCCGTGGTGGGGTTTGAGCAGAGGGTGCTAGGGGAGCTGATGCAGAGCAGTCACCAACTCTAGGTCATCTCTCCGGGGTTCTCTCAGTCTGGTTTCCCCCAACTCTTTCACCATCTTTTCAACATGGGCCCACTAGTGGGTGCTGTGAGTTACAGCTAAAATGTTCCCCCACATTCTCATGTGTGTGGAAGGTGCTATAATCACCAGTGTCTTCTTCCAGGGATGAGCACAGTAGCTGTGTGTGCAGTGAGGAGATAGAGTCTGGTCAGAAGAGGTGAGTCCCTGGGGGCTTGAGCTGGAAGGGTTCATCTCCCTTCCCAGCTCCTCCCTTCCCTCTCTGCTTCCCAAACCTCCTGAGGTGAGCAGCTCTCCTCTGTCACACCCTTCCACCATTCTGCTTACAGCCAGCTGACTGTGGACCGAATCCTCTAAAAATCATAAGCCAAAATAAACCTTCCTCTTTAAAGTTGTGGCTGCTGGGTATTTTGTCCCAGTGACGAGACTCAGCTAATGATGATTGTCTATTTTCTTTCTTTTATATTTATTTGTCAGAATCTTTGTTATAGATTACTTGGAATTTTCAATGATGTTATCTATGAATAGAGCTGATTTTGTTTTCTGTTCAACCTATATAGCCTATATTTCTTTTACTTGCTTCAATGTACTGGCTAGGATTTTCTGTATGACATTGAAGAGGAGTGACAGGCGAGGACACCCTTGACCTGTCCCTAATCTTAGTGGGAAAGTACTCACATTCACCATTAAGTACTTAGCTAACTGGAGGGCTTGTGTGTGTGTGTGAGTGTGAGTGTTTGTGTGTGTTTTATAGATGTGTGTTATCAAGTTCTTTTCTATTCTTGGTTTGCTGAGAATTGTTCCCATTGAGAATATTGAATTTTGTCAAATGTACTTTTAGCATCTATTGAGCTGATCTGTGTAGTCTGTAGATATGGTGAATTATATTGATATCTCTTTTTGGGGGGGCAGGGCCGGGGATCAAACTTGGGACCTTGCGCTTGTGAGGCAGGCAGCAGAACTACTGAGCTAAATAATTTCTTTATTTTTAAATATTGAATTGACCGTGGGATAATCTGTACTTGCTCATGATGTGTTATATATTTTATATATTCTGCATTAAATTTGCCAAAATACCTTCTTGAGGATTTTTGTACCTATGTTCATGAGAAATGTTGGTCTGTAGATTTCTTTTCTTAGAATATGTCATCTAATTTTGATATCAGAGAATGCTGGCTTCATAACATGGGCTGGGAAACATTCACTCTTCTTTTTTTCTGGAGGAAATTATATACAGTTAGAGTTTTTCTCTTTTTTCTTTAACTGATTGGTAGAATTTACCAATGAAACCATCTGTGGGTTGATTTTTCTTTGGTGGAAGTTTTTCAAATGTTCATTCAAACTTGTTTAATAAATAAGTGACTATTGAGGTTATTTGTATCAGTCTGAGTTAGTTTTACTCATTTTTTAAGGAAGTGGTCTATTGTTTATAAGATGTTGATTTTAGGCCATAGTTTATAATATTCTTTTATCATTCTTTTCACCTTTGTACAATAATGTTTATTTATTTGTTTTGGGGTTTGTTTGTGTTTTTTGGACTGGAGATTGAACTCAGGACCTTATGCTTGTCAGACAGGCAAGGCACCACTGAACTACATCCTTGGCCCAATCCTGGTAATTTTTGTCTCCTTTTTTTCTTGGTTTTTTGAGGAGTTTATAATAGCAATAGTAGTGGTGGTGGTAGTTGTTTTCCCCATCTGGTTTTACTGTTGTTTTTTTCTCCCCAAAGAAATTGCTTTGGTTTTATTAACTTGAATTTTTAAAAGATGTTTTCAGTATCACTGATTTCTAGTATTGTCTTCATTATTTTCCCTCCTTCCCTACTTTGTTTTTTTAATTAGACCACTCTCTTTTTGATCCAAGAATTTAATATTACATATCCCTTGTGATGGATTAACTAATGGTCAGCTTGTAACAACCAGCTGAACTGAATCAGCGTGGTCTGGGCATGGAAGAGCCACCTTAAGATTGCTGCTAATAACCATAAAAAGAGAACTGGAGGGGAAGATCGTGGGCTGTTGATTTTCTAAAGAGAAACTTGCATGGCTTTTCTGATGCAAACTTCGCTGTTCTTGTTGGAGGAGGAGCTCAGGGTCTCACTGTCCTTGAATGGCTGCTATGAGGGGAGCTCTAATTTTCACCATGAGCATCACTTCATGGCTCCAATGTAGATCCCTTGACCTGGTGATACAAATCCTTCATCCCACCAGTGTAGGTTTTCTGGCTTCCATCACTGGCCTCTGGGTCTTCTGGGTGCAAATCTTCAACATAGACAAGCATGAGGCATTGCCGTGTGCTCTAGGCCACTGGCTGAACTCATAGAGGACATTGCCTTGGACTCTAAGCCTTTACCAGAACTTGTGTGGGGACATTGCTGAGGGATCCCGGCCCTTAGCTGGATTCTTTGGGCCTCCAGTGTGTGGCTAATCTCTTGCAGTCCTCCTTATTTGACTTTTTTGGTAAATATCATAAAATAATCCTATAAATTATGTGTCCTGTATTAAATCTATTCTTGCCAAAACCCTGACTACAACTTCCTCCCTTACTGCTTTAGCTTCCAACGCATTTTGATCCACTTTATAACTTTTTATTCATTTCAAGCTACAGATTCTTCCTAGTCCTTGATCACAAAGACTTTTATCCTGTGCTTTTTTCTACAGTGTTTGGTTTCATGAAGTCTGTGGTCTATTTTGAATTAATGTTTGTATTAGACATGAGATTTAGGACAAGGCTTTTTTAAAACCCCGGACTGTATGTTCAATTACTCTAACACCATTTATTGAAAAGGCCGTCCCTTCTCCATGATGTTGCTTCTGTTCCTTTGTCAGGTGTACCTGTGGGTCTCTGTCTGGATCATCTGTCCTGTTCTATTGTTGGATGTGTTTGTGCTTCCACTCTGGCCAGACTATCTAATAACTGTGACTGTATAACAAGTTTAAGATTCGGGGAAAGGTAATAAGGGAATGAAAAATAATAGGAGAAAATGAAAAAATGGAAATAAAATGTTTGTAAATGGGGAGGGGAGGAGGGGGTGAAGGGAGGGCAGGGACAAGGGGGAAAATGAGAATCAAGATCTGTCATGTAAATGTACAAGATCCCAATAATGAATGTTACTATACTGTATAACTAAAATGTACCAATAAACTCAATGAGGAAAAAAAAAGATTCGGAAATTTCACTTCTCCTTTGTAAATTACTACTTTACATTTCTTTTTCAGAATTGTGTTGGTTTTTCTATGGCCTTTATTTTCAATATAACATTTTGGAACAGGCTTCTGTATGACTATTAAAAACTTTACTGATATTACTCACATTAAATCTATTCATCCAATTAGGAAGAATTGACTTACTTGTATTAACTCTTCCAATACCTGAATACAGTATATCTCTCCAAATATGTAGGAGTTCAATTTTTTTCATCAGCCTTTTGTAATTTCAGCATACAGACCTTGTATATGTTTAATTAAGCATATGCTAACTATGCCATTTTCCTTTTTTAAATTTTTAAAAGTTTTTTTTAAATGCTATTTTCTTTAGAGCAATTGTAAATGTAACTGCATTTTTATTTTGGTCACCACTTGTTCATTGTCAATATATAGAAATGCAACTGATTTTTGTGTATTGATCTTGTATCTTTCACTTTTATTAGACTTATGTACAGTCAGATTTGTATTTTTCTTTGGGGGATTTTTTTGTTGTGATTTGATGCCTTTCTTTGGATTTTCTAAGTATACAGTCAAGCAGTCTGCAAGGATAGATACAGAGATACAGACAGAGATTTTTCCTAATCTCTTTGAGTTTTATTTCTTTTTTTTTTTTCAGCTTTAATTGAGTTTATTGGTACATTTTAGGGATACAGTACAGTTACATTCATTGTTGGGATCTTGTACTTCTACATGACAAGTCTTGATTCTCATTTTTTCCCCTTACCTCTGCCCTCCCTTCACCCCCTCCTCCCCTCCCCATCTACAAACACTTTATTTTCATCTTT
>NW_022900921.1:42192425-42224391 GCF_012274545.1 Fukomys damarensis
AAGAAATCACACAATAACAAATGTTGGCGGGGTTGTGGGGAGAAAGGAACCCTCCTCCATTGTTGGTGGGAGTGCAGACTAGTGCAACCACTATGGAAATCAATATGGAGATACCTCAAAGAGCTTGGACTGGAGGTTCCATTTGACCCAGCCATCCCTCTGGTGGGTATCTTTCCAAGAGAACAAAAAGAATCATATCACAGAGAAGTATGTGCATCCATGTTTATAGCAGCACAGTTTGTAATATTTAAGTCTTGGAAACAGCCTATTTGCCCATTCGTTGGAAACTGGATAAAGAAGTTGTGGTTTTTCTATAAAATGGAATATTACTCAGCTATAAAGAACGAGAAAATAGATTCATTCATAGGAAAATGGATACATATTGAAGATATACTCCTAAGTGAAATAAATAAGTCACACATGTGTAAATACCAAATAGTTTCCCTGGTGTGAATAATCTGCAACAATGCATAAGATTCTAATAAGATTACTGATATTTAGAAATGGGAAGAAAGGAGCTAAAGGTGCAGGGAAGGTGTGATGGTAGGGGAAGAACAAAAAGGGAAATGAATCTGTTTTATGGATTCCATTTCTTTCCTCTGTTGGGCATTCATTGTTTCCATTTCTTTCTTATGCTGAGTCTTCATGGCTTCTATCATAGTCTTGAGCTCATCTATTTTTTGTCAGTTTCTGCTCTAGAGTCTCGAATCATGACTTCCATTTTGCTCATCATCTCTCTGGTTAACTGGGAAATTATTTCTGCTTTGAATTTTTCTAGAGCCTGATTGATCTGTTTTGTTACCTCTTGTGCTATGGGTCCAGGGAGTCCTGTTGGTTCACTATCAGACTTTTCATCCTCATTTGTCCTACTATTTGCCATTGGTGAACTGGAAATCTGTTTTTGTGTCTTGTTTAAGTGTTTTCTCATTTTTATTTTTATTGTTTGGTTGTCCTTCTTTAATTTCTGGGCATTACTTAAATCTTCCTAATATAGTTGCATTTTAGTTTTTGAGTTTCTAATGACTCATAGACATCCTCATTTTCATAATATCAGAGAAAACAACTCTTTAAATCAATCACAACCCTTTATCCCAATTGATACATTCAGCAGCCCAATAGGATCAGGCACAGCTTTCAAACTGACCACTTGTGGTAGTCATTAATGTATCACCTTTAGCTAATGTGAATTAAATTAATTTCAAGAAGCAGCCCATAGTATGTTTGCAGTGAATATGCTTTCAATATAGCATCTTTGCCATTTAGGATAAGAGGTTAGACTTAGAACGAGAGGATTAGATAAGTGAAAGATTTAGAGCAGGTTTGAAGTGAATCCAGAGGATATAGAATTACCTTACTATCTTTACAAAGCTATTAGCTTCAGGGGGGATAGAGAGAGTGCAGGAATAAGGACAAGAATATATCCCCTTAACAATAACAGGCGCTTGCCTTCCCTTGAAGGTACAGAGCCATGAGTGAGGTAAAATGAGTGGAGAAAAGAACATAAAGAGAAACCCCTCCTAAAAACAAAAAATAATAAAAGAAGAAGTCTGATTTAGGGCAGGAGCCAGAATAAAAAGGGAGATGAGGGACAATATGGTGGAGCAAGAGACTGAGTTGGAGAGAGAGGACAGAAAAAAGAAAGAAATTTTAGGGTGGAATGAGGAAAAGAAAAAAGAGAGAGAGAGAGAAAAAAAAGAATTTGAAGGGCCTCTTTCAGACTGTCTCTGTTCTCATATTATACTACATGCACAGCCATATGCAGAAACGAATCCCCTGGTCTCAGCTAGCCAATGGCAGTACCCCATGACTGAGACTGAACACAGTCTACAACGCCTAACTTGAGTTTCCCTACCCTCAGGGTTGAACTCCACTCAGTTCTATTACAGGTTTCCCTGCCCTTTCTTTAAAGATGTTTAAAGTTGGGAGCTCAGAAAACTACCCTTCATGAGAACCTATGCCTCTGCAGAGTTGGTCTAAGGACTGGCCCAATCAGGAGGTTTGAGAGTGGGGGGGTTTTTCAAGGGCGCCCTCGCGGCTATCTTCCTTACTGGGTCTCTTGTTGCGCAGTCCGAGAGGTCGCGCACCTGCCGGGTGATCTCAGGCAGGCAGGCAGCTGAAGAGACCCCCTCCGGGGTCTTTGGGTCCTTGCTGGGTCTGTGTCGCATAGTCCGGGAGGTCGCGCACCTGCCAGGTGATCTCAGGCAGGCAGGCAGCTGAAGAGCTGAGTTTTATTTCTTTGGCAAGAACTTCCACCGCTATATTGGAATATGAGAGCAGACACATTTACCTTTTTTCCCAACATGCAGAGAGAAAACTCAGTCTTTGACCAGTCAGTGTAATGTTAACTTCAGGTTTTCTGATAATGTTCTTTTTGAGACTGAAAAAGTTTCCTTCTATCCTAATGTCCTGAGTTTTTATATTGAATGGTGGTTGAATTTTGTCAGATCCTTTTCAGTGTATATGATTACATGATTTTCTTCATTAACCTGTTGATAAAGCATACTATATTTTATAGTGTATTGATTAATTTTTCAAATTTGAACCTATTTTTCATGAATGAAAAATCCTACTTGGTCATGGTGTATTACTAATTTTATACATTGTTGGATTAAATTTGCTGAGATATTGCTCAAAATTTTTTTGCCTAAGTTCATGAGATATGTTGGTTTGGTGCATGTGCATGTGTGTGTGTGTGTGTGTGCACTCACATGCATGCAGGCATGTGTGCTGTCTTTTGTTTGGATGTCAGGGTAATAGAGGCTTTATAAAGTAAGTCAAGAAGAATTCCTTTTCTGTTTGGAATAGATTGTATAAAATTTGTGTTAATTCTTTGAATGTTTCATAAAATTCTCCAGTGAAACTATATGAGCCTGGAGATTTCTTTTAAATTTCAAATTTAATTTCTGTAATAAGTATGGAAGTATTCAAATTATCTACTTTTCCCTTTATAGAATTTTGATCATTTGCAATTTTTGAGAAGTTGTTCCATTTCCTCTAAGCTGTCAAATTTGTAAGCATAAAGTTTCTCAGGATATTATTTTATTATCTTGTAACTGACTGTAAAAGATGTTGTGATGTCCCTTAATGTTAGTAATATGTATCTACTCTCTTTATATTTATATTTATATCTAGTACGTTTTGCTAGAGGTTGTAGATTTTACTGACTTTCTTCCCAGTACTGGGGATCAAACTCAGGACCTTGTACTTGCCAGGCAGGCACCGGTACCACTGAGCTAAATCCCCAGCCCTAATTTTTTTTTTAAAGACAATTCTTTTCTGTCAGTAAGTTTTCCCATTTTGCCTTTTGTATTTCATTGCTTGTTACTCATCTTTATTTTCTTCCTTCTACTTGCTTTGAATACATTTTGCTTTCTTTTCCTAGTTTCTTGTTTTAGAAACAGAATATTGTTTTGAGATATTTCCTTTTTCCTAACATAAACTTTTAATGCCACAAATTACTGTTAGCTGCATTTCATAAATTTACTATGTTTTTTAAAATTTTCATTTAATTCTACTTAATTTTTAATTTTTTCTGTGATTTCCCCTTCTCCTTTTCTTTCTCTCCTCCCTCTCTTTCTCACTTTATCTCTCTGCTGGGGATTGAACTCAGAGCCTCTTCCATGCTAAGGCTGAGTTCTAAAAATTGAGTGAGCTACATCCCAGCCTAGCTCTCAGTGGCATTTCGTTTTTGAGCCATGAGTTTTTAAAAGCACGTTCTTTAATTTGTAAGTGTTTGGTAACTGTTGTGTCATCTTTATGTTCCTGGATATACCCTATATGATTTTAATTCTTTTAAATTTGTTAAGCATTGTTCTGTGTGATTCAAGATATGATCTATTTATGTAAATGTTAATTTTTTAAAAAAAGAATGTGTAGTCAGTTGTTGAACAGAGAACTCTATAAGTAATAATTAGGTCTGGCTTGTTGATGGCATTTTTCATTTCTTCTATACATTTGCTGTTTTGTCAACCATTAAGAGTGGGATATTGAGCTGGGCGTGGTGGCACACATCTGTAATCCTACCACTTGGGAGGCTGAGGCAGGAGGATCACTGTGAGTTTGAGACCAGCCTGGATACATGGTGAGTTCCTGGTCAGTCTCAACTACATAGTGAGACCCTGTCTCAAAAACAAACAAAAAAAAAAGGTGTGGGATATTGAAGTCCCCAACCATGATTACTGATTTATCTATTTTTCTTTTTAGCTCTATCAGATTTTTCTCTGTTTATTTTGAAGCTCTGTTGTTTGTTGCATACACATTTAGGATGGCTATCTTCTTGGTGGACTGAACATTTTGCCATCATATAATGTCTTTTTTTGTCCCTAGTAATGCCTTTATGTGACATTAATATAGTTTTCCTGCTTTCCAAAAACTGTGTTTTCATTCTTCACTTTCAACCTGCCTATGAGGTATGCTAAAAATATGACAAATGTTTAAATCTTAAAAATTTATTACAGTAAAAAACACATTGTCATTAATCTCCCTCAAAATACTCCCCCTTTAAAAAACCACACTTATCCCATTATTCTTGCCACTTTCTGAAGCAGTTCTGGAAGTCCTCTTTCATATCTTTTGTTGCACCATCATGGCTAGCTCAATGTCATGAATGGTTCAAAAAATTTACCTTTGATGATTATTTTGACTTTGGAAAAGAACCAGAAGTTGTGCAATGCCAGATCTGGTGAACATGTGGATGAGAACACATTGTCATGTTTTTATGAGCCTGCCTTTCCATTGTATGGTACTAGGTATTTTTGATTGCATCTCAGAAAGACACTCACAAAGAGGACTTAAGTTATTACAGTGTACTGATATTGATGGTTTTCCCCCTCACTTTTGTGTTCAGATCTTACTTCTATTTAGATTCCTTTACCCTCATGTACATTATACTATTTAAAGTATTTTCCTCATATACATTATACTATTTTAGACAGTGTTACACCTTTGCTTTAATCATGAAACATGATGTAAGAAACTCATGAGGTTAAGGTTATTAAGGGTTATTTACTGTGCTTCTTCCGCATTTACCCATTCCATTATTCTTGATTCCTTTCTGAAAGTCCAATCTTTCATTCTTGTTTTCTATTTGCAGAGCTTCCATTAACCATTCTTTAATGATAGGTTTCCTGATAACAGTTTCTCATAGTTTTCCTTCTTTGACCCTCCTGTATCTGGTTAGGATATTTCCACCAGATATGTGATCGCGGGCTGGCTTTTCATTTCTTTCAGCACTTCAAACATGTCATGCCACTCCCTCTGGTCTCTATAGTTTCAGATGAGAAACTGCTATCATCTGAGTTGGTGTTCTTTTATAGGTGGTACCATAATGTTATTTCTTTTTATGAAGTGTGTATAGATGTTTTGTCAGACTCTGTATACATAAGCCACTTTTTTTTTTTTTTTTTGGTATGGGGGATCGAACTCAGGACCTTGCACTTGTGAGGCAGGTGGCAGAACCACTGAGCTAAATCTCTGGCCCCCATAATGTTATTTCTCTTTGCCCATTTTTAGGATTTGCCTTTGCCTTTAGTTTTCAGATATTTATTTTATTTTATTTTTTAATTAGTTTAATTTATTGGTACATTCTAGGTAGACAGTACAGTTACATTCATTACTGGGATCTTGTACCTTTACATGCCAGGTCTTGGTTCTCATTTTTTCCCCTTGTCCCCACCCTCCCTTCACCCTAGTTTTCAGAAATTTAAATACAATGTGTTTTGATGTGGAATTTTTTGGTTTATTTTATTTACTCAGCTTCTTGAACAGTAGTTTTTGTATCTTTTACCAAAGTTGGGGATTTTTAAACTAATGTTTTTTGAATTTTATTAAAGTTCCTTATTCTTTACACTCTCTTCTCTAAAATTCTAATGGTCTGAGTATCAGATTATTATTCTCCCAGAGATCTCTGAGGCTTTTCTGTTACTGGCATTAGTTGATTTAGTTTCTCATCCAAAAGAGGTATTTCTTGTTCTTGGTATGGTGAGTGACTTTTTTATTGTACCTTTGACATTTCCATTGTTATATGAGGAGAGACTCTTTAATCCCATTTGAATCTTGTCATTCAACAGGCAATTACTGTGTTTAAGTTCACAATTGTGGCTTTCATTCCTGTGACAGTTTAGTTTTCTGAGTTGTCTTATGCTGCAGGGGCCCCAGAGAATTCCACTGGTGCTGTCTGCAGGGTGGGAGGCTGTCTGTGACCTTCTGGGGTCATGGGGACTGACACAGTGAGGCTGCATCTCCTTATGCTGCAGAATAAATATGCAGGAAATGGAAGTACTTAGCCCAGTACACACTCAGTAAATGTTTTTATAGTTATCAGCACCACACCACTCTTCAGCCCTCTTTCACCATTGGAGCTTTAAGTACAGAATTACTTGCTGAATTGTGAACAACACTCACCTTCCTCTCTATGTCTATCTACCCATCCTACTCATCCTTCCTAGTCTTCCCAGACATCTCCACCATGAGATTCTTTACTCACTTAGCTAGAGCAAGATATACCCTGTGCCAGGCATGGTCTGTGATGGGTTTTGACAGTGCTGGCAGTGGTTGTCCAGGCTTCTAACACTATCCCGTGAATCCCTATTAAAAACACAGTTTGGTCTGGTTTTGTAAGTTATATTCCAGACCTAATAAAATGCCTGGTACATGGGACATAGATGCTTACAAAACATCTGAAATGAAAGGGAGTAAAGCCACATAAAGGAGAAGTGGGTGAGTCAGGGCACAGAATTCCCTACTCATGTCTAGGTCTGAGACACTTTTTTTCATGGTACTAGAGATGGAACCCAGGACCTTGTACATGCTAGGCAAGTTCTACACCCCCAGGTTCATGAAGAGAAGCTGTTAATGGAGAAGGCATCTGCGGGGTATGGCAAGTCTTTGGAAATGAGACATCTTGGGTAGGGATTGAGCATGTGCCAATCATCACTCTCCCTTCTTATCCTGATTCCTGAGGCAGAGCCTGTTCACCCTGTGGAAGTTCCATGAGGGTGTGAGTCACATGACGGAGGCACCACCAATCAGATTAACCTCCTGGGCTTTGAAGTGAGAATGACTGGGTGATGGACCTACAGGGAAAACCATGGCAATGGTGGCAGGTACAGACTGACATGGCTCCTGGATGCCAGAGGCAGTGGGCTGCTGACCCGTCTGATACTTTCAGTGTCAGTGAGGCAAATGTAGTATCTGGTGTTCGGCAGCAGAGCTGTAGTGGGACCTCTGTCAGGCAGGTCTGAAGCAGGGCTGGGGACATCCCTCCCTGTGTGAGGTCTCAACCCAGATTCTCCTGTAGCTCGGTAATTCTGTGAGCTATGCCAAGGACCCTTTCATAAACTTTCTTCTTGAGTCAGCCACTGTTGGTTTTTCTTGCTTACAACTGAAGCTGAACTGAGACACCAGATCTGAGAACAAAGATTTAAAGGGGCTTTTGGAAATCTCAGAGTCCTGTAGATCTGATTGATAATGTCATGGTAAGGATTGCTTTTGCATATTAAAGAAAGTGTATTCCAATAAATTTACATCTATCTGAAAATCTATTGATAAAGCCCTCATTTTTCTAATTTATAATTGTTTAATATGATTGGAGAGTTTGCTAAAAATCTATCATTGTTTTCCCTTGACACAGAATGTGTATATTGATACCTGCTCTTTTTTACATGAAGAGCTGTGGATGGTGTAATGATTAATGTGTTGTGTAGGAGAGGAATGAGCCATAACTTATTCCCCTTGGTTGATTCTGATTTTGACTGGTACAGTGTCCCTCAGTATCCATGGTGACTGATTGGATCTGGGACCTCCTGCTGATCCCTCACTCTTTGGATGCAGAGCCTCCTAGGGAAATTGGAGAAGTGTTTGTATATAACCTGGGCCCATCCCACCTCTAGATGACTCAGTACCAGTACAATGCAAATGCTATGTAAATGATGCCTATACTGTATTTATTTAGGGAACAATGTAAAAAGTCTGTAGGTGCCAGTGCAGATGTGATTTTTCCCTGAATATTTTCAACCCAGGGTCTGTTTAATCTATAAACATGGAACCCACAGATATGGAGTGTGTATTTATTCTTATCATGTGTAAAGTAGAACATTTAGAGTCTCTCACTTCCCACTGTACAGCCATAGAAGACCTAACAGATGAATACATGTACTTGAAGTATATACTAGAACCTGTTTGGGTTCAGATTACGTTAGATATGCCCATGAGCCCACTGTTAGATTGCTAACACTATCACTCTCATGTTTGCTGGATGGTGGGGGTCCTGAATAAATCCTGGTTTGAAATAAACACACACTCCACTGGGGTAGCTTCAGGCTTCATATTTATGCTCTGTTGACAGCTGGGTGAGCAGTAACTGAGTAAGAAATACACAGATAACATTTAGACCTCTGTCATCCCAACAGGAAATCCACAGTCCTGACTTCTAGCAGTCCTTGGACTGCCCAAACAGTGACATCAATAACACACCCAGGGATTTCATTTTTTTGAATCACTGCGCTTAAATCATTATCTCAATATAATTTTAATTTTCCTTTTATTTTAGAAGTCCCTTTCCTCCTTTTTTAAAAGCAGGAAATGCATACTACTTGGTGAGATCTTTGCATATCTCTTTTTTGGCACAGGTTGGAAGCTCTACAAACACCCTGCAGGCCCTGCAGATTGCTTTTGCTGATCATGAAACGCAGGTCATCTACCTTCTGACTGATGGGAGACCTGATCAGGTACTGACCATAAAAGTTGGGAAAGAGGGGCTCACCAGTCCTCTGAAAGTGAATGCTAACCCTTTACAATTGCCATCAAAAAGCTCTTGAGCCAGATGTGGTGACACACACATATAGTCCTAGCACTCCCAGAGGGTGAGGCAGGAGGATCATAAATTAGAGCCCTACCTGGGCAACTTAGTAAATTTGTGAGCCTGGTCTTGAAATAAAAAAGGACTATGGATATAGCTTAGTGCAAAGTCATTGGGTTTCATGGAAAATTCATAACATTGAATGCCCACACTAGGAAAACAGAGCGGGCTCAAATAAACAACTTAACGATGAAACTTAGACTCCTAGAAAAACAAGAGCAAGAAAAACCCAAAGCTCGAACAAGAGAGGAAATTATAAAGATCCGAGCAGAAATCAATGCAATTGAAATTAAGAAAATGATACAAAAAATAAATGAAACAAAGAGCTGGTTTTTTGAAAGAATAAATAAAATCGACAAACCCTTAGCTAATCTTATCAAAAAAAGGAAAGAAAAGGCTCAGATCCATGCAATTAGGAATGAAAAAGGCGAAGTCACAACAGATCCGAAAGAAATCCAGAGGATCATGAACACCTACTTTGAGAACCTGTACTCTAATAAAATGGAAAACACAGAAGAAATGGACAGATTTCTAGATACTTATGAATTACCAAAGTTGAACGAAGAAGATAAAAACATTTTAAACACCCCAATCACAATCAGTGAAATTGAAAATGTAATTAAAAACTTACCAACAAAGAAAAGCCCAGGCCCTGATGGATTCACTGCTGAATTTTACAAGACATTTAGAGAAGAACTACTACCATTACTCTTCAAACTTTTCAATGAAATTGAAAGAGAAGCTATACTTCCAAATTCATTCCTGGAAGCAAGTATCACTCTGATTCCCAAACCAGAGAAAGATACAACCAAAAAGGAGAACTACAGACCAATCTCCTTAATGAATATAGATGCAAAAATCCTTAATAAGATACTAGCAAACAGAATACAGAGGATTATTAAGAAGATCATCCATCATGACCAAGTCGGATTTATTCCAGAGATGCAAGGGTGGTTCAACATACGAAAGTCAGTGAATGTAATACATTATATTAACAAAGTCAAGGACAAAAACCATATGATCCTCTCAATAGATGCAGAAAAAGCATTTGATAAAATTCAACACCCATTCATGATAAAAACCCTGCAAAAAATTGGAATAGATGGTCTATACCTCAATTTAATAAAGGCTATTTATGAAAAACCATCAGCCAACATCATATTGAATGGCCAAAAACTGAAAACCTTCATGTTAAAATCAGGAACAAGACAAGGATGCCCACTATCGCCACTTCTCTTCAATATAGTTCTGGAAACATTAGCCACAGCAATTAGACAAGAGAAAGAAATTAAAGCAATAAAGATAGGAAAGGAAGAAGTTAAACTATCATTATTTGCTGATGATATGATACTCTACATTGAAGATCCAAAAAACTCCACCAAAAAACTTCTAGACTTAATTGACAGATTCAGTAAAGTATCTGGATACAAGGTGAATACCCAAAAATCAATAGCCTTTCTATACACAAATAACAGACAGACAGAAAGAGAAATAAGGGAAAAAATTCCTTTTACAATAGCATCCAAAAAAATGAAGTATCTAGGAATCAATCTAACAAAAGAAACAAAAGATCTCTACACTGAAAACTACAGCACTCTGAAAAAAGAAATCGAAGAGGATATAAAAAAATGGAAAGATATCCCCTGCTCCTGGGTAGGAAGAATCAACATAGTGAAAATGGCCATACTACCGAAACTGCTATATACATTCAATGCAATGCCAATTGAAATTCCAACACTATATTTCACAGAACTAGAAAAAAGAATCCAAAAATTCATTTGGAACCACAAGAGACCTAGAATAGCAAAAGCCATTATAGGCAACAGTCACATGGCACCAGGTGTAACAATTCCCAATTTGAAACTATACTACAAAGCCACTGTGATAAAATCAGCATGGTACTGGCAAAGAAATAGGCCTGAGGATCAATGGAACAGACTGGAAGACACAAAAACAAATGCAGATGTACTCAGCTACCTCATCTTCGACAAAGGAGCTCACCATCCTCAGTGGAGGAAAGATAGCCTCTTTAATAAATGGTGTTGGAAAAACTGGATATCAACCTGTCACAGATTAAAATTAGACCCTTATCTTTCGCCATGCACTAAATTAAAATCCAAATGGATTAAAGATCTAAATATTAAAACAGAAACATTAAACTTGCTGGAAAGTAAGTTAGGCAGAACTCTGGAAGACATTGGTATAGGAAAAGACTTTATGAACAAATCCTCAGTAGCACGGGAACTAGCAGAAAGAATCAACAACTGGGATCTCATCTTACTAAAAAGCTTCTGTACTTCAAAAGAAACCATTAGCAGAACTAAGAGACAATCTACAATGTGGGAAAAAATTTTTACCAGCTGTACCTCAGACAAAGGACTATTATCAAGGATATATAAAGAACTCAAAACAATCAGTCCCCCCAAATATAAAGACCCGATCCAAAAATGGGCATCCGAAATGAACAGACATTTCTCATACAAAGAAGTGAAAGCAGCAAGAAAATATATGAAAAAATGTTCCACATCACTGGTCATTCGAGAGATGCAGATGAAAACAACACTGAGATTCCACCTCACCCCACAAAGAATGGCTGCTATCAAGAAATCACACAATAACAAATGTTGGCGGGGTTGTGGGGAGAAAGGAACCCTCCTCCATTGTTGGTGGGAGTGCAGACTAGTGCAACCACTATGGAAATCAATATGGAGATACCTCAAAGAGCTTGGACTGGAGGTTCCATTTGACCCAGCCATCCCTCTGTTGGGTATCTTTCCAAGAGAACTAAAAGAATCATATCACAGAGAAGTATGTGCACCCATGTTTATAGCGGCACAGTTTGTAATAGCTAAATCTTGGAAACAACCTATTTGCCCATCCGTTGGAAACTGGATAAAGAAGTTGTGGTTTTTCTATAAAATGGAATATTACTCAGCCATAAAGAGCGAGAGAATAGATTCATTCATAGGAAAATGGATACATATTGAAGATATACTCCTAAGTGAAATAAATAAGTCCCACATGTGTAAATACCAAATAGTTTCCCTGGTGTGAATATTCTGCAACAATGCATAAGATTCTAATAAGATTACTGACATTTAGAAATGGGAGGAAAGGAGCTAAAGGTGTAGGGAAGGTGTGATACGTAGGGGAAGAACAAAAAGGGAAAAGAAAAAAATGTGAGAGAATGAAAAGATGAAAATAAAGTGTTTGTAGATGGGGAGGGGAGGGGGGGGTGAAGGGAGGGCAGAGGTAAGGGTAAAAAATAAGAATCAAGACTTGCCATGTAAAGGTACATGATCCCAACAATGAATGTAACTGTACTGTATCCCTAAATGTACCAATAAACTCAATACAATTTAAATAAAAAAAAATTAAAAAAACAAAGTCATTGGGTTCAATCCTCACTCCAGTGGGGAAAAAGGCTGAGAGATCATTCCTCAGGTTAGTGACTCCAGAACAACCATGAGAAAAAACACTGAGAAATTCCTTTATCTACCAAAACTCCTGGGATTATTTGTTTGACAGTGAATGTGATAGTATTAGGCCTGGAGACCAAGCCCAGGAGACATGTGCCTTCCACTGAAGACTGGTGTGTGCTTTACTATAAACTAAATGAGGATATTGTTTTAGATTTCTTTCCTTTGAAAGGACTCAGAATCTAAACATGTCACTGAACAGTATCCTTGGTTTGATCCCTAATTTTAGCTTAGTGTTCATTTAATCAAAAGCATGCCTTTCTAGGGAAATGTTCTTAGTTTTGTTTAGCCTAACTGGGAAATATTTGAAAGATTCTAGAAAATCTGTTCAGCTTCTTTTGAGCTTTGTGAATGAAAGACTGGTGCTACAGGCATGAAAGAAATACAAGGATTTTTCAGGCCAGCACAATGTAAATTAAAGTCAAAAGTGAATTAGTATCAACTTGAATCTTTCCTTGTAAGATGCTGATATATACAGATGGCAAATATTCTAAAATATCCTGCTTCAGATGGTTCAAGGATTAAATAATAATGCAAATGGATTTTACCACAGCATTAGATTTATGGCAGAGAAATACTGTAGTACATAAAGTGAAATTCCATTTTGAATGGCTTTCCTATCAACTTCACTGTATTTTCCACTCAGAAGCAGTTTGTTGTGCATCTGTTGCATTCCCTGTGGGGCCAAGACTTGAGGCTGCATGGATGAATAATAGTTTATCCCTGCTAGACGGAAATCTATGCTTAGGGAACTGTGTTAGATGTTTACAGTTAACTCCAATACAATCTAGGGACCAGGGTGCCAGTGCTGTATCTAGAAACAAAGAGATGAATTCTGCTGTAAGTGAAGGAGAGAAGAGGGGGCAAAAAATGTCCCACAGGCAGGAGACGTTTGAGCTGTGTGTAGAAAGGTGGGAAATTATGATCAGAAGATAGAAACAGTGTTCTGGGCAGAAGGGACAGAGATGTGGCGATACATGGGGTGCTCAGAGAAAGAGGCCGCTACAGAAGCAGAGGGAAGAATGTCAGGGTTGCTGGGGGACGTTGTGAAGTTCCTTGAACACAGGTCTCAAAGGGTGGGTGTCATTGGAAGTAGCATCCTGAGGACGCAGTGACCAGTTTGCAACGGGAGCCGGCGAGAAGGAGGGAGCAAGGTAGAAAGGAGTCAACACGACTGGTTTCTGGTTCATACTCGTTTTTGGCTCATCGTGATTTTTATCAATGGATTTAAATTTATGTTTCAAGGAGCAAGCAGGCATAGGGTGCTGCCAAGGGAGCTATGTTTGTGATGTCCAGAAATAGGGGGCTGCATCAGTTTGGGAAGGGTGTAGGCTGGAGATTCCAATTTCAAAGTCATCAGGACAGAGAGTCACTTTCTTTTTAATAAACTCTTACTTTTAAAATTGCTTACACTAGAGCTGGGGATTTAGCTCAGTGGTTCTGCCACCTGCCTTGAAAGTGCAAGGTCCCAAGTTCTATCTCCGGTACCAAAAAATAAAAAACTGTTTACATCATAGGCAATTTAGATAATATAACTATGCATAAAAAGAGGACATTTTCAACTACACATCGTTCAATTTTGTGTCTACATTTTAAATCTAATATAACACATACATTTTTGCAAGTCTTGAGAAATATTTTAGAAGCATCATTCTCAACAAATATGTCATATCTGTTGTACATAATAAAACTTTTACCTTAAAATTAGTTTAATTTTATTTTTGAATAGTAATACACTCACATAGTCCAAATCCAAAGATATAAAAAGGCATAGAGAGAAAATTTTTCCTCTGACTCCTTTTACCAGCTAGGAAGCTACTGATGTTATTCTTCTAAAGAAAAAGTACAAATGATCCAGGTTTGATGGTGCACACCTTTAATCCCAGATGCTTGGGAGGCTGAGGCAGGAGGATCATGAATTGTAGGCCAGCCTGGCCAACATAGCAAAACGCTGTCTCAAAAAGAAAAAAAAGTACAAATCTTTGTATATCATGCAGATGAGTCTACACCATTGTTTATCGAACAGTACACCTTGAAGAGTGCTTCATATCACTTCAGAAAGAGTTTCCTCATATAGTTTCCATGGTTGTTCCATAATTTATGTTTTATAGTTCCATCATATGGTTATTCCATAATTTATTTATTTAACTAGTCCTCTGGAGATTGGCATTTAGGTTTTTCCCAATTGTTCTATCATACATAATATTGTGACAGAAACTGTATACATATATTATTTTGCACAGGTGTAAGTAAAGCAGATTCAGGCAAAAGGATACATTTTGATAGATGCTTCCAAATAACTCCCCAAAGGGATGTAGCAAGTGACACTCCGACCAGCAATGTGCTGAAGATTTTTGATAGAAAGGCTATCACAGAATCTCCCAAAAGTATGTACAAAATAAAGTCATACATTTTCTAAAGACCAGTACCTTTCTATAGATTCTCAGAAAGTCTGTGGTCCATGTAGAGAAGAGTCAAGCAAATGGATAACAGTTGGAGTCAGGAATACATAAATTACCCAAAACAAGATGAAAAATCCATAATAAGATACTGGCAAATAGAAGGCAGAAGATCATCAAGATGATCATACACCCTGATCAAGTGGGATACATCCAAGGATGCACGGAAGCTTCAACATACACAGTTCAATAAATGTAGCCCTCCCTCTCCTCCTTCTCATCCTCTCCTCAACCTCTCTTCCCCCTCGCCCCTCTCCCTACCTCTCCACCTCCCTCTCATTCTGTCCACCACAGACTACAGTTGCCAGATATAATAATAGGCAACATGATGGAAAATGTGAATTTCACCCTTGAAATCCAGGTGTAAGAATCAGAGCCCATTGTTCAACTATGATTTCAGCTTCAAAAGGGCGAAGATGATAAGAGGTTTAACCCCAAAGTGGGACACAAAGAAGCCCAGCTCTCCAGTGGCCAGAAACAGTGCATCATCATTACCCATGCCCTTGTTAGACAGCCTCATATTTTGCTTCTGGATGAAGCTATGTCACCTCTGGATACAGAAAGTGAAAACACTTTCCAGGAAGCCCTTGACAAGGCCAGAAAAGGCCACATCTGCATCGTGATTGCCCATCACCTCTCCACCATCCAGAACACAGACATCATCATGGTGATTCAGAATGGCAGTCAAGGAGCTCGGCACACACCAACAGCTGCTAGCACAGAAAGGTGTCTGTCTATTTCTCAATGGTTAGTGTCCAGGCTGTAGCAAAGCGCTAGTGAAGTCTGACCATATGGTCAGACTGAAACATTAAACAGTTGTGTTTAAACCTGTCATTTGATCAGGTCAAAAATCAAGCCATGGATTAGTTACCTATTTAACACTTCCTGTCACAACTGAATAATTTCAAGTTCAGAGACTTTATAATTAAAGAATCAAAAATAGAACCACTATCAAATGGGGAGTGGATAATAGTTTGTATCCATTACAGAGTTCATAGAAGAATTTAATGTAATTTTGGATAAAATGTCATTTGAAATATAAGGACTGTTGCCAGAAGATTATGTAAATAATAAAAAATACTGATATGTTTGCCTAAAGAGCCCACAATAAAACTAAATTTTCATTTAAAAATGTAATACACTACGTTAATAGAGCCAAGGACAAACACCATATGATCATCTCAATAGATACAAAAAAAGCATTTGACAAATCCAATACCCATTCATAATAACACCCTACAAAAAATTGGAATAGACAATCTCTACCTCAACCTGATAAAAGCCATCTATAAAAAACCAACAGCCTAGAAATGAGGATTTAGCTCAGTGGTTCCTCCGCTAGCCTTGCAGGTGCAAGGACTGGAGTTCGATCCCTGGTACCAAACAAACAAACAAACAAACCCCAACAGCCAATATCATACTAAATGGTCAAAAACTGAAATCCTTCACACTAAAATCAGAAATAAGACAAGGATGTCCATTACCACTCTTATTCAATATAGTTTTGGAAACATTAGCCATGGCGATTAGACAAGAGAAAAAAATGAATAAAGATAGGAAATGAAGAAGTCAAATGGTCAGTATTTGCAGATGACACGATGCTCTATATAGAAGACCTCAAGAACTCTACCGAAAGTCTTCTAGACTTAATAACTAAATTCAGTAAAGTAGCTGGATACAAGGTCAACACACACCAATCAATAGCTTTCTTATATGTGGACAACAGACTCACTGAAAAAGGAACTGGAGAAACAAATCCCTTCACAATAGTACCTCCAAAAAAAGAAATACCTAGGAATTAACATAATGAAATAAATCAAAGACCACTACTCTAAAAACTAGCACTCTGTAAAAAGAGAATGAAGAGGATATCAGAAAATGAAAAGGCATCCCTTGCTCCTGGGTAGGAAGAATCAACACAGTGAAAAAGGCCTTACTTCCAAAACTGCTATACAGATTCAATGCAATCCCAAGTGAAATGCCAGCAGCATACCTGACAGACCTTGAGAAAACTATCCAAATATTCATTTGCAACAAGAAGAGACATAGAATAGCAAAAGCAATTCTAGGCAGGAAAGACAAGGTAGGGGTTATCACAATCCCCAACACGAAACTATACTACAAAGCTACTATGATAAAAACAGCATCATACTAGCAAAGAAACAGACTTGAGGATCAGGGGAATAGATTAGAAGATGCAGAAACAATTTCAAACACACTCAGCCACCTCATCTTCAACAAAGGAGCCAAACACCCTCAATGCAGGAAAGATAGCTTCTTTAACAAATGGTGCTGGAAAAATTGGCTTTCAACTTGCCAAAAGTTAAAACTAGACCTATATCTCTAACCATGCACTAAAATAAAATTGAAATGGATTAAAGACCTAAATATTAAAACAGAAATACTAAACCAGCTGCAAGAGGTCTCTTGAAGACATTGGCATAGGAAAAGATTTCATGAACAAAACGTCAGTTGCACGTGAAGTAGCACAAAGAATCAACAAATGGGGTGTCTTCTTGTTAAAAACTTTCTTCACAGCAAGAGAAACCACCTACAGTGTGAAGAGACAACCCACAATGTGGGAAAAAATTTTCACCAGCTGTTTCTCAGACAAAGGTCTACTATCTGGAATACATAAAGAACTTTTAAAAAATCAGACCTCTCAAATTTAAAGATCCAATCCAAAAATGGACATCTGAAATGAACAGATATTTCTCAAGCAAAGAAGTAGAAATGGCAAATAAGCATATGAAAAGATGTTCAACATCACTGGTCATTCAAGAGATGCAAATGAAAGCAACGCTGAGATTCTACTTCACCCCAGAAAGAATAGCTGCTTTCATGAAATCAACCACTAACAAATGCTGATGGGGCTGTGGGGAAAAAGAAACCCTTCTCCACTGTTGCTGGGAGTGTAGAATGATGCAACCACTGTGGAAATCAGGATGGATGGAGATACCTCAAAGAACTAGGACTGGAGGTTCATTTGACCCAGCTAATCTCCTGCTGGGTATCTTTCCAAAAGAAATAAAAGAATCCTACCATAGTGATATATGTGCACCCAGGTTCATAGCAGCACAGTTTGTAATAGCTGAAATATGGAAGCAACCCAATCCATCAACTGGAGACTGGATAAAGAAAATGTGTTTCTTTTTTAATAATGGAGTACTACTCAGCCATAAAGAATGAAAAAATTTGAGGAATTTATAGCTAAATGGATGCACATTAAGGCGGTACTCTTAAGTGAAATAAATAGCACACACGTGTAAATACTGAATAGTTTCTCTGGTGTGAGAAACTGAAAGTGTATAAATAAGGATGAAAATGTATAATAGATAATGTAAAATAGGAAGAAAAGGTGCAAAGGGAAAGGGAAGTGGAAGGGGTATGGAAAAGGAAAGAGGGGAATGGAATTAATATGAGAAAATGAAGAAATGGAAGCAAAGTCTTTGTAAATGGGAAGGGTGGAGGGGTTGAACGGAGGGCAGGGTATGGGGAAAAATAAGAATCAAGATATATTATGTAAAGGTACAAGTCTCCAATGATGAATGTCATTGTATACCTAAAATGTACATATAAAATTTTAAAATAGATTACCCAAAACATAATTTATAAATTCTTATGAATTTTTACATTCATAGCTTTTTTACACATGCATTTTATTATGCATTATCCCTACGATTCTCTCAAGAAAGCAAGTGGATATCAGATATTCATGTTCTATATAGAAAACATTAAGTATTTTCACCAACTTTGAAGGCACTGGATGTGTAAGGCCAAAGCTACTATTCAGAGTATTCTGCATAATTTCTACTTGGAAGAATACACAAAGATGCCCTTCTGAGTTTGTATACAGATACCAGCTGACTGTTTGCTTATGAAAATGATCAGGCTGGTGGGATAAAATGATACAAGTCTTTAAAATTAATCAAGTCTTTAGAATTAAGCTTCTATAAATATCGGTCTCCATTAAAATATAATCAGATTCGCATTAGACTGTGTCCTTGGGGGGAGAATCAGGTTGGGTCTGGGGGTGGGGCTCTGCTGGGAGGAGCCCAGCTCAGCTTTGGCTAGGTCATTTTGGGATTTCTTCAAAGTTAAGCACTCAGACTGGCAGGAATCAGGGAAACAGATATGATGGAGCTGTCTGCCCCATTCCAGACAAGAACTACTAGACAGTGCCAGACTAGATGGGGTCTGGGAGGGCCGGGCATGGGGAAGGCACAACAGTGATCACCTTGCACCAGTAGGTGACTTCCAGGTCGTGCCAAGGACTGGGTGTTGCATCCATGGTGGCGGAGGCTCTGGCTGTACACTTGTGCTGTGTAGCCTTAGCTTAGGGACTGCAGAGGGCTGGCAGCCTCTGTGGGGAGCACCCAAGGGGTACTCTGCATTGCTTTTATACAGGATCTGGACAGGGCCTGGGGTCCCTACTGCTCAGCTGAGAGCCCTCCTGGAGCAAGAGTTTGGAGAGTCAGGACCAGTCAGGCTGTGTGGTGAGAGGCTGGCCTCAGCCTGAGTCCCCTCTTCACATCTCTGAGGATGTGAACCAGCTAGAGGAACCCTCAGAGGACAGAAAGATGGAGCTGGCTCTGCAATCCAGGGGCACTGACACCCTCTCCCAGCTCTCCAACCAGTTCCACAAGGGGAACTGTAATGTCCCTCTGTGGCAGCTCTGCCTCGGGCTGGGTGCAGGTGGGACGGAAGACACACTTGGCAGGTTCTCATGTGCTCATGCCACCTGGATGACTTGCAAGTCTTCTAATCTGTGACTTAGAGATTGTCCTCCCACCGCAGAGGGTTGCCCTGAGGGGTAAATGAGTTGATATTCTCAGGAAGGCATTCCACAGATATTTATTGAGCACCTTTTATGGGCCCTGTGCCGCTCTTATCTTGGGAATGTGGGCAGCAAGCAAACAGATACATGCTATAAAATCACGGAATATATGAGGTGGGAATGCTGCCCATGCTTCCTGGCACCTGCACAGTTGGTCCTAATCAATGTTCTCTTGTTTCTTTTCCCAAATATTTCAGCTATACACAGGAGTTGTTCCTGGCTCATACTGTGTCTCTCAAATTAACAGAATCTAGTTCTGTATTTAGTCTAGTGAAGATCAAGGGTTGGACAGCAGTGGCCAGGAGTCCTTGGTAAGAAATGAGACTCTTAACAGCATCACCCCCAAGGACTGCAGAGAGAACACAAGGAGGCAACAAAGGCACAGCTCTTGTGCCTCATATGTATACTCAGCAAGGGAAGCTGAGTTGAACGAGGGGAGGCAGCAGCAGAAGTCTCTGCTCTGCCCTTGCAGTTGGCAAGAGGCAATGGGGTCAGCCTTTCAGCTAGGTTGGGTTGGTGCTGGGTTAGGAAACTGGCTGATGGGCAGGGAGAGGAGCTGGTGGGGAAACACTGACTTGAGCTACAGCCAGACAGAGAGACTGAAGCTGTGTAAGTGATGGCTGAGACGAGTCCAGGGATGCTCCCAGGGGAACATTCACCTAGTGGCCTCCCCAGGGAATGCGTGATGCATCCAAGGCCAGCCAATGGTGAGTCCCAAGTCCCTCCTCCTTCATCATCCTGTCTTCCCAGGGCTCTGTGCAAAAATACATGTGGAAAAGTTAAAGGTCAAAGGACAGAAAGCAGGGTAGAAGTAAGAACTCCCCACCCAGGAGCTGAGTAGTTGCTTCAGCCAGATGGGTCTTCAAAGAGGGACCAGGACAATTGAAGACATTTTCTCCCAGCTGAACTCTGGTGGTGGGGAGGAAGGTGCTTTTCTAAAAGTCAAGTAATGTTTTCTGAGAATTAATTCTTACCAAGAGATGGTCTTTAGTGCACACCAGGGAACAAATCATCTAGCATTGCTTCTAGCATCAAAAAATGAAGTCTGGATTCCAATTCTACCACTTAAGAGCTATGTGACCTTGGGAAACTTAATGTGGGGTGAGTCTCAGTTTTCCCATGTTTAAATAGAGTCTCTACCTACTATATCAATTAGAAGTACACATTACTGAAGTAAAGGCAGAAGCACACACAAATGCTGGTGGAAAATTGAAGGGTCTGTTTCTATGGGTGTCCAGTTGTAGGTAGTCTGGGTTTTTCAATTGCTCAAGAACATCTCCAAGAAAACAGGCTTCTCTTTATCTTCCCGCTCCACCATCTTCACATGTGACTTCCATCTTCCCGGTCACCACAAGGCTGCTCTCCTGGAAGATGGTGACCATTTTCCAGGGAGGGAGGAGAAGGACATTAGGCTTCCTTCCTTTTTGCAAGTCTTTAGTCTTCTTATTAGAAGAACGGGACCCTTCATTAGGAACTTCTGCTTACTTCTCATTGGCCATTACCAGGTCACATGATCAGCTCTAGCTAGTAAATCTCTCAGAAGGCAAATTTTGAATATGTTTATGTGTTTTGTTGCTGTGTGTGTGTGTGTGTGTGTGTGTGTGTGTGTGTGTAGGCACATTAACTGAGCCATGTAAAGAAAACCAAAACTTTAATAGTAAAAGAAGGAGAAAAGAATGGATGTTAGGCCAGTAACAATCCTTCCAAAACAACCTCATGAGGTGGTTGTGAAGATTAACTGGGAGATTAGCCTAAAATGCATATCGAACACATTGGAGGATTTTTTAATAAATAGCTCTTCCTTCACTCTATCAGCAAGATGACTGTAGTCTAGTTGACAATCCAGGGACTCCACTATATAGAATCCCGATGTCCAGGATGTTCTGTCCAAGGACTGACCCCAGTACTTTAACAGTGTTTGGATGGTAAGCTTAGGGGCACTGAGCAATTTGGTTATGCAAATCCTTCTCCTAGCTTATTTTTTCCCACTAAATGTGAATTCTCGGAGGGCCATAGCATATTGGCCTTTGGACTCTCACTGTCTGGCAGGGTTTGTTTATTACAGTGAATCAACACATTTAAAAAGCTGCTCACCACTGTATAAGGAATTACTATTTAAGAATTTCAGTGTGTGTGGCAAATACTAAGGGTTTTCATGTTTTATTATTTTTCTCTTTTTCCATCTCCTTGTCATTTCAGCTACCTGAAATGGTGATAGACCAAGTCAAAGCTTTTCAGAAAATCCCTGTTTATACCATCTCCTTCAATTACAATGATGAGGTTGCCAATGACTTTCTGAGAGAGCTTGCTTCTGTGACTGGCGGGAAGTTCCAGTCTTACAATTTTGGTTGCAAGGACCCCATTCCTCAAGAGGCTGTTCAGGTAAGAGCTCAGTGGGCTAAGCAAGTGTTCATTTGTTCATTCACACATTACAGGTGGAGGTCGCGGGTAGGCAGTACCTTAAGCTGGGAAAACTGCAACCAAAGAAAACCCAGTTGAGCAAAGGAGCAATGAGTGTTCCTCAAATGTGGTGGTCCAAGGATCACCCTGAGCTAGGACACATGTGAAAGAGTGGACTCCAAGGTCTCACTTAGGAGACTAAATAAAGCTGTAGGATAGTGGCCCAGGAATCTCAATATATGTTATTTTCATTTTAAAAAGTGGACTCCAAGGTCTCACTTAGGAGACTAAATAAAGCTGTAGGATAGTGGCCCAGGAATCTCAATATATATTATTTTCATTTTAAAAAGTTTCAAACAAACTCAAAAGTATATGGACCCCAGCATAACCATCACTCAGATTTAATAGTTATCAATATTTTGTCAAACGTTAGGAATATGCAAGGATTCCAGGGTTCCATATCTGAAGTTTTTTAACTGCTGCTGTATATAGACATTTCTGGGAAACTTGTAAAAAGCTCCATGTTAAATACTGTAATTGTCCTTTGATTTATCAGACTATAGAAATGTGACTATCCATTAAAGCAGTTCATTATAATAGCTAATGGGGGAAAATCAATAAAATTCTATTCTCCAATCCTTCAATCTTGGCCCAAGGATATGTATTTTAAGAATGCCTGGAGGCTGAGGATTTAGCTCAGTGGTACTGTGCCTTCTTGAAAGTGCAAGGTCCTGAGTTCCATCCCTGGTACTAAAAAGAAAAGAATGCCCATCTAGGTATACAGTAACTATTAACATTATATAAAAGGAATGCTATGGAGATCAGAAACACATCAACATGCTTTCATTTTCAACCACACTGTTTGAAATTTTCCAAAACCATTGTTTCTTTCACAATTAAATTTAAAAGGCTTAAATTTGTTTTTTGGTACTGGGGATCAAACTCGTGACCTTGTGCTTGTGAGGCAGGTGGTGGCACCACTGAGCTAAATCCCTGGCCTTAAAAGGCTTAAAATTTAAAGATACTGATATTATGTTTATCCTAATGAAATGGAATATTCTAAATTTTTAAGCATGAGTGGTAAATTAAACCCAAAGTCTAATATTATGACTATGGACTTATAAAATTTATAACTCTATGGATTTGTAGAAATAAAAAAGAATGCCCTTCAAGAGAGGAGTGGGTCTTTTCACTCATTGTACATCCTGAAGGGTGACTTTAAACCCAGATCAGGCCAGGGAATGTCAGTGTCTGCAGTGGGCGCACTGCTTGGGTCTGGAGACCAAATTATCCAAAAGGATCAGAAAGAGCAGGTCTCTGGAGTCACTCGAGCCTGGGAATAGTGACTGCTTCAACTAGGCTGGAAACCTCACAACCGTTTGAGCACTAGGCAGAGTAGTGGGAGAAACAATCACTGCTTTGATTCTATCTGACAAAGTTTAAGCACAAGGTCTGAAAGGATCACACCTTTTCTAAGTAACTAAATGGCATCCAGAAAAACCCCCAAATAATTATGGGAAAACAAAACTATCCACCATCCCCAAAAGTAATAATGACAGTGTCAGGTATTCAATCAAACATTACCATGAATAAAAAAGAAGCAGGAAAGTGCAGACATGTAATGAGAGGGAAAAACACTGAACTGGACCTAAGGGCTCATATATTTGAGCTTATTAAGACATTGTGGCTTGAAGGAGTAGACACAGAGACCCTTAGAACAAGTTATAGAAATATAACCATACAGCACACCTACCTGATAATGACAAAGGATCAAAAGCAATTTCAGTGGGTGAAGAAAGCTATTTCAACACATGGTCAGGGTGATTAGACATCCATATGCAAAGTAGCAAACTTCAATATAAACCTCTCCCCTTATGTAAATAGTAACTCAGGATAGATCACAGATTTAAATGTAAAACGTAAAGCTATAAAACTTCTGGAAAGAAATGTGGGGAAAAATTGTGAGGCCCTAAGGCTAGGTGAAGAAGTTTTGGTCTTGATCCTGAAAGCAGTCTTCATAAATGGCATAATGTATTGGACCTCATCAAAATTAAAAGCTTTTTCTCTGTGAGAGACTTTGTTAAGAGAATGAAAAGACGAGCTACAGAATGGAAGGAAGTATCTGCAATATGTCATGTCATACAAAGTTCTAGGATCTAGAATGTATGAAAGGCTCTTAGAACTCAATTGGAAAAAGCAAAGCATCCAATCAGAAATAGGCAAAACACATGCAGGCTTTTCACGGACATAGTCAGAGGTGGTAGCTGAGCTACAGAGGATTTGCATATGGCAAATAAGCTATGAAGAAAGGTTTAATGTCGTTAGGCTTGGAGGAGTGCAAATTAAACTGCTACAGGGTGTCACTACATGCCTTCAGGAAGGCTGAGATTTAAAATTGTGACAACACAGTGCTGACAAGAGACAAAGAAGAGAAACTGGATCAGTAACACTTGCTGGAAAAGTTGACAGTTTCTTTAAAAACAACAAAAAAATTAATTACTATATAACTCAATAAATACCTGGTTTCTTAGGTATGTATTTCAAAGAAAGACCATTTGTGTTTACATAAAACCAAAGTAATCCTATATCTGTTAAAGAAATTAAAGAAATTCTGTGCAACTCATTCTTTGAGGCTAACATTAACCTGATACCAACACCTCACAAAGACATTATGAAGGAAATTTGTTGGTTAATAACCCTCATGCATGTCGGTGTAAACATTCCAAACAAAATTTAATAAATCAAAGTTAACAGTACTTTTAAAAAATCTGATATATCACAACCAAGTTAGATTTATTTATCCCAGAAACACAAGGCTTTTGAAAATCAACATGGTACCTCACCATATTAACATACTTATTTTTTAAAATTTGCAATCATTTCAGTGGACGCAGAGAAAACTTTTTAGAAAAGCACATCCACTATGCAGAATAGTATAAAGTTTCCTCAACAAGCTAGAAATAGAACTGGAACACATGATCCAGCTATACCACTGCTGGGTATATAACCGAAGGAAATGAAATCAGCACACAAAAGAGGTACCTGCACACTCATGTTTACTGTGGCAGTATTCACAGTTGCTAAGCTGTGGAATCAGCCTAGATACCCATCAATAGATGAACAGAAAAGAAAATATGGCATATACACAATACAGTATTCACCATAAAGAATGAAATCATATCATTTGCAGGAAAATGGATGGGACTGGAGGTCACTGCGTTAAGTAACAAACCCAGACACAGAAAGACAAGTATTGTATGTCTTCTCTCTTGGGCAGAAACTACAAAAGAGCAGGGGAATGACCAGGAAGTAGAAGGATGAATGGGAAAGGAGAAGAGGACAAGGGAGGAGGGCAAGAGAGAAGGGATAAGGAGAGTGGATTCAAACAATGTAGGATACATGCATACTTGAAAATTTCTCACAAATCCATTAACTTGTACAATGAATTAATGAATTTTTTTAAAAAAAACAACATACATTTCTAATAAAAGCCTCAGCAAGGTATGAATTGAATGGGATTAATCTGAGTTAACAACTATGCAAAAAACCTGTAGCTTAACACCATACTTTAATGGTAAAAGATTGAATTCTTCCTCCTAATATCAGGAAAATTACAAGAATGTCTGTCCTCCCCTTTCCTGTTCAACATCATAATTGGAAGTTCTAATTACAGCAAAAAAAAAAAAAAAAAAGGAGAAAAGGCATCAAAACTGGAAAGATGAAATGAAACTGTCTTTATATTTATTCAACATGACCACTCATGTAGAAATCCAATGGAATGCACAAAGAAGTAATGGAAATAACTAATCATTGAATTTATCAAGATTGAGTTACAAAGGAAAATATTAAAAATGAATTTTGTTTCTACATATTAGCATAGAATAATTGAAATATTTAATAAAATCATTGACGATATAATAAAAAAACATGAATCATGTAAGGACACATCTGTCAAAATATATGAAAGGCCTGTATACAGAACACTACGAAGCACTGCTGAGACATATATTTTGTGCATGAGCAGAAACCCTGATAGTTTAAGTTGTTTGCTGTCTCCTAATTGATCTGTCGACTCAAATACAATCCCCATTAAAATCCCAGGTGGCTTTTTAAAAATAAAAATTGACAGACTGACTCTATAGAAATGCAAAGGATTTAGAGTCACCAAAAAGACTTTAGAAAAGAACAAAGTTGGGATACTAAAACTACCTGATTTTAAGACTTATCTTAAAGCAACAGTAGTCAAGAAGGTGTGGTATTAGTGAAAAGACACATTGATCAACAAAATAAAATTAGAAAAATCAGAAATAGATTGACATGCAGGATAACAAATTTTCAACAAAAGCAATTTTTAAATTTTATTTATTTGTTTTGGTTTGTTTTTGGTACCAGGGATCGAACTTGGGACATTGTGCTTGCAAGGCAGGAGGTAGAACCACTGAGTTAGATCCCCAGCCCACAAAAACAATTTACTTGAGAATTTTTAGTCCATTCCTCCCAACATACAGTGTTGGAACAACTGGATATTTGTAATCAAATAAATCATTTTGTTTATACTTCATACTATATTCAAAAATTAACTTAAGATGGTTCATGTACCTAAATGTAAAGCCTGTGTTTTTCTCCTTCTAGAGGAGAATGTCTTTTGTCAGACAAAGATTTTTAAAGACAGCGCATCAAAAGTATAATCCAAAGGAAAATAAGTTGTTAAATTGGAATTAATTAAAGTTAAAATCTTTTTCCTCTTAAAAGATAATGTTGTGAGGCCAGAGATTTAGCTCAGTGGCACTGTGCCTACCTTGCAAGTGCAAGGTCCTGAGTTTGATCCCTGATACCAGAAAAAAAAATTCTATGATTATGAACAGAAAAGCTGTGGACTGGGAGAAAATTGTGTTATACTTAATGAAATACTTGTATCCAGAATATATAAAGATTTCTCAAGTCTTAATAATGAGAAAAACTCAAAATAAGGACAAAAGATTTAAGCAGACACTGCCAAAAAAGATATATGCATGGCAAATAAGAACATTAAAAGATGCTCTAAATCATTATTGTCATTAGGCATTAGGGAAATACACATCAAATGATGATTAGATAGTGTTAACGCAGGTCCTGTCATGGCTAAAATAAAATGTCCAAATGAGTGCAAGATGTGGAGGCCCTGGAACTCTCATACATGACCAGGGAGATATAAAGTGTGAGACCATTCTGGCAAACAGTTTGGTAGTTTCTTTTGTTTTTTTTTTTTTGGTACTGCGGATTGAACTCAGGACCTTGTAGTATGGTAGTTTCTATGAAAGCTCCATTTATATGGTCTAAGCATCCCACCCTAGCTTACCCAAGAGAAATAGAAGCAGATGTTCAAACAAAAGCTTGGACATAAATATTCATAGCTTTACCTACAATACCCCAAGCTTGGAAATAACTATCCATCAAGATGTGAATGGGTAAATAGATATGAATATGTGGTAAACAACAGAATACTGCTCAGCAACAAAATGAACTGTTAATTCACATTACAATGGGTGAATCTCAAAATAATCATATGAGTGAAGGAAGTCATACAAGAAAAAGTATTTACTATATGATTCCATTTATATAAAATTCCAGAAAATTTGGAACTAATTTGTAGTGACAGAATGCTTAGTACTTGGAGATTAGGAAAAGAGATTGTAGTAAGGAAGATGATTTACAGTGGGGTACAAGGAACTTCTTGGGGGGTATAGATGTTTTTGTTACCTTATTCCTAAGTATGAATCATAAGTGTGAATTTCTAAGCTTCCCTAGTGCTAAACTTTATATGTGTGCAGCTTATTGTGTGTGCTTTGTATGTTCATTAATTTGGCTAGAAATGGAATGAGTCCCATGAAAATTCTTGAGATTTTTTCCCCAATATATTTGGTTTTCTTTCAGATGTGTTTGAAATTTGTACTCTTTCATTCAGCCTCATAATGTATTCACTTTTCTTCATTGAGTTTATTGGTACTTTTTAGGAATACAGTACAGTTACACTCATCATTGAGATCTTGTACCTTTACATGACAGATCTTGGTTCTCATTTTTTCCCCATAATGTATTCACTTTTCATTTCAGCAGAATGGAGATCTAACACTTTTGCTTCAGGAAATGGAGCAGGGGTACAATGATCTGGACAAGGTGAAAAACCTTTATTATGAGTGTGTGATCATGGACTGGTGGTACAACGGAGAGAAGGAAGGTGACAGCAAGTAAGTGTGCCAATGCTTGTGACCCAGGCCAGGGTTCTCTTAGACCCTCGCTTGGTCTACTGGATGCTCCTCCTTTCTGAAATACCATGGGAGGTTTCCTTCAGTAAAATGCTCACATAAAATGATTGTCAGCTTTTTATTTATTTATTTGAGAGAGAAGGTCTATCTATGTAGTTCACATTGGCCTTGAGCTCACTGTGTAGCCTAGGCTGGCCTGGAACCCGGCTGGTGATCCTCCTGCCTCAGCCTCCTTAGTACTGGGATTACAGGTGCACACTGCCAGACCCACTCACAGCATTAATTTTTAAATATCTGGGAAACATTTATACAGATAAATTTTCTGGACTCAGCAAATTTGAACAAGTAAAAAAAAAGAATCAAATAAATGAGCTGCACTTAAATGTAAATTATCTTCTCTACACTTTTAGCTAGTAAATCAATTATCATTTTCTTATTTAATCAAACTTAAAATCTCAGGAAAAGTGGCCAGCTGTTTCTTAGAAGTTGAATTGGTCAGTTGAATTGGTCCACTATTTGAGAAGTAGATAGTCTCTTGTTCTTTTTTGAAAGATGGAGGAAGCAGAGAAACATTCTAATATTCCACCTGTTAGGTGTTCAGATGAGTTACCTAATCCTGCTGAGCCCAGCTCCCTCTTCTACATAGAACATGGGATGATGGTAGGGAGAGGGCCAGGAGCTGGGTTATAGGATGCACTTGGCACCTGAGTGCTCTGGCTTCATTAACATCAAGGGAAGAGTAGAGCACTGTACCTCTTTGCAGGGTACTGTGCATGCTCAGTGCTTCCTCTTAATCTAATGCCTGGGCTGATCAGAGCCTCGGATATCTATAGGGGTGGATGACAGGGAATAAAGAGAGACAGAGACAATATTCAGGGTATAAAGGGGACCAGGAAGAGCCTGCCTTTAGTGGACAAACTCAATAAACTCCACGGTTATTAGCAAGAAGTGCAGTGGAGGGGTATGTGCTTTTCCTAGAAAAATAAGGATGAGGCAGTAAAAAAAAAATGAGGAACAAGTTAATCAGCACAAAGGGAACAAAATGGGGATTAGGTCCTTCATACCGGGATTCCTGCATTTTTTTGCATTGTTCTCAGCAGATGTTATCTTGCCTTAGGAGTTTCCCCACACAGCCAAGAGACATGCAGCCTTCCACATATTTCCCCATTCCTAAAGCAAGTCACTCCAGCCTCGGGACTCTAGGGCCTGTGGCCAATCTATGCATATCATGACTCAACAACCTAACAAGCTTAGGAAAAGTTAATTCTGCCCCTCAGCTATGGTCAACACCAAACTGCCTTTTCCTAGTTTCTCAAGAGAGGAAAATATTTAACAGCCCCCAAATCCTTTTCCAAACATTTATTGAGAAGAAATCCTGCACCGGGGTTAGGGATCGCATAAGTGAGCTTATGCTTGACTCTTGTGCCACAGAAGGCACCATGTGGATTGGGTCACATGGTCACATATGGGTTATGGACCACAGTGAGGGTGCTCATGGACGGATGGCTTTGGTGGGCCTGGGTTAGAGGGGCTGGAGGAGGAGGGAGAGCACGCTTCACAGTGATGGAGTAGGAGATTGTCCTGAAAATATTCCTGTCTGTGGTTGCTGTGTTCAGAGCTTCAAAGACAGCAATATCAACACAAATATTCGAGATTTCCTGACCCCTCCTGGCCTATGTCTTCCCCAGCATGCTTTGCAGGGATCTCTTGCTTGTCTGGGAGGCCCAAGGCAGGAGCTTCCTTTCTCTGGCTTTTATCAGAGTTGCTAGTTGACTCTTAGGTTAGAAACATGAGTTTCTGTAATCTTTTGTGTTTATAACTGGTTCTCTCACCTATGAATCATCACTTCACACCCACACGGTTGGTGCACAGGTGAAGTTTCTTTCCTCAAGGATAGATGAGGAAAGTGAAGCAGTTAGGGGGGATTGAGTGACTTCAATTAAGGTCACACATCTGGGAAAAAACAAAAGGAACAGACCTGAGATAGAAGCCTCATGTCTGATTCCCACTCACACTTCTGACTATTCTTATATTAGCCCAAATAGAAGACTTGTTTCTTTAAGTTTGCAATGTTTAATGTGAATGTTACTTTAACTCTCTCTTCCTGATGGAAATTTTCTTTTATCTCTCCCCTCCCCTTCCCCCCCCCGCTTACTTTTTATCCAAATCAAAATAGGCATCAAAAGGAAATCTCTTCTATGGTTTCAACCCCAGAAAAATGTGCCAAACCTCAATGTGATGTTGAATCAACACAAACCTCGCCCCCAAATATGTCAAAAATACCATGGGACCTTTCAAGTCAAAAGACTCAGAGAAAGAAAGTCCTCCATGCAGGTATTAGTGATAAAATAAATGGCTTGACTCTTTACTGCTTTTTCTTCAGTGCAAGAGATAGAGTAAAACTAAACTCCCACATATTTTTTTAAGCCCTAAGCCTATGGGGGTTTGTTGTTGTTGTTGTTATTGCTGTACTGGGGATCAAACCCAAGACCTTGTGCACACCAGGTAAGCGCTGTCCTGCTAAGCTACATCCCCAGCCCCTTGTGAGGTTTTTAACTGAGTATTTTTTCATTAAGGTAATTATATATTACACAATTCCATGGATCTACCCTTCATCCTACCTTGTCTAATGCTGGTATCTTACAATGTAGAAACCAGGATACTGAAACAATCCACCGGTCTAGTCCAGTCTTGCCTGTTGTCATTTGTGCGAGTAAAATGAGTGTGTATTGTGTGTCTGGCTGTGTTTGAGTCTATTCACTTGTGTCATTTATGTAGGCTGCATTCTTAAGTGTGATTTTAGCTGTATGTCTTTGCACATTCTCTTTATCAAATTGAGGAAATTCTCCACATCCTTAGCTTTCTGAAAGCTTTTGCCATATTCTTTTTCAGTGTCAATTGATGTATGATTTTTCTTCTTTGGTTTATTGATGCAGTTCTGCTTATTTCAAATGTCAAAGCAGCCTTAAGTGCTTCCGGCTTAGTCTCAGTGTATAATTCTTTTACTATATTGCTAGATTCCATTTGCTAATTTTTGTTGAAGGTTTTTGTAACAAAGTATGTGTAAGTTACTCCAGTTTGGGTACCAAGCTAACACTGTTCTCATCAAATGAGTGAGGAAATTATCGCTTCTCCTCTTCTCTTCCTATAAGTTGATGTAATTCTTAGGATGTTTGGTAAAATTATCATGGAGCCACCTGGACCTAGAGGTGTCTTTTTTCAGGATGTTTTTCTTAAGAATGCAATTTATCTAATGCTTTTAATATTGCTACCTATTTTATTGTGTTTGAGTTTTAGAAATTTGTGGTTTTTGGGGAATCGGTCCATCTTTTTTCTAGTTTGTCAAACACATGAGACTTAATTTATGAATTAATGAGTTTATACAAGTTTAAACTATGAGCTTATGAGTTAATATGTTTGTTGAATTCCTTTAACTTTTCAGTGGCTTCAAGACCTGTAGCAATAGTTCTTATTTCATTCTTTGTGTCTGTCGTCTCCTTTTCTTCAGTCTCACTTAGAAATTTTATCAGTTTCATTTTCTATTTGTTCAAAGAGAATTCATAATTGATCATTTGACATCTTGGTCATATCATTCTAACTTCAGACTCATCTTGGTGTTGAAATCATTTAGTTCTTTTCTTTTTATTTTTTTCAAGGTGTGATTTTCATAGTTCTTAATAGAATGTGTG
>NW_022900921.1:42224468-42238526 GCF_012274545.1 Fukomys damarensis
TTTTTTTTTTTTTTAAGTATCCTGGATATTTTGTCTATGTTAGGAACTCTGGATCTTGTTTAAATATTCTATTTGGGGAATATTCACACTGTTTAAATTCAGCAAGTAGGCCTTGCCCTGTTTTTATAGGCTATGGTTTCGATGGCAATTTAATTTTTGTAGCAGTTTTGGTATTGTTTTGGTGCTTATTTTTCTAGTGGTCCCTGGAACTTCTCCTGGTCCCTGCAGGGATCTCAGGCCAGAATACTAGGGGAGTTTTAGAGCCTCCTGGGTACCCCTTGTTTCTAGGCAGAAGAGACTTTGAACTCACAGGGACCCAGAGGTTTCGTAGAAGGGGCCATTTGCTGTACCCCAGGCCCTTGTGCATGATTGCTACTTGTTCCTGATGTCTCTATACATGGGAAGAGAATCCTGGGCCCATGGGCAAACAGGCTTCCTGTATCAAACCCCTTCCCTTTTGCTGATCCTGCCTGTCTACCGCAAGAAACCTGAGTTTCAGTAGAATTGCTGTTTGCCACTTGCCCTGAGCATTTTAACGGCCTTTGTCACTTTTAATATTTTCCTTAATTGGGATTCTTGGTACTGACAGGCAACTATGTGCTGAATTTTTATTTTACTTCCCTTTTTAATGTGCAAGAATACTGAAATGTGTGACTAGACAGATTTTGTGGTGGTGTTTAATACTGGAACCCACTTCCAGATAAATATGTTTTTATTCAGTATTTGCAAGGTTGGGACTTGTGCAGTTTTTATGCTTGAGGATCTTGGGAGCTACATTTCATTTGCATTTGACATACTTGTATCTGATTATTTTTGTCTAGTGACTTTGGTCAAGCTGACCTGCCACTGTGGTCACCACGGATGCTCAGCTCTCTTGTGTGGATCATTGATCTCTTTTGATCACACACATAACTCCCAAGAAAATTTATCTCTTTTAACTCCTGGTTACAAAGCAGCTGAATCAGGGCTCTCCTGTTTGTTGTCTAGAAAAATAATGACTATTACATAGCACACTTGTGTGGAGACCACTGGTATCACTCTTCTGTACAAAAGGTAGACAATTGGCAGGCCACTAGCTGATCTTCACACCAGTGATCTACTTTCTTGTAGGAAAGGGTAAGTGAATCTCTAAAAAAAGCAAGAGCTTTCTCCAGCTGGTGGCAGAAAGGAAAGCCAAGGAGGTTTGAGCTATAAGAGGAATTCAGTGCACTGTCACTAGCCTGAAGATGGTAGGGCCATGTTGGAAAATGGTACAAGAGAGGCCCCTGGCCTAGAGCCATCGAGGAGATAGAGACCTCAGTCCTACAATTGTGAGGACGCACATACTGCTGACAACCTCAATGAGCTTGAAAGTAGATTTCTTCCCAAAGTGAGCACAGGTTGAATTCGGATAATGGAGCCAGCCCTTATTGCAGCACTTGGTTTGTGGCAGGATCCCCATCCTCCGAGGCTGGGAAACTACATTACATTCTTGATTCACAGATCCAGTGAAATAGTTGTATCTAAAGAAGTCTCTCCTTCCATCCCAAATTCCTTTAATTTCTCTCCTTCTGGTATCAACAGAATCAACCAAAACCAGCCTCCTCAGAAACCAGATGTCCACCCTAAAGAACTCACCCTGTAGACATAGAAAGGACAGCCTCTCCACCTGCAGCACCTGGAGTACTGCTCTAAGTGACAAAGGCAAGTCTGAGGGGTCCCTTTCTCAGGTTGCTGTTGGCTTTCTTTTACCCAGTGCCCCTATTCTCGAAAGATCTGGGTAGCAGTGTTTTTGAGAAACAAATCATATTTTAAATGCTCTCAGATTACTTCTTGTACAAAGGGTCCTTGTAAACCAGGCCCACCACTGTAGTGCGTGGGTTTGGGGACTAGACTTGTGCCGCTTGTACTTGGGCACTTAACACATGCAGTTCATATACGTCCTATGCCAGCGCTCCCACCTGCTGCCACTCCCAGCTTTCACTTGGAAATTCTCGTACTTCAAAGTAGATTTGTTTTCTTCTCTGCATTCAGTGAGCCACTCTTTGGTCCAAATTTCATACTTTGAGGGCTAAACATGAGGGAAATACAACTTGTGTATTCAATATTTATTACTATTGATAAATGTATTATTCTTAAAATAATGAAGTTTACAATTTGAAGTTCTATACTATTTCCCTGTATTTCAAATAGTTGCTAAATGATAAATCCCAAACACACACACATGCACACAATCCCCCACGTATTAGGAAGCACCGAGTGACAAAAGTACACTGTCATTGCTCATCACAGCTAATCAAGCACCCTTTCCAGTGGTGCTCCTGTGTGGGTCTGCTCCTCACTTCCCATTAGCCTGCTGTTATATGCACATCCTTAAGAGTTTATCATAAAAATAGAGTTAAAGTGTTTGTAAATGGGGAGGGGAGGAGGGGGTGAAGGGAGGGTAGGGACAAGGGGAAAAAATGAGAACCAAGACTTGTCATGTAAAGATACAAGATCCCAGTAATGAATGTAACTGTACTGTATACCTAGAATGTACCAATAAGCTCAATTAAAAAAAAAAAACAGTTTATCGTATGGTGAATAGGATGGGATTTCTTAGGAAATTAATAAGATATGATTTCTTAACCAGCTCATACCCAAGCACCCTTCCCTCTAAATGCTGCTTGTTCAGCAAGTAATAATATTCCTTTTCACTTTTAAATCCAATGTTATATAAGGATATACATTAAAAATCCCAAATATTGATTTCAAATTCCAAGCTTACAACTAAACAGTTTTCCACACAGAGCTGAGGAACTGTAAAACAAACTGACAGCATCTAAGGTGTTGGTCAAGTCTCTCCTCTATAATTTCAGGGAGTCTAATGAGATCAATACCAAACAATCGTTTGCTAATGGTGTTTTATGAAACATTTAAAATATGTTTTCTGGAGACAGAATGAATGTATCTGATTCTTGCAGGGACAGAAATCTCAGTGGACCTGGGGTGAGGAGGATGAGCAAAACAATGACTGACTGTGCCATATTCACCCGTACCTTGGTCTGTAGTGCAAACCCCAAGAGCATCCTGCCCAAGAGTCCAGTCTAATGGATCCAGACGTGATCTTTGAAAAGTGGTCCACTTAGAAGGCTTCAGTCACAGCTGGACAGTGTAGTCCTTTTGAGATTTGATACAAAGGGGGTCAAAATAAAGGGATAAAGAGGAAAGTACACAGCTGCCACTTCTCCCTCCACAGAACTGAGCGCCCTGCTGACCAGCAAGTATCTGGATGACAATTTGTCAGGAAGACCAACTAGCGAAGGGAGCCCAGCTTATGACGGCAAGTGAGTACTCTAATTCTCAAGGACAACTTTGATATGATTTATTTGTTATCAACCAAGTGGTAAGTTTCCTAACCCATGGTTGTGTGCTCCTAGCTCTTTGGAGATGTCCTCGGCAAACTGGCTGCTGACCCATGGCCTGGTGGCGAAGAGACTCACCCTGATGGACGCCTTGTCAGTGACGGCAGTGCCCCACAGCCCCACCTACGTCCCCATCCTGGATAAGCTTGTTCTTTCCAAGGTCTTTGATGAGGTAATCAAATTGTCCCTATGTCCTTGCTGGAGGGATTTATCTTATTTTCTCCTCAAATAAGAAGCAATCTGTTTCAATCTCATGTGCAGTTGAAACAGAAATGCATTTCAGTCATTGGAGAAAATTATTTGTGAAGTCAGAAACAGGGAAAGAGAGGCCCTTAGAATTCTGGTTAAGCCAAGGAAACTGGCCTTTGTTGGCAGTTTGTGGCTCACTGCTGTAGGGCGAAAGTGTGGCATGGCAGAAATGTCTGAAAAGTGGGTCAGGCCTGGGGGAGAACATTATGCAAATCAGTGGACAAGGAAGCCAGGTGTGGCAGTTTGTCCTTCACCCTTTCTGAAGGGCCACATGTGGAGGGGTCACCAGATGTGGAAGAAGGCCGAGCGAGTACAGCTGGCCCTTGGTACCTACCTGCAGATCTTTATCCACAGATTCAACCAATCTCAGATTGAGAATATACAGAGAAAAACTGGCATCTGGATAGAGTGTCACAAGTGTCTGCACAGCATTTACGTTAAATTAGGTGCTTTGAGTAATGAGCAGATGATTTAAAATATACAGGAGGTTATGAGCAGAGACTGAAACACTTTATAGAAGGGACTTGAGCATCTGTGGATTTTGATACCTGCAAGAAGTGGGTTGTAGTAGAAAGTTACCAAGGAATCTGGCAACAAGGTGATCCTGCTCTTAGTAAAAACAGTTCATTAGAGCATCCAGGTTGCAGTGGGTTGAGGAACACACAAGAAATGTGACCAGGAAGACCTGTAACCTTCCTGGCAAATAGAACAGCAGCTAATGATTTCAATCATAGCATAGCCAGCTGTATCGTCACCAGGTGGAGACAATTATCTTTGAAAGGCCTTTTGCATACTGCAGTATTTACAGAGAAATTGGTAAAATGTCTGGGATTTGCATCAACACGATCTTGATGTTTGGGTGAGGGGAGCAGATGAAACAGATTGGCCATAGTTGATAAGTATTAAATCTGGCTAATAAAAATATCAGGGAAGGACTCTCTTTTCTGCTTTAAACATATTTGAAAATTTCTGGAATTAAAAAAATTGAAAAAAATCAAGCAGAAAAACCTTTCAAAAAAGAAAAGATCTTATCTAAGGACCTTGAAATAGCTGAGATTTGACAAAGCAGATGAGCTGGTGAAATTTTTTCATTAGTCACATTTAAATAATTACAACTATAAAGATTGGCATGGGTCCCATTGATGTCATGGGTTCTTATTCTGTGACCCATGTGTCATTATTTAGTCTGTTTCCTGTGAACCTCGCCTCAGGGTTTCAGGGGCAAAAGGGAAGCTGGACACTGATTTATTTCTTCTAGGAAGTTTGGTGACTGTTTCTTCGCATTCTGTGCATTTGTTATATTAATATTCTTGAGTTTTATTTGGAAGAAAATATATTTAGTGAACTCTGCCTAGAAATAAAATGTTCATGGGCTTATGATTTCTCCATCTAAACCATTCAAGATCTTGAGATACATTGAAAAATACATTTTTCAAAAAATAAATATGATTGGGTAAGGATATATAACAATGTAATCAAAGGAGGAAAGTATTTAAAGACTGAATACATTTTTTAAATGTTGAAAAACATCCGTAACATATATGATGATATAAAGGTTCATAAGAATAGTATCTTACATATGTGTGTATCAGTATAAGTGGGTATAATCAGTGTCCAGAGTAGGCACACCTGCAGACTCACCCATACCACAAAAAAATAAGAAAATGATAAATAACTCAGTGGACAATCTAGGGAGAAGAATGAGGTCAAAACTAAAAATCAACAAAAAAAAATTTCACTGGTAACCAAATATATGACATATAAAAAATGCAATTGAAAATCAGGCATCCCCCTTTCCCATTAAATTAGCAAGGTTAAGAATACTAATGAACAATAATATAATAAAATGGGAAACTTTATATCCTTATAATTGGAATTTAAATAGGTGCAATGCTGTTGTTTAGAGGCCTTAAGAGTTTATAACATTTAACCCAGTAAATCCATTACTAGGAATCTGGGTAAGGAAATATTGTCATCAGAATGCTGACAAGTATATGCAGAGAACAATTATTGTTCCTTTATATTTTTTCAGGTTTAACTGAGTTTATTGGTACCTTTTAGGGATACAGTACAGTTACATTCATTGTTGGGATCTTGTACCTCTACATGACAGATCTTGGTTCTCATTTTTTCAACTTGTCCCTGCCCTCCCTTCGCCCCCTCCTCCCCTCCCCATCTACAAACACTTTATTTCCATCTTTTCATTATCTCACATTTTTTTCTTTTCCCTTTTTGTCCTTCCCCTACCCATCCCACCTTCCCTACACCTTTAGCCCCTTTCTTCCCATTTCACCATGTCAGTAATCTTATTAGGATCTTATGTATTATTGCAATTTATTCACACCAGAGAAACTATTCAGTATTTACACGTGTGTGACTTATTTATTTCACTTAGGAGTATATCTTCAATATGTATCCATTTTCCTATGAATGAATCTTTTTTCTCGTTCTTTATGGCTGAGTAATATTCCATTTTATAGAAAAACCACAACTTCTTTATCCAGTTTCCAACGGATGGGCAAATGGGCTGTTTCCAAGTTTTAGCTATTACAAACTGTGCTGCTATAAACATGGGTACACATATATCACTGTGATATGATTCTTTGAATTCTTTTGGAAAGATACCCAGCAGAAGGATGGCTGGGTCAAATGGAACCTCTAGTCCCAGCTCTTTGAGGTATCTCCATATTGATTTCCGCAGTGGTTGCACCAGTCTGCACTCCCACCAACAATGGAGAAGGGTTCCTTTCTCCCCACAACCCCGCCAACATTTGTTATTGTGTGATTTCTTGATAGCAGCCATTCTTTGTGTGGTGAGGTGGAATCTCAGTGTTGTTTTCATCTGCATATCTCTCAAATGACCAGTGAAGTGAAGCATTTTTTCATATATTTACTTGCTGCTTTTACTTCTTTGTCTGAGAAATGTCTGTTCATTTCAGATGCCCATTTTTTAATCGGGTCTTTATATTTGGGGAGCTGATTGTTTTGAGTTCTTTATATATTCTTGATAATAGTCCTTTGTCTGAGGAGCAGCTGGTAAAAATTTTTTCCCACATTGTAGGTTGTCTCTTAGTTCTGTTGATGGCTTCTTTTGCAGTGCAGAAGCTTTTTAATAAGATGAGATCCCAGTTGTTGATTCTTTCTGCTAGTTCCCGTGCTACTGAGGATTTGTTCATAAAGTCTTTTCCTATGCCAATGTCTTCCAGAGTTCTGCCTAACTTACCTTCCAGCAAGTTTAGTGTTTCTGTTTTAATATTTAGAACTTTAATCCACTTGGATTTTAATTTAGTGCATGGTGAAAAATAAGGGTCTAGTTTTAATCTTTGGCAGGTTGAGATCCAGTTTTTCCAACACCATTTATTAAAGAGGCTTTCTTCCACTGAATCAACCTAAATACCTGGTAGGTACTTTCATATAGTAGAATGTCATGTATTTGTTATATATAGCATTTCTGAAGGAAAGTAATAATATGGGGGAAAGTCCTTGGTATCATTCTGAATAAAAAATCAGAATTCCATATACAACATGTTAGTAATTTGATTGTATATGATATAGACATATATCATGCTTTCCCCACCCCTACATGGAGAGTAAACCCAAAGCCTTTGTACTGAGCTACATACTCACCCCTATTTTATTTTTTATTTTGAGACAAGGTCATGCTAAGTCACTAAGTTGCCCAGGATAAGCTCAAACTTGCCATCCTCTTGCCTCAGCCTCCCAAAATGTTACGTTTATCTGGGTAGTGAGATTGCTAGTAATATTTGTCTATTTACATATTTTTAAATTGTTATGGTAGTACTTTTAACTTTTTTACATATATGAATTATATGCTGACAAAAAGCATGTAGGAAAGCAGAACTAAAAACAAATGATAAAATGGTGAAAATATAAAAGGAACTTAACTTTTTTTTTCAGCTTTAATTGAGTTTATTGGTACATTTTAGAGATACAGTACAGTTACATTCATTGTTGGGATCTTGTACCTCTACATGACAAGTCTTGAGTCTCATTTTTTCCCCTTACCTCTGCCCTCCCTTCACCCCCTCAGGAACTTAATTTTTAATTGTTCTATTTTTACCTGCTGATTACATTCTTTGTGTGAGGTAACTGACATCTTCAGAGGAAGATGTAGACACTTCTTGCATGAGTATTTTAATCCAGGAAGGAAACATTCGGAATAATTTGGTGAATTTACTTTTAATCCTTTTTCTACACACATACATACATGTATATGTATAAACATGACACACATATATTTTAATGAACATAAAATGAGGTGATTATATCATGTGCATTTGCCATTTCATCTTTTAGAAACTACATCTTAGAGACCTTTCTACAAGAGTATATGGGTATCTCTCACATTAGTAGCAAGGTTCTTTCTTATTACCAATTGATGCATTGTGTCCTTCCTTCCATTACAAATAATCCAACACCAGATTTCCTTGGAGATTAATTTGGGCCTTTTGGCTTCCCTGTGGGGGAGAGTCAGGGAGTGTGAGTGGGTAGACGGGGGTCAACAAGCCAAGGTCCCAACAGGGAGGCCACTGGCAGCACCAGGAAGGGCCCTAGGCAGGTAGGAAGTGAAGTCCACAGCACCAGACAGTGCAGGCTTGAAACATCAAGCTCAAGATGCCAGCCTAGATTACTGAGGGAGAGCAGAGAGGGCTCTGCTCTTCAGAACACTCTCCTCTCTGCCTCTAGAAAGCAAAGCCCAGGGAAGGGGTCAAAGCCCAGAGAAGAGGTACACGTCTGGCAGTGCACTCCATGAGGACTGCGCTTGGTTCTGTAAGCAGCACTGTAAACCCTTCTTGCCAATCTGTGGGCAAGTGGTGCCCTGTCCTGCACACCCACCCCCGCTTCATCAGTGGGAAGAACTGGAATCCTGACAGTGAAAGAAATGCACTGTGCTACACCCACTTTGACCTTCGCAGCACACTTTGTGCCTAACTTCTTAAATTTATTTTATTTTTGATTGATAGATCATAATTACATACATTTTATGGGGTACAAGGATGTTTTGGTATAGGAGGGGTGATCAAAACTTACAGAGAATGTCTAAAGTTTTAAAATTTATTATAGTAAAAGACACCTCATTAATCAGTACTCCCTCTTGCTTCAAATATACTTGTCCCTTTGTTCATTCCACTTTCTGAAGCAGTTCTGAAAGTCCTCTTTTGCATCTTTATAAGGTGAGACGAGAAATGCAGTGAATGCTGTTATTCAGTGCCATCCAAAAGAAAGGAAGGCTGGTAAGACATTAGTGTGTCTTCACCCACCTAATCCATCAGATTTGGCATTGTGTAACTTCAGATTCTCCCAAAGTAAAAAAGATAAATGTTTCGAACCAACTCAGGACATCAAAGCAGCCACAACTAAAGATGCTCATGAAAGAAGACTTCCAAAACTGCTTCAGAAAGTGGCAAGAATGATGGGATAAGTGTGTGTTATAAGGGAGGCTGAGGATTTGAAGAGGGACTCATGATGTGTCTTTAACATGTTTTGAAAAATTTAAGTATTCACCCTATATTCACTGCCTATGCATAAAGTATGGTATGATTAAATCTATCCAGTCACACATCTGTCACTTTTTTGTGGAAGACTGCATGATCTGACTTATATGTGGAATCCAGAAGAGTTGACCTCGTGGAGGTTGAGAATAGAATAATGTTTAGCAGAGCCTAGAGGGATGAGATGGAGAGGGACAGCACAAGGAATTGTTGATCAAAATTTGTTGGCAATGTTTTAGATACACAGGAGGAATACGCTTTAAGATCTATGGCACAGTAAGGTGTCCACAGTCATAAATAATGTTGTTACATGTATATTCAAAGTAAGAATGCAAATTTCAAATGTCTTGTGTTTGTATCTTTTAATCTGTAATATTTTCTGACTGGGAATGGACCCTCAGCTATACATGGAAAGAATAGTAATGCAATAATCTAAAATATCTCTCACTTCATAAGAGCTGTAGGTTTTGGAGATTTGGACCTAACATTTTCTGAAAAAGTCAACAGTTGACTGGAGCTGAAAAGGAAACACACTTGCATCCTAATCTACTTCACTGAGAATTTCAATGGAGTCTTTTTCTTATGTTCCACATGTGGACACATCTGTCTGGGTAAAATTGTAAAGCAGAGTTTGCCTTTGTCCCCAGCTCTTTGTTCCATTCATGACTTATGCACGGGTTCTTTCTTCTTCTAGAACACAGTGCTGTTTTGGTTTTCAGTTTCCCAGATCAGCATCGACTCTGTCACCTTGGAAATAAAGTATTGAGAGAAATGTTGCCCTAGCAACACTTCATTATAAGATGTGAGGTGAGCCAGATAATTTTATCTCAGCTCTTTGAAAAAGATTAGTTCATCACTAAGTCATATATAGAATAAGACTGCTTTAGCCATTTGATGAGTCTAGGATTCAAAGCTCCTTAGTGCCAATTGCTTTGAAAAAAATGAAATGTTAGGAAGACTAGACTGCAGTGCTATATCATATCTATATCATTATCCATTATCATCATCATCATCATCATCATCATCATCATCATCGTGTCTTCTGCAACATCTCATCAAGCTTCTTGCTTTGTCTCACTCTGGGTTCAAGCTTTTGTGGTTTTGTACTGCAGCTCTGTCATTTATTCTGGAAGGACCATGGCAAACCCTCCTCACATACTGGATTCTGAGTGAAGCATTTAATATCACTAAACTATCTCATCTAAAAGTCACAGCAATCCATGAGCTGACTTCATCATTTAGCTGATGAGGAGCGAAGTGGTTGAGGATATATATATATTGACTGGAAAGCTTTTTAAATTAAGCATATAAAGTGACAGTATATATTGCAGAAGACAAGAAAATATAGGTAAGTAAAAAAGAAAGTAGCAGTGGAGGTACCACCAGGGACGTGTCACTGCTGGTTGTCTGACCAGATCTTTTTACTATGTCTATGTCCTTTGTTCTTTGGTTTTGCTTTTCCCACAGTGATGTCAAACTGAACACTGTTTCATATCTACATTTTTACTCTGCCGTCTACCAAGAACTCATTCAATGCCAGCGTATGCTCATCTATTATTTTTTTAAATTTTTAATTAATTAATTAACTAATTAATTTTTTGGTACCGGGGATCAAACTTGGGACCTTGTGCTTGTGAGGCAGGCGACGGAACCACTGAGCTAAATACCTGGCCCTCCCTACTCAACTATTATTTTTAAAGTTTGGATTTGAAAATGTAAGATTAGTCTACAAAGCAGGAACAAGTTTACGTAGCCTTGTCTTCACATTGTGCAGTCTGAAAAGCAGATGGTTAAGCTTCCGCACCCAGCAGCTTGTATAACTACACTGTCGATAAAGCCATCGCATCAGTGTTCAAAGGTTTGCACAACATCTACAACTTCATTTCACTAATCCAGTCAGAACTTGTCTTTGGCCAGCATGGTAGTAGGCTCGGGGACAGCTATTGGGAGAACAGAGTTAGTTGAAAAAAAGTGAAACTGGCAAGTTCAGTCAGGTGTGAATAATAAATATATAAACACTGGCTTCACGTCATTTTCTCTGTTTCAAAATGTTTTGTGATTGTTTTTCACTGCACCTGAAATGTTGTCAGGTAAACTCTACCTGTTCTACTTAAACAATAGCTCTAAGTATAGTTACATATTCTACTTTTCTTCATCTACTATGCATTCTGAACATTTTTCTTTTTAATGATCATTTGGAGATGAATTTTAATAATTGTACTAGAATTCAATATTTCTCACTTGGAATTTTAAGAGTGTTCATTTTCCCGTCTTTTTGCTATCACTAAAATAGGAATGGTTAAACAAAAAGACAAACAAAACAAGTCCATTTCTATGTGAAGATGGTAGAGTACTTCTTTTCATATTCAGTTAGTTTATCACTTGTGACTAGTTTTCTTATGAATGCTAAATATATACATATCTTATAATCTTTTTTATATCATTCAGTCTTAGCAAGTATCTTTTAAAAATAGCAAAGTCATATTTTATCCTATGCCTCAATTATCAAAAATTTGCAATCCAAATCTATTTATAATTAGATAAACTTTTAAAGAATGTTGGCACCTCAGCCATTATTGTAATTTACATATAGTTTTAGTCTTTGTGTATTAAATAAATGGTTACTTAGTACATTTATTGTACCAGCAAGTAGTATTTTTGAAAAGGGAATAGCCAATCTAGAAATCCTATTTGACCCAGCTGTTCCCCTTCTAAGTATCTTCCCAACAAAATTAAAGACATCGCATTACAGTGACCCATGCACACCTGTGTTTGCAGCAGCGCAATTCACATTATTTACATTATATTACATTATCTGGAAGCAGTGTGTATGTCCATCAACAGATAAACAGATAAAGAAAATGTGGTGCTTATACATCATGGAGTAGTACTTTGCCTTAAAGATAAATTTGAGTCATTTGTAGGAAAATGGACACACCATTATGTTAAGTGAAATAAATCAGATACAGGAGCTTAAATGTCACATGGTTTCTCTTATATGAGAAACCCAAATTATAAATAAAGAGCAAAATCAAAGAGAAGAGGATAGAGAGATCTCTCTCAAATGGGAAGGGGATCAAGAGATCAAGAGATCAAGAGAGGAGAGGGAAAGTGAATGAAGAAGGATGTAGCATATGTTATGCACATGTACCAGCTCCATACAAGGAATGTAAACATAATGCCCTGCAAACACATGCTAATAAAATTTTTTTTTGTTTAAAAAAAGGGAATAAAGAACTATAGAGTTTGGTGGAGAGATAGCCATATAACAAAAGCTGTGATTAAATGCTCTGAGAAAATATGTAAAGAAAAAAATGCCTAGGGCCCAGCAGGCAGTAAGAATAAATATTACTGTCATTATTGATAAAGCTATTCTAGAGTTCAATAGTTTTTTCAAGGTATTTCTTCTAATAGTGGGGAAAACTGTAATGTCATCAGCCTAAGTTGTCTTTTCTATGAATTCCAGCACTTTTTTCTGCTTTTATGGTCAGTGATTCCCCTCCAACACATAACAAGCGCACACCCTTCTAGCTCTGCTTCTTTCGTCGTTAAAATTTTGTCCCAAGGGTGTGATCATTAATATCGATTTGGTAAAGCTTAGATCTAGATCAGCCCCAAGAAAATGAAAGTAGATGATATCTTCAGGCTCTCTTTTGTTATCAAACATTGTCCAAAAGGCTCCTTATAAATGTAATAAGTGAGCTATTTCAAAATGGCTGGGTGCTTTTTTTATTCTCTCAAGCAAAGCCCTCAGCTGCTCCCTTTCCTTCTGTTGGCTCCTTACAGAAGCTGGGCAACCAGGATTCCGAGCCCCCAGCCCTGGGGATGCCTTGGTGTCCTCACAGTCTCACTCCCTGTGACATCATAAAGAGAACGTCTCCTCTGACCTCCACGCAGCCACCATGTTGTAAAAACTAACACCACAGACTGAAGGTGTGGAGTATGAGTTTGTCCCTCCCTACACCTGCGCTCAAGAAGGAGAGTAGCGTGCCCGCACCAGACTCGCAGTGCCACACTCCAGGCTACGATGGCCAGGCAAGGCGTGAGAGCCAAGTCCGTGAGAGAGGGAAGTAGAGTATGAGTGGAGTTTTTTTCACTGAGTACATTGCCAAGTCAGGAGCCAAGCTGACCCTGATTAAATGTATAATGTTGCTAAATATTTTGTGGTATTGATTTGAAGTAGAGCCAGAGGTTGGCAAACTGGGAGAGCTCTTTATAGACTTCTTTTTAAAAAATGTGTTTCATTTGTTGAGATACTTTTTTCCTCTGAAAGTTTGTGTGACATATCCTAGCTCTATTTTGAGAAATGTTTTCTTTTTCTACTTATGTAAGCTTCAGTTTCAAAGCCCAGTCCTCCCACCTTTTAACCCACTGTCCTGCTTCCTTCTCTTTAACAAGGACAGTGCTGAATTCCTGTGGTTTATAAGAAGCTGGATTGGACTATGCAGACTTTTAACTTTGTTTTTCTTTGTTGTCCAAATTGTTGCCTTTGGTTTTTGGCTCTTGGTGGTTTAATTATAAAATTAATATATGTATTTTTTAGAAACTAAGAACACAATTGGGCTGGAGGTGTAGCTAGGGCACTTGCCTAGCATATGCAAGGCCCTGGGTTCCATCCCCAGCACTGCCAAAACAAACAGGAAGAGTGAAAAGGAAAAATCCAGCCTGCCTCACTTGTCACAGAAACACCAATTTTTAGAAGTAAATACTGTTGATAGTTTTAGACCTAATGTTTATCTTTTTAGTTAGCATTAAAAGTAAAACATTACAAAGTTGAGGATTCTTGAACACTTTTTTTAAAAAATCCCCTTCCCGGGGCGGGGGATTTAACTCAGCCCTGCTGCCGCTGTCTGCCTCACAAGCACAAGCCAAAGGTCCTGAGTTTGATCCCCAGTACAAAAAAAAAAAAAAAA
>NW_022900921.1:42238760-42284231 GCF_012274545.1 Fukomys damarensis
AAAAAAAAAAAAAAAAAAAAATCTGGTTCTATTTCCTTCTTTCCTAGAAGTAAACATCAGCTTAATTTTCATGTGTATTTTAATATTCTTAATACAAACTTACTAAAATATTGTTCAATGGGTTTAAAACTTTAAACACAATCAAGGGGAAAATCATTTATCCTAACAGCAAAGAGGGATATGGGAGGCCTTTGTTTTTTGTTTTGATTTTTTTTTGGGGGGGTACCGGTCAGGAGCTTGCATTTGTGATGCAGGTGGTGGCAGCATCACTGAACTAAATCCTGGGCCCTGGGAGGCCTTTGTTACTCAGACCCCAGACGGATGAGCAGCTGAACCTGTAACTGTAGAGTTCCCCGAGGGAACAGACAGTGTTGACCCCCACTGACCTGAGGCCACACCCATGCCTTCTATAAGGCTCTAAGGCGCTTAACTTCTGATAGCTGCGATCACTAATTCCTAATGAGTGATGTGAGGGCTAAAGCTGTCGTTTTGTAAAACCTCAGAGCTCATTTTCAAATGTTGCTTTTCTAATAATCTTTCTATTGAAATTCTGTTCTTTCAAAATTTTATTATACTTACTGAAGTTTCTTCATCTCTATCATTATCTAGGTACTGTGTATCTATTCCTTTTGTCTCTCTATGCTATATTCTGGGAAAAGTCTTTACTACTTATTCAAATTATTATTATGTCCAGTCTAAAATTCATTCTATTAAGGTTTTTTGTTTGTTTGTTTGTTTGTTTTTTGCTTTGGTTCTAATGTCCTTTGTTTTCCTAAGATAGATTTTTAATAGTTTGTCCATCCTCTTCTTATGGCCCTGTAATAAGTTCATATACTTTTACATCTTTTGACAGTCTAATCATAAGTAATTTAAATCATAATTAAAGTTATCATTAGATTGCTCATAAATTAATTTCTTAAGTAGATTGAAATTGTGATTATTGATTTACTCAGCTGTCAATTTTGGTAGTGTGTACATCTAGGATCTTTTTTTCTTTTTTGTAGTATTAGAGATTGTACCAAGGGCTTCTTCATGCATGCTAGGCAAGGGCCCTAGCACTGAGCCACATCCTTAGCTTTTTCATTAAAAAAATCTTTCTTTAAATTTTAAGACAGAGTCTTGCTATGTTACCCAGACTGGCCTTAGATCACAATCCTCCTGCCTCAGCCTCCAGAGCAGTTAGAATTATAGGTGTTTACCATTCCAGCTGCTGTAGGCCACCCTGCCTATAGTCCTTGGGAATTTTGATATGCTGGCTTATTCTAACAGGACTTAAAATCTACTTTTATCTTTTTCCTTCTGTGTTGCAGTTGCCTCTCAAGAGTGAGAGGCTCATACCCTCTCAGGCTTTAGTCCTGTGTCTTTGCCAAGCACTTACGGTCCCCTTGCTCTTCAGTACTTGAGCCCTGTGGCCTTGCCATCCTTGGACACAGCTCACAGCCCAAGCTTTGCCTCTGTTTGCTAGTTCACACTGCTGCTCAGGTTTTATGTCTACAAACCTATTTGCCAGCCATGCATCTGTTTTCTTCCTTCCTTTCATTATTTTCCAATAACACAATAAACTTCGTGTATGATTTTTGGAAGCCAGGGAATATAAAAGCATGAACTATATATATCATCTTGATTGAAAGTAAAATATTTATTCCTGAGAAATAAGTTCCCACATTTCCAAAAGTCCTATAAGTTCCTTATTGCTAAAGCTATATATGATTTTGAAGCAATGATAGTATAGCTTAGTATTTTCCTATTAAGAATTTTCACTTAAATGTTACAGTATGAAATATTCCTTTTGATGAGCATACATTTATTAATTTTTGAGAAAATTTATGTTGCGGGTGTACCTTGTGTCAGGCACTGTGTTAGGCAGTAGGCATACAGCAGAGAACAAAACCAAGCCCTTGCACTTAAATAGCTTACATTCTGTTAGGGAGAGATAGGCAATATGTAATAGGTATGCAAAATATTATAGGTACTGTTAAGATGGAAGGAGAGTTGAAAATGAAAGAGTTTTGGGGGGTTCTGGTTCTTGGGAAGATAGGTGAACATACTCTACCCTGTTTCTCCCACTGAATTCAACTATAAACCTTGGACAGAATACCTGGAGACAATACTAATGGACTTTAACATCAGAACAGTCCTAAAAGAATTGGAGAGACAGCTCTATCAAACCAGGAATTTCCTGGCATGAAATCAGAAGTATCCCAAAACCCAGAAGTAAGCACTGGGCAGAGACAGAAAAAAGCAAAAGAAAATTCTGTCATTCTGGTAGCATGTGGTTTCATTGACCACTGAGCCTTCTTGGTTGTATGTAAGAATCTATTGTCAATTAATAAGGAAAAGCCAGGTATGGTAGCACATACCTGTAATCTCACATACTAGGAGTTTGAAGCAGGAGGATCCCAAGTTTGAGGACAACCAGGGCAATTTAACAAGACCATGTCTCAAAATTTTAAAAAAGATATTCTGAAGCTGAAACTCAGGTAGAACACCTGGCTATCCTGAGATCCTGAGTGCAATCCCCAGTACCACAAAAACATAAAGATAAGGAAAATGCCTAAAGATATAACTATGATCAGATAGTCTCAGATAAGAAAATTTAAAATATATTATCTATATATAAAAGATGTTTAGGCCCAACTAGCAATTTACAAAGAAGCAACAATGAGATCCTGATTTCTTTCTTTTTTTTTTTTTAATGTGGTACTTAACATGGTATTTTAAAAACAAGTTTTACAAACACACAATAATTATATATATTTATGGTCACCTATATTATATTTATGGGCTCCTATTTCTTATTATATGCTTTTACTAACCTGATAGAGGATTCTGAAGATATTTCAGTTCTGAGTTTTCTGAGACAGTTTTGGAATTTTTATTGTTTTTGGTTTGTGTGTATGTATGGTTGTAGTATTGACTTTTCAAATATTTAGTTTTTAAAACTGGAAGGAAAAGGTTAGCATCTTGGATTCTATTTTTTTTCTGTGTGATTTACTATGTTTCCTAATTTTTCCATGTTTATAATATAGTCATAAAAACCTATTCCATAGCTGTGTAGATAACACTTTTGAAGGCACATGTTAACCAACAAGTGACACTTTTCTTTCCCTTGGTACTGAACTGTAGGTGTTCCCTCTGGCACATGTGTGCAAGGACACAAATAAGATGACATTAATTAACCCCCAAGGAGTCAAACTCAATCTCTACAAGCAGAAAGTGGAGCAGGCTATTAAGTCCTACGAAAAGTGAGTATTATTCCTGACTGCTCTTTAACAGATGTGGAACTTGTTTGCTTTACCTTGTTTTCTCATTTCTAGCTTAGATTTCTCTTCTCGGAAGCAGCAATTTAGCTTTGCAGCATGAATAACAGGACCAGCTAACCCAGGGACTCCCTATGTATCAGCCTCTGCATTAAGTTCTTTACCTGAATATTTTTAAGAGTCTTAAAGAATCCATCTTCCTTTTCCAAACTACAGAAATCTCATATTTCCATAAAAATCTTTCAGGTTTCCCTTTCAGCACAGTGAATTTGATCATTTCGGTATCTGACATTCAGTAAAGTGACTAACAAAGCCCCACAGTAATGCGGTAATAAAGCTGTAGCAGCCACCGCAGATGGAAAACATTCAGGAAAAAAAATTGCCTCTGTACTGAATATGCAGATTTTATTTTCTTGTTGCGATTCCCTAAACAATATAGCACCACAACTAATTTGCATTTAGTATAAATACTAATTTGTATTTGTACTGCCTGTGATATTATCAGTGACCTAGAGAGGTCTGCAGGAGGACGTGCCTGAGCCGTGTGCACATTTTACACCTTTTTATGTGAGGGACTTGAGCATCTGCACATTTCACGTCGTTCCTGAACCAGTTCTCTGCGTGGCTTCTAAGGAACAACTGCATAAGTACGCATTACCATTTAAATTTTGAATCAAATTCATGATGGAAATCAAGTTACTGCAGTGAAAATGGTGCCCTCGATAGTCCCTGTGTCCATGCAGAGACAAGAGCCTTTCCTCTCAGGGCAGACGCAGTTATCGCCTTGCCAGGGCCCTCATTACCTCCAGCCCAGCACAAAATTGATCCTTGGCTCCCAATGTTTAATGACGTTTCCAACAAGCCGTTCTTCTTCAGGCAAGACCCTTAATTGAGGAGCCATGCCGTTGGGTTTTATTTACTACCGTATAAGAAGAAAAATTAAGTAAAGTACAGAAGTGAATGATGTGGCCAAGCCAGCACTTATGCGTCTGTTGTCGTTTGGCAGTAGTTTTAGTGTGTGTTCAAAACAAGCTTAAGGCCTGGCCCTGCCTACAGGAGGGACACTCTGTCCCCTGGAAGGTCTCCCCCACCATGCCCGGCACAGACCTCTCCAAATTCCTGTCAACTAGAGCATCTTCTGCTGCTTTCCCTGGGAACTGAGGCTGTTTTATGCGGTTGCAGATTGAGAATCCCTTATCTAGACTGCTTGGAACAGAAGGGTTTCAGATTCCAGATTTTAGAACATTTGCATATATATATAACGAGATATCTTGGGGATGGGATATTTAACATAAAATTCATTTATGTTTTACATACATATTTCACACATAGCCTGAAGGTAATGTTATATACTATTTTAAACAATTTTGTGCATGAGAAAACTTTCACTTTGTGGAATTTTTCATTGCCTTGCAGAAAGTTTCAGACTTGGGAGCACCTTGGATTGGGGGATTTTGGATGAGAAGGATGTTCTGTCTGTATTTCTTGGGGTCTTTACTTGCCCTCTGTCTATCACAGGAACAACTTATGTGTTTGATGCTTCTAGGCAGGCATCTCCCTAAGGAAATGGGCTCCTCAGTGAGGCCTCTGTGGAGTCCCTTTCTCCTACCTACCTCGGATGTGGTCCTCAGAGCCTGTGGCTGCTGCACAGTCCTTGCTGTCTCAAAAACACCAAAACAAAATGAGATGTTTGTATTGTTATTAGTAATAATTTTAATATTAATGAAATTAACTTCACTATGACCAACATTTAATATTCTTACTTACTTAATATTGATTGGTACTATATTATTGCTTTAATATCATAAATTATTTATTTCATATCAACATTAATATTATGCAGAACAAAAACTTCCTGATCTTTTGAATTCAATAATATTTAAGAATTTTTGGAGGTTGAGAAATGGGAAGAAGCTGTTCAAATGGGAAGGGAAACAAGGGAGGAGGGAAGGAGAAAGGAAGGAAAGGACAAGAAAAAAAAGTAAAATAGAGGGAAAAACATGGAAACAAAGCTTTTGTAAACATGGAGGGGAGGGGGCTAGAGTGGGTAATGGGATAAAATAAAATAAAATTTATCTTAAAAATGAAGAATTTTGTTGATCCAAATGACAATTCCCTTTCACATCTTATTTTACCTTTCTCAAAATATGCAAAGTACAGAAAGTAATCAATGAGATGTTTACCCGCTCCAGCCCCAATAATACATTTCTAAGGAGTTTCCCACCAAAAGAAAACCAGTTGTGACTTTAAATATAAGCTTCATATAACCTTAAATCCATGCTGCAGTTAGAATGACCAAGCACATGGGAAGCTCAGAGTCTTTGGCTAAAATAATAGCACTACTTGGGTCACATTTAGTGCCCTTATGTGGGTGTCCTTCTGTTACATTATTTTATTATTTTACATTATTTTCTGTTAGATTATTATTTAAGTCAACAATTTTGGCTTTGAGGGTCTGGGCATAGCTTTTTTTCACTAATTTTATTGGTACATTTTAGGTATACAATACAGTGACACTCATCATTGGGAATTTGTACCTTTAGATGATATATCTTGATTCTTATTTTTCTCCAATTCCCCTGCCCTCCCTTCTACTCCTCCACCCCTCCCTATTTACAAAGACTTTGTTTCCATTTTTTCCTTTTATCATATTTTTTCCTTTCCCTTCTTTCCTTTTTCCTACCCTTCCCAGTTTCCTTTTCCCTTTAGACCTTTTCTTCCTATTTCACATTATCTGTTATATATTTTGATTCTTATTTATACCAGTTTCTCACACCAGAGAAGCTATTTAGTATGACATCCCTTGTTCCTGGGTAGGAAAAATCAATATAGTGAAAATGGCCATACTCGCAAAACTACTATATAGATTCAGTGCAATCCCAACTGAAATCCCAATAGTATATTTCACAGAATTAGAGAAAACAATAAAAAGAATTCATTTGGAACCAGAAGAGACCTAGAATAGCAAAAGAAATTCTAGGCAACAAAGACATGACAGAGGGTGTCATAATCCCCAACTTGAAACTATACTACAAAGCCACTGTGATAAAAACAGCATGGTACTGGCAAAGAAACAGACCTGAGGATCAGTGGAATAGATTAGAAGACACTGAAACGACTCCAGACACACTCAGCCACCTCATCTTTGACAAAGGAGCCAACCACCCTCATTGGAGGAAAGATAACCTTTTTAATAATAATGATGCTGGGAAAAACTAGATTTTAACCTGCCAAAGATTAAGGCTAGACCCATATCTTTCACCATGCACTTAACTAAAATCGAAGTGCATCACAAATGCTCAACACCACTGGTAATTTGAGAGATGCAGATGAAAACAACACTGAGATTCCATCTCACCACAGAAAGAATGGCTGCTATCAAGAAATCAACCAATAACAAATGCTGGCCGGTTGTGGGGAGATAGAAACCCTTCTTTATTGTTGGTGGGAGTGCAGACTGGTGCAACCACTGTGGAAATCAATATGGAGATACCTCAAACAACCAGGATTAGAAGTCCCATTTGACCCAGCTATTCCTCTGCTGGCTATCTTCCCAAAAGAATTAAAAGACTCATACCACAATGATATATGCTAACACATGTTTATAGCAGCACAGTTTGTAATAGCTAAAATTTGGAAATAGCCCAATTGCCCATCAACTGGAGACTGGATAAAGAAAATGTTGTTTTTTTTTTTTTTAATAAAATGGAATACTCCTCAGACATAAAGAACAAGACACTAGAGAGATTTATAGCTAAGTGGATGCACATTGAGGCTATACTTTTAAGTGAAATTAGTAAGTCACACATGTATAAATACTGAATAGTTTCTCTGGTGTGAAAAAGTAAAAGTGTAAATAAGGATTAAAATGTATAATTGATATTCTGTAATAGGAAGAAAAGTCTAAAAGAATAGAGGAAGTGGGAGGGATGGGGAAAGGTAAAAGGAGAATAAAAAAATATGTGAAAAGGAAAAACATGGAAACAATGTCTCTGTAAACAGGGAAGGGGGGAGGGGGTGGAGGGAAGGCTGGGGAATGAGGAAAAATAAGAACCTGATAAGTCATGCGTAGGTACAAGATCCCAAAGATGAATGTAACGGTATTGTATACCTGAAATGTACCAATAAATTTAATAAAGATTTTAAAAAGATCTAAATATTAAAACAGAAACACTAATTTGCTTGAAGGTAGATTAGGTATAACTTTCAAAAGACATTGGCAGACTTTATCAACAAAACCTCAGTAGAACAGGAACTAGCACAAAGAATCAACAACTTGGATCTCATCTTATTACAAAGCTTCTGCACTGCAAGAAAGACCTCCAACAGAGCTAAGAGACAACAACCTACAACATCTGAGCATAGCTTTGAGCAAGCATTTCTAGTCCTGTCTGGATTCTGCAGTTTATTTTGACTGTAAGTCTAAAGTCAAGATCACAGACCTTGGATCCACAGGAGAAACTTCAGTCCTAACCAGGTTCTGGGACCTTGCCAAGTGCCTTTACTTCCCATCTCTGAGAAGCTATGCCCATCATATTTCTGTTGCAAGTTGCTTTGCCATGAGCCACTCCTTAGTGCAAGTAGACCCGCAGTAAACCAGTAAGTGCAATCCCTCAACCAAATTCTGTTCTCCTGTGCCAAATAAGAGGAAACTATTGCCAGCAAAATCCCTGAGCAGAGAGGCTGGAGCAGCCAGAGAGGGGCCTCATCCGGTTCCCACCCCCGCACCCCCACATCCCTGCCAAGGGACTTGCCTCTCCCAGTTGCCGCCCACTCAGAACAACGAAATGTTTTCGTGGAGATAGACAGGCAGGGAATTACCAAGCTTATGAAAATGAGCTCTTGGAAAAACACCTTCTAAGTGAATGAGATCAAATATGAGGTGTGCTAGCAAATGGGATCCACAGGCATCAAAGCTTTCTCCAGGCTTCCAGGCCTTGCCCTACTTCGTGTACACTGAGTTATTCCTGGCATGCAGCAACACATCCATCTCGCTCCACACTCTCGATGCCAAGGACAGGTGGTGTTTTCCTTGTTTTATCCATAAGGAAGCAGCTTCTCAGACCGCACAGCAGCAAAATGGGGATGGACACCAAGCTGTGAATCCATACCTGTGTTGTTCTAAAGCCCTTACCCAGCCTCCCAGAACACTGAGTGCCCCTGCAAATTTCTATTTCAGAGGATTTTTAATAGGATTTTTAAAGAAAAGCATGGAAAAGCAAAAATGCTTACTATGATGCCTTTCAATAAATCTTAAAGGTTCTGGTCATTGTCACATGAGCCACACGATTCAAGAAACCTAATTTCCAAATAGGTCCCAAAGAACCAAAAGCTTCAAGTAGGGCAGAAGCACTGAGCTGGCTTCTTCTAACCCTGTCCCCTTGACTTACAGAACATTTACCTGTGTCAAGCACAGTCCACTGTGCTGTGCCCAGACTAGCTTGGGGAGTCTTCTCAGCTACACAGAGGGATTCTACTATTCAGCCCACTTGATTAAAAAAGTCTGGTATTGCCCAGTCACAGCCAGGAAGAGAAAATGACCCAGTGATGGGTCCTGGCTCTGCTGATAGCATCTGTGCTTTTCCCTCATTTCAGTCATCCTTGCTGTGTTCTGCCCAGGCTCACCATGGCCTGGGAGGCAGGAAATTACCTCCACCTGAATGAAGCATGTTCTCTGAGCCCATCTTTCTCAGAAACAAGGTCTTACTTACATAGCCCAGGCTGGCTTTGCATTGGCAATCCTCTTGTCTCAGCCTCCCAAGTGCTGGGATTATAGGCGTGGGCCACCACTCTTGGCCTAGGAAGTTCTTAATGCAGAGATGATGCAGACCATGTTTTTGATTGCATTTACTTTGATATTTGACACAACTGCCTCAAAGCCATGAGGTTTCCACAGTGAAGCTCAGAGAGGGAGACACTCCTGTCCAGTCTCTCTTAGCAGATGACAGTGGTGTGGTCCAGGGCCTGCATACCCACTGCAGTGCTTCTTAGAGCCTAGAGGCAGCCTTCTGCTGTAAAATGAAGTATTGCTTCTAAATTATTCTCATTGCTTTTTTTTTTAATTTAACAGGCGTTTGAATAAAATTGTTTGGCAAGCATTATCTCAAGAGGAAAAAGAAAAGTAAGTCATTCCATGTCTTCCCTTGTTTTTTATTCCATTGAAATTCATGTCAGCAAAATTAATCATTTTGAAGTGTTCAGTCCAGTGGTGTTTAGAATATTCCAAATGTTGTGCAACACTCCTCTCTCTTTCTGTTTCCATTGCCCAATAAAAACTATCTTGCGCCCATAGAGTAACTATTCCCATTTTCCTCTTTCCTGGCCCCTGGTAACTACTAGTTTAATTTGAATGAATTTCCCCTTCTGGAATTTGCCTATTACATAAGAGAAATCATGTAACATGTGATACTTTCCATGTCTGCTTTCTTTTATTTAATGTGAAAACTTAATGCTTTCAAAGTTTATCCAAATGGGACTTTCAGGGTATCTGAATACACACACACACACACACACACACACACACACACGCGCGTGTGTGTGCACACGCATGCATGCACATGTACACACATGCACAACGTATCTCTTTGTAAAATGCATCCTCTCTTTCATTGATGGTCATTTGGATTGTCTACTTTTTGGCTGATATGAATAATGTTGCTATATGTGTATTGAAGTTTCTGAGTGAACATTGTGTCTTCATTTCTCTTTGGTGGATAACTGGAAGTGGATTTGCTGTCATGCGATGATTCTATGCTTAACTTTTGAGGGACCTCCAAACTGCTGCCACAGGGCTGCCCCACTTTGTATGCCACCAGCATTGTACAAGGTGTTCAGCTTCTCTGTAGAACAGTCTGGAGGATCCTCTAAACAAATATGTAGAAAAAGACATGTTTGCTTTAAATCATTTCCATGGAAAAATTACTTCCTCATATAGGCACATAATTATACATTTTTGTTGTTGTGGCTGAATAATACTTCGTCTTCTAACATTGTTGGTGTGGTTGCCAGAACATTTATTGGTTAATATTTAACAATGTATAATTTTAAGATGAATGTTTTGTTTATATTAAATATACTGTATCATGGCCAAAAAGTTAAATGTAAAGTCATCCTCCTGGTGTCAAGTGCTATCCCACTGTGGCCCTGATACACATTTTCTAATGACTAGTGATGATGAACATCTTGCATACGCTTCTCCGTTTCTCTACCTTTGGAAATGTCTATTCAAGTCCATTGTCCATTTTTAAATTGAGTTGTGTTTTTGTAGTTGAATTGTCAGTCTTTCGGATATTAAGTGCTTACCAGATACATGAGTCATCCACATTTCCTCCTATTCTATAGGAGGAGATATTTTCACATTCGTGATAATGTCCTTTGATTCCCAAAAGCTTTCAATTTTGGGAAAGTCAGGTCATCATTTTGTTTTGTTTTGTTTTGTTATTCATGTTGCCAGTGTCAAATTTAAGAATCCACTGCCAGATAGGAAGTTGTGAAGTTGTACCACTATGTTTTCTTCTGTTTATAGTTTTAGCTCCTATATTTAGGTTGTTGGTTAATTTTTACATATGGAGCTTGTTTTACATATGGAGTTAATTTTTACATATTGAAGTTTACATATGGAGTGAGGTCTTCTAGGATATTTTTAGAGTTGTGCTACACTAGCATAATGGTTCATCCTGAGAAAAATTAAATATGTTAAAAATCATATTCTTTTGTTGAGAGAGGTGTTTGGTACATGCCTATTGTCTGGTGTAATTATAGTGTTTTCTGATCCTCTTTTTTCTTTTTTGATCATTTGTCAGAATGCTGTATTCATGACTGAAAGTGGAGTGTGCCAGCTATTTTTGTACAAGTGTCTATTTTTCCCTATAATCATGCCAAAGTTTGCCTTACTGGGGGATTATCTTAGTTACTTTTCTTGTTGCTACAACAAAATACCCAACGCCCAAAGTTCAAGGAGGAAAAGTTTATTTTGGGTCACAGTTTGTAGAGGTTTCATCCCATAGTCAGCTAGCTCCAAGGCAGGGTGACATGGCAGAGGGGCATTACAGAAGCAAAACAGTCCATGGCAGTGTAGACAAGAGTCAGCAAGCAGCAACAGCAGCGGCAGCAACAGTAGCAGTAAGCCTGCCTTTCCCTTTTATGCCATCCAGGCTACAATCCTTTGGGTGGTACCATCCACACCCAGGGTGGGCCTTCCCATTATCCACACCCAGAATTATAATAAACCAGTCAGTGGAGTAATTTAATGATCACACACCCTTAATCTAAATTCACACACCCTACATTCAGCCACTTCTGAAAAGCCCCACCTATAAGTGCATGTGGCTTTGTGGGGGCATCTAAATACAAGCCATAACAGGGACTGTAACAGTAGATCTATGTATCTTTATAATTTCTTCCTGATGATTTGATAGTTTATCAGTAGAAAATGTTGTCCTTTGCTTGTAACAATCTTTGCTTTATAACAATTTAGACTTAAAAATCTATTTTTTCCAATAATGATATAGCCACTCCAGCTGTCTTTTGATTACCATTGCAAATATCTTTTTCCGTCTTTTCTTTTTACTTCTTTTTTTTCCTTTTGGATATAGGGTCTTGCTATGTAGTTCAGGCTGGCCTTGAACTTGCAGCGATCCTTTTACCTCAGTCTCCCTAGTACTGGGATTATAGGAGTCTATCACCACACCCAGGTTTCCCTCCTTTCATTTTCAATCTATTTGTATTTTTAGTTCTAAGAGAGTCTCTTCATCAACATACAGTTGGTTATTTTTTAAAATTCTGTCAATTTTTGTCTTTTATTTGGTAGGTTTAATCTCACTTAAAATGATTAATAATGATGGAAGACTTAGGTCTGCCTCTGTGCTATTTGTATGTGTCATATATTTCTGTTCCTCAGTTTCTAATATTTTCTTCTTTTTTACTTGATTTTTTTCTTACATGCATTTTGATCACTCTTTATTCCCTTTCCTACATTATATACTCTTCAACCACTTGGTTTTCATAAGGATTGCAGTTGCCATTGTAAATGTATAATAATCTAGTGGGAATTGATATTGAATTAGTTTCAGCAGCAGACATTAATTCCATTCCTGTACAACTTCAACCTTGCCATTTACCTGTTTATAGTCATGGATTACATGTTGTATATTATGTGCCCATTACATAGATATGTGATTATATCTTTGTACTTGTCTTTTATGTAATATACAAAACAAAACAGCAGTTATATATCAAAATAAAATACTAGCTTTTATATTTTTCTATGTTGTCATCTTTGCCAGTCATGTTTATTTCTTCATATGGCTTAGAATTGCCCTTTAGTAGCCTTCTTTTCAGCATGAAAAGTGCTTTTTAACATTCTTGTGAATAAGTCTACTAGTAATGAATCCCTTCACTTTTTATCTGGGAATGTCTTAATTTTTCATTCATTTTTGAAGGGTCATTTTATCATACATAATTCTTGGCTGACAATGATTTGTTTCAGTACACTAAATCTATCATCCCATTTCCTTCTGGCCTCCATAGTTGGTGGTGAAGAATCAAATGCTGATCTTCCTTAGAAGTACTTATTCATGACAAGTCCCTTTTGTCTTGCTCCTTTCAAGAGTCTCTCTTTTTCTTTGTCTTTCAACAGTTTGATGATACTATGTGCTGGTGTAGCTCTTTGAATGTATCTTGCTTAAAGTTTGCTGAACTTCTTGGATATGTAAATGTACATCTTTCATCAAAATTAGGGAGCTTTTGGTCATTACTTTTTCAAGTATCTTACACCTTTCTCTATTCTGTTACCTTTTAGGACTCCCAAAATGTTTATGTTGGTAAGTTAAGTCCATGGTATCCCAAAGTTTCCTTAGATTCTGTCCACATTTCTTTATCCCCTTATTGTTTCTGCCTCTCAGATTTAGTAATGACAGTTGACCTATCTGTACATTCACTGATTCATTCTCTGCCTGCTCTAAACCTGCTGCTGAATAAACTTTCCATCTCAGTTATTGTTTTAGCTTCAGTATTTCTATTTGCTTCCTTTCATGATTTCTATCCTCTAGTTGTTCATATATCTTCATCTCTGTTTCCTTTAATTTCCTGCTTATGATATCCTTCACCTCTTTGAGCATATTTAATTTAAAATTAAAGTTAATTTAAAATCTTTATCTAGTAAATCCAGCATCAATTTTCTTCTACAATTTTTTTCCTGTAAATGGGACATTTCCTGCTTCTTTGTATGCAAATTTGGAATTTTGAGGATTAAATTGAACGTTTTGACTATTACAATATGAAACCTCTGAAAATCAGTCTCCTTTCTTTTTATCAGTTGCTGTCATTAATGAAGGTTACAGCTTCTTTTTAGTGCTTTTCAAAATTATTTTTACAGAAGTAATATTTCTTATGTGTGTTCAAAGTAGCCCCTGTTCCATTATCTCTATGGTCAGCCAATGGCTTAACAGAGATTTCCTTAAGTACTAGTGTCTCTCTACATTAAGCACTGTTCTGAATGCTACAGGTTTTCACTAGATTCAAGAATTTCTAAAGAGGTCACCAAATGAGGTAATGGGTAAAAGTGCCAACCATAATTCACAAAGATGGTTGTGTTTTGTTTTGTTGTGTTTTGGTACTGGGGATGGAACTTGGGTCTTTGTTCTTGCAAGGTAGGCAGCAGAACCTCTGAGCTAAATCCCCAGCCTGAATATGTTTGTTTTTAATCTGTTTGAGCTACCAAAGTCCAGATGGACCAGAGGTCATGGTTATGACTGTCATCTGACATCTGATGTTCAGCATGCAACAAATGTTTTTCAGGGGAGAGTTTACTGAGACACCAACATATTTTTTTTTCTATTGTAGTCATTTGCTTTTCCTTTTTTGTTGTTGTTGTTGTTTTTAGGTTAGATGCAATCAAACCATTACAATACTTGGAAAACAAGGCAGCTCTAAACAAGGCATTAGAGCGGTCAAATTGGCCTATTTCACTGGAAGAGCTGTCGCTCCTGGAAAATGAGATTCTAGCTGGGAAAATGTACATCCAGCAGGCCATGGAACTCCAGCAGGCTTCCAAGAAGAATTGTGTGAGCCAGGGACCAGCAGAGGTATGTATTCCCTCCCTCTCTGCCTGTCCCAGTCATTTCCACCCCTATACTCCCCCTTCTCTCCACCACACTGATTTCTGAGAGTTATAGTAGAGGTCTCAGGACTTTTTTTTAATCAAAAAAGAAAAGCCACTTGACTTTAATATGTTCTTATTTTTTAAACAACACAACACATCTTTTAATTGAAAAATAAAACTAAATAGAAGTATAATGTAATATAATGATTAAAAGCCTAGACTTTGATCAAACTTCAAATCTACCACCTTATTTTTAGGTAATCTTGCCTAGCTGCTTAGCTTCATTAAACCCCCTTTCTTATGTGTGAAATAGGAGTACTAATAGTTCCTGCCTCCTACGGTTGTTATGAGAATAAAACCCATTTTAAATATCTGATATTAGGGCCAGGGATTTAGGGCAGTGACACTGCACCTGCCTTGCAAGCACAAGGTCCTGAGTTTGATCCCAGTACCAGAAAAACAAAAAGTACCTGGTATTGAAAGCCCCCACATAAATATTAGCAATTATTAGTATTAGTATCACTATTAAACTAATAGGGCAGATCTTCTAAAAAGGAAAAATAATTTTCCTTATAGGTTTTTCCTCCTCAAATAAATATTTTGACAGATATAGCCAGAGTCTATACTTATTTTATATTCTGCTTTTTAATTTCTCATTATTTCACAGAATTTCTCTGTGTTTTATTGACTCTTCAGATTGATATTTTTGGTGACTACATAATAATCCATGATGTGCAGATACCCTGGTGTTTTTAACTCTTCACTGAAGGTTGGGCTTTAGGTTATTTTCCAGTTTTTCATATTGTCATGACTCTTTTGGAACTCATTTAGTTGAATTTTTGTTAAGATACAGTCTTGGGAATGGGATCCCTGGACCAAATGACATGAACATTTGAAGGCTCAAAACAGATATTTCTAGTATGACACCCTTGTTTCTGACTGTGCTTTGGGTGTGTGTGGACACAGAATAGTTTCTCCAAAATCTTTCTGAATCCTAGTTCACTTTCAGATACCCACTATATGAACTGATCTTTGGGATTCATTTTTTTAGTTTCTATCTTTGCCAGTTAATACTGTTTTGCCTGATTTTGGCTTCTGTATTTGCTGCTCTAGATTCTTGTGTTTTTCATTTTTCTTTTAATTTTTCTTCAGCAGATCACATTTTCCCCCCACTGGTATAAAAAGCTATTATCCTTTGTGCAGAATGAAAAATTTTTGTCACATATTTGTTAATATTATTCAAACAAATTAGATCCTCACAGAATTATTCAGCGTTCCCTGGCACACCAGATACCCACAAACATTTCTCTATCCATTGGCCTTGCTTACCTCGATGCCCTGTGGATACCTAAAAGTCTAGAGGACCAAACTGAATTCCTACCTCTTGCTGAAATACTCTCTTCCTCTCTCCATGCCTCCTGTCTGCTAGTTCTTTCATTTGTTTACTGAAATATTTGTGAAGATCTTCAAGGTGCTGAGCACTATCCTAGGCCCCATGAGAACCTAAAACATGGGTACCCCATTCTGTCCTTATTCTCACGAGGAGACAGAGCATTACTCCCCCTAAGTGATGGGCTTCCCCACGTTGAGCTGTGGATTCCCCACAGCCCAATGGCAGGATTTTCTAACATTATTCTTTTATCTATGCTTTATATTAAATTTGCAAATAGGAGGTGTTGCAAATAGAGTGAAAAGAAGTCTCTTGTTAATCAGGACAAAGATAGTATGTTTTACTGCATCTGCCCAGAATTCCAGCACTATTTACAGAATATGAATTAATTGTCTTATTCCTTTATTCCCTTTTCACAAAGTGGGAATAAAAATAATTTTTGTAATTTCCTCATCTAAAAATATCCCCTACCATGGACAAGACTATCATTGGCACAGGTAGTCTCAGGCACTGAGTAGCCCAGCTCATTCTCATCTTGGGGTCTCACATGGTGACAATATTTATTTGATACAGTGTGCACTGGACGTGCACAGCCTAGTGGAGGAGACATATTAGAATAGACCATGACCTCCCTCAGAGTTTTGGATGTGTAGCAATTGGAGGTTGAGGCATGAGAAAGTTTCTGAGTGAAAGAAACAGCCTGTGCAGAGGCTAAGGATGGAAAGGAAGGTAGGATGTTCACCCAGGGTGTGACCACAGAAGAGCTGGGAAAGAGAAAGTGGCACTGGGGACTTAGGCCTGTAGGAAATGGATGCCAGGAGAGGTTTCCAGAAGGTGAAAGTCATTGACAGACTTGTGTCTAGAAGGATTATCCTAGCAGTGAGGTGAGGCCTGGTGTAGAAAGAGACCAAAATCATGTGCAACTCTCTCTCTGGGGCATTGAGTCCTTGAGTCAAGAAGGATCAATGGGTAGAGCAGAAGTTAAAGAGACATGGGTTGTTGGAAAGTCAGATGGATGGGGTGAGTCAGAAGACAAAATGTCTTGTAATAGACAATTCAAGGGACAGTGTCAGTATTGACCACTTCCCCTACACCTGTTCCTAGGAAAGCCAGCCCATCTCATCACTCTGCCGTTCTGTCACATGTGTCTCATTTTTGTTTCCTTCACAGCTCATTTCACTACATGATGTACACACCTGTTTATGGCTGGTCTTCTCCACCAGGTCAAGTGTTGGCCCATTGTGTTCTAGGTACTCCTGTAGCCGGCAATAGTGGCTGGCACTGCTAAGACACTGATGGATATTTCAGTAAATACATGAAAGACCAGAGAGAAAGAGGAAAGGGTTATTAGCTTTTACTCTTCTAAATTCTAAAGTGTCTGCAGGGCATCCAGGTGAGAAAGCCAACAATCAAATGTTGGGAGCCCAGGAGAAAGGGGGAATGACAGATAGACTTGGAGTCATTTGAAGTAGGTGCTGAGAGGAAGTGAAGACAATTGAAGGGATCAAGACAGAGAGGTTGAGAAGCAAGAGCCTCAGGTTAAAGGACTACAATGTGAGAACCAAGGAGAAGTGGTTAAGAGCCTGGCTCTGGAGTCAGGCAGACCTGTTGCAAATCTCAGCTCTACCACTTCTGAGTTGTGTGGCCTCACACATGCCCTACACTCCTGAGTCTCCTCATATCTGAGATAGAAAAGGCAAAGATGGGACAAAGCATATCACGTGCATAGTACAGTGGGGAACCCTGAGAGCCAACGACAAATTCATTCAACAAGATCTGCTACTGAAGCTGTTATGGAGGGTTCTGGAGTCATACAGAATGGTATCTAAACGCTATTTGATTTGCCAGAAGGGGGCTTACTAGTGATGTTTGAAGATGTAGAAGAATGTGAGTAGAATTGTGGGAAAAGCAACAACTCTGTGGTGAATGGGCAGAAATGGAGCAAATCAATATGCAAAGTACAGACTTTTGTTTCCAGTTCTTCATGGGAAAGACCAGGAGAAAGATGGGAGGAATGGGAGGCATAGGCAAGTGTGGGAGAAACCAGTGGGTCAGGATATTCTGGGTCTACTGCTGCCTCCTTGTTGGTCAAGGGCTAAGGCTGTCCCTTCACTGCTCTGTCTCTACATGGGGTGTCCAAAGCCTCACTTATCTCCTCAGGGCGAATCCCACGTGCTCAGACCAACTGCCCACATGAAATGAATGGGCAAAGGGTGTCTTCAGAGTTTCTTCTACTCTTAGCATGGCCTTCTGCAGTGGAAGATTTTATGTTTTCTTTCCTTCTATTTTTGAGGAATGTGTGGTGTATTCTGAGATTCTTTTACTCCATTTTTACTATGACCCACTCATTTGATTTCAGGTCAACCTTCAAAGTAAAAAACTTTGGTGGCAGCAAAGCTCAGGACTGCAAGGACAGATTGTAAGGTCTTTTAAGATCCTGGGGTGAACAGCTCATTGGCAATGCTATTCATTTTTACTCATTCATATATAATTTCATGTTAAATTCTCTTAGAAAAAGCCAAAGATTTTGATCAATGATTGTAAATTAGAGAGGAATACCCTTTCTGTTTATCACTAAGACCCCTCTACTATTTATTAAAATGTGTAGCAAATGCTCAAAGTCCCTTTGGGTGGGAATCCAATTAGCAAGGCCCACGTGTGTTCAGAAGGCTGTGGTCTCTGTGTTCAGACCATTCCAGGAGGCATTCTGGAGTTTGAATGTCTGAGGCTTCCTGATACCTTCTCAGGAGTGATGTTGGCACCCAGCATAGCTACTCCATTGGCTCCTAAGTCTGGGACAGAGTCGTGATTCTTCAGACTATGAAGTCCAGTGGGAAGGAGGCATGGCTGCAGGTACCAGGTGCAGCAAGCCTGGCTTGTTCCTTACCCCTGGGCTTCTGCCATCAGTTCCTGGCTTGCCTGGGTTCAGCCTAAGATGGGAACTGCTCTCCCCACCTGTTATGCCTCCCATCCTGCACAGGGCACGTTTCATGCTTGCCTGAGTCACACTTTCCCCTATGACCATGATCCACTGACTTTACAGTGCCAGTAGAGACTGGAGCTTGGCTTTCTGACCACATAATAAAAGGAGAAATATTAAATCTAAAATTTAGTTTTCACTAATAACTCACCCTCTTGTTGGCGTGATTGCAGATTTCACCATCATCAGCCAATTCTGAGCCCTCAAAGCTGAATAATGAAGGACATCTGTGAATTATTGTTAACCTTCCCTAGTCTCCCTGAAAACCTAGCCTAGAACCATTCAGATATGTTGCCCTGAGCACTGTCTTAGTAGATACAGGTTATTCCCCAAGAAAATCCTATAGAATCCAAACCTGGAAAGATCCCAAGACTTCTCCACACCCTTATCATTAACCATTTTGGAAAATGTGAAGGCAGAATATTGTTCATAATTTGTAAGTAGTAAGAAACTCTAAAGAAGGCCTTGGAAATGTACCAACACAGCCAATGAGTACGTGGACTTCCCAAAGCTGTGACCAGTGAGGAACTTGGCATCTGAGACCCTTAGGCATGGTGGAGTGGATGCTCTGCCCCATGCAAGGCTGTCCTGGAGAAAGAGTGTTAGGAAACTACGCACAGGGAGGGTTGTGGTGAGGCTGGGTGAGGTGGAACTGGGAGAATGACGAGCAGAGAGGCCATTTAGACTGGAAACATTGTGTTGGTTGTGACTTTGATATGCACGCAGGACAATGTATGAGGAGGCTTAGAGGAAGATTTCTTTGAGTTATGTAAAGTCATAATATATACAGTTGTTATCTTCATTCCCAAACAGCAAATGGATCAATTACCATTCTTGCATTGTAGCCCATTCTTTTATAGTTTTCCTGATCCCCTCTTTAAGAGGAAGGAGATATCACATTATGCCCCACAGGTCAGTCTTTCTAATTCCAAGAGTAAAATCTCCAGTCTGTTCTGCTGTTATCTGGGTCTGATGGGAAGACAAATCCCCCAGTGACTGACTATTCTTCCACAGAGTGAGACCTCCTTGTATGTGGACAGGCAGGTTCATGGGCCTGAGTTGGGCATTGATGACTTTGCTATCCCAGAAAGATTGTCAAGGGCACGTTCAGGTCAGCTACCCCCAGACAGCACCACAGTGGTGAGTTATATGAAAAGGGATCCCAGATGGGCCCCTAAGGTTGGTAGCAAGCTGCATGGCCAGAATGAAGCTGATATCTCAGGGAATGAGGGAAGGATCTGAGAGGATACCAAAAAAAATCATGTAGCCAGTCTCACATCTGTGCCACAGTCAGCAGCAGATTTAAGGGGAGTCCCTTAAATCCAGTGTACCAGTCGCTGGAATAAATTAAAGGAAGGGAGGAAGAACAGACTGTATCGTCTGAAAATCCTAATATCCTGTATTTCAGGAGTGGAAAAGAGAGTACCAGCCCCAAGAATCCTCGAGATGACAAAAGTCACAGCCAGGTTTTCTAAAGCCTAGCTAAACCCTCCCTGGAGACTCCAGCTGGGCAGACCTGAGTGCTCTCCTTTGTTCTACTCTTGCCTTTGTTCTCAAGCCCAAATTCTGCCCAGGTACCCTAATTGGATTTGGGCACAGTCACTACCCTCAGGGTCTGGAGGAACAGAACTGAGTGTGGGAGGCTTATCAGGAGGGCCCAGGCAGAAAACAGAACCCGGTCAGTCACCCCAAGTAGAGAAACTTAATGAAGGGACCACTCACAGGTGAAAGCAGGTCTAAGGCAGTAACAGGATAGGATATTGAGACACCCAGAGAAACTGCAGTGACGTGAAGTTGTTGAGGGAGTGGAAGGAAATAGCCCTGTGAGGGAGAGGGGAGACAGCCAGCAGGGGCTGAGGAAACCCTAGAGACAAGAGCAGCAAGGGGCAAGAAATCAGTCCCCTGGTCTTTCTCCTCCTCTTGCCTTTTGATCTCTGCCAGTGCCTCACATTGTCTGCCTCCACCTAAAAGCCAGCTAGCCCCCAACTGGAAGCCAGCCAGCTAAAAAAATAGGGGTTATAGAAGTTGAGGGCAGCCATGGGGGCACAGGGCAGGGAAGGCAGAGAATGGATTCAGTGGGCATGGTGAGTAAAAGCAGAACAACTAGCCCACAGTGTAGATGTTTTGAGAAGTTTCTTAAAAGACCAGAGTTTACTTGTGCACCAGTCTTGTGTGAGGTATTAAAATGCAGTGAAAAAAAATAAATGCAGTGAGATACAAAGCTGGTGGTGGTCCACACATCAGGCAAGGACGTATAAGGGGCAACAGTGTGTGGCTTCTATTCATCTGTGGAGTCACGGGAGAGAGTGTGTCAGTGACACCCCAATTACAGATCCCCAGAGCTTCCTAACTTTCAGCATTAACTATTTAAGACATTTTGACTTTTTCTCTCTTTGGTTTTTCTCTAAAAGAGCAATCAGAGGATATTCATCTTTTCATAAAAGCCCTCCAAGTTGCTATTAGCATTTGATTGGAGATCTTTCATTCTAAGTGGAAGCTTCCTCTGCAGCCCAGCCCTTTGAGGGCATCAGGAGGGGTGGAAGGGCTGCCTCCTACTTTGTGTTGGTTCCTCCACATCTTTTTTTTAAATTTATTTTTATGAGTATGTGCTTGCAGTACATCATGATTACACTTCTCATGGGGAGCTGGTATATGTGCCTAACATACCTTAATTCTTTTCACATCCACTTCCCTCTCCCCCTCCCATCGCTTGATCCCCTTCCCATTTGCAAAAGATCTGTCTCCTGGTTTCCTATTATCTGTCTTTTATCTTGCTCATTAATTTGTTTATATTTTGGGTTATGTGACCTAAGCTTGTGTGGCTGATTTATTTCACTTAAAATTATGATTTCAAGGTGCATCCATTTTTCTCCAAAGGACTCAAATGTATCCTTCTTTATGGCAGAGTAGTGCTCCATTGTGTACAATTACCATATTTGCTTTATCCATTCATCTATTAATGGACATTTGGGTATCTTCCGAGGTTCAGCTAAATCCTGCACATCTTCAGGAGCCATCACTCAGGAGCACCACTCAGTGGGATGAGCTTAAGAGACCAGACAACTGGGGGTGGGGAGTGGGGGGCTGGGATCAACTCAGAAAACAGCCTCTGTGGGGAGTCCCACAGGGAATGTGGGGCCCTGTGTTTCTCACACTTTTCTAAAGCTACACTTCCCAGAAGAGGTAGGAAAAGAAATAACTCCACACAAGACTTGCCCTCCTCCCTCTGGTTTTTAAAGTGAGGCTATGTGCCCAAGACTACTGCAAGGAGCAGGGTAGCGACCTTTCTTAAGCCTGGGACTCATGGAGAGTGTGGCCAGCTGTTGAGCCCCAGCACTGAGTTGATCTGTCCTTGTGGAAAACTTGTAAGGGGACTTTACTTCTTCCTTGGAAATTCCTCTTAGACCTTCATTTCTTTGGCATAATACTTGCCTTCTGTTACAAAGCAAAAAATGCTACAACCTGCCCTTGTAGTGATCACCAAGGAAGTTGAATCACTCACAGAGACAGTTTGCACATAATTGGGGATCCTAGAGAGAAGAAAAAAGTCAAAACATACCAGACCCTACATGTATACATTACATTAATTACGGCAGTTGTAGACTTTACTAGGCCATAAAGAAAAATCCTGCGCAGAGAAGCATGTTAGAGCTGCTGAGACAGTTTGGGGACTGTGTGTGGTGGAGTTCAAAGATTTGGGGCAGGGAAAAAACACTGAGTAGTAGTTTTTTAAAACAATTTTTGAGCCAAAGTCTAGTTGTTAAGTTGTAAAAGTGTGTTCTGTACCCAGTGTTGGAGCATGGTGTTCATTAAATGAGATTTTTAAAACTTCTTATTTTTATTAAGACATGCTCACAGTGTGTAATGATCACATTCACCAGTGGGAGATGGGACATGGTCACGATACAGCTTAGTTCTTTTCATCCCTTCCCTCTTCCTCCTCTCTCTCTCCCTCTGTCTCTTGATCCCATTCCCTTTTGCAAAAGATCAATCTCCTATTCTTTGGTGAGAAATTTTAAAGCATCCAACATTCAGTGACTTCTCTGTCTCCACCAGTGAAAACCCAAGAGCCTGATCTTGAAGACCCAACAGCATAAGCATTTAGTGAAGATAGTGGCATAACTGGGGGACCTTGCCGTCTATCACCTGGTGACTGAATCTGGCAAAGAAGTGAGTTGGGGTCTCTGGATTGCATAGACCTGGCTAAATCCAGTTACCCAGTGGGCAGCATCTCTCCTGCAAGAGTTAATATGCACCTGCCCACCCTGCGGGAGCTGGCTTCTCTCTATCTCCTGTGCTTAAGCGTGGAGATCCAATGGGTCAGCTTGTTTTAGCATGAACATTTCTCATTCCCCTTGTTAGGCCGCCCTGATTCATTTTTCATGGCTCTCTTGCTTAAACCTACTGGTTTATTTGTAATTGCTGCTGTTTGGTATGACAGTGAACTCTGACAGGAAAGCAATGGCTCTGGAGGATGTGCGTTGGCTTTAAAGTCTTGGCAAGTTTCCACAGCAGCTGAACATCATCTTTCTGGAACGAGGCTGTCCATATTCCGGCTAGTAGGATGATGAGTCTCACTGCCCTGATCAGATGTCTCTCTCCCCTGGGAACCTCATGTTCTGTTTCTGTGGGACCAACTGTTGTGATTCTGTGAGCTCAATAGGCTTGTTTTGCTTCAGCTATGCTGCTTTGGTGCTGTAGCTGAATTGAAGATGCTATGAGATACAAAGGCATCATTACAGAGGCCATGGCAAATGGCTCTTTCCATAAAACTACATGCTGTGAAATCAACCAGAAATGAATTTTGCCAATAGTAAGCACAGTTGGAAGCAAAACACAGTAAATGTGAGTGACTGGCTCAAAATCCTCTGTTTTTGTCCTTGTCCTTTGGGGGAACTCAGAGGTGTGTGAATGATTTGTAGGGCGGTGATACTTTTTGCCATTTAGAAAGACATTTTCGGTGTTAAAACGAGTGCCAGGACACTCTGCATTGCTACCCTTTACTTAGTGGTGGTAGGGGATCTGATTATTTTTGGCAACTTACTTCACAAATTTGTACCTCTAACCCATTACAAAAATGTAAAAAGCATTCTTATTAGTGGGCTTCTAGCCAGAACACTGAGAAAATCAATATTCAAAATCCAGAGATAAAGTTAAATGAATCATGTGATTGCATTAATTTAGAATTTTTAGAAGAATGTTAATGTATCTAAGCATAGATTATAATAAGCAACTTATCATACAGATGAAATCTAAGTGAGGAAAATACCTTTCTGGAATCAATGTGGGCCTGATTTTGGAATAACAGGTTATTTGTCTGGAGACTAAGAGATTATTTTAGACTATCTTGTGGCCCCACTGACCAATAGCACCCCTCTGGCCACTTGGTCTTTGACAGAACATTGGTGGCAGGAAGCAAAGGGGCTGTTTAAGTTAACTTTACATAAAGGTGAGGTTTCAGGCAATGGCTGATTTAACTTGGCATGTTCTGTATCCTACATTCTTTCAATTATTAGAATACATGGAGGGCCAGGGATTTAGCTCATGGTAAGGTCCTAAATTCAATTCCCGGCACCAAAACTAAAACTAAAACAAAAAACAAACAAACAAACAAAAAACATGGAGCCTTTTACTGAGTTGTCAACTGTAGTAAATTGTTGTTTTCGTCCGCAAGCCCGCTGGCAGAACAGGTTAAGGGGCCCGGACTGGGAGGGCAAGGTGCAGAATCACCACCCAGACTCAGGGGAGGTTTCTGGAACGCTTCCGTTTTATTGAGTTAATGTACAGACTTCTATAGGGTAAGGCGGGGGTGGAGCCAGGATGGTGCTATTGGATCGCTATTGGATAGGGTAGGGCAGGGGTGGAACCAGGGTGGAGTCGGGATATTTGGCACATCGTTATTGGCCACATGTTAGTTTTTGGACTGTGTGCTTTAGGGGTTGAGGCGAATGGAGTCAGGACTTTAGAGGTTTTTTAGAGGAACAGTTTGTCTGTCTAAGGTCAGAGCTCTACACACCCGAGGGGGCGGATTATTCCAGCCCTAATAGGTCTCGGAGTTTTCTCACGAGAGATGGGTGCGGCACTCCTAACTCAGCCAGACATTAATCTGATCCTCAGTAAATGATGGTGTGGGTATCGCTTTGGAGGAGGAGGAAGAGAAATTTGTGCTACTCTTCTGGGTAGTGCATTCTTCTGATGTTGTGGAAATTGCAAACAAGAGCAGCACACTTGTGTCCCTGTCTTTGTATACACACATCCTGACATTTCCAGCAGTGCAGATTTGGGTGGATGGAATGAAAACTGTTAAAGAGATCAGTGTGTCCTCTCATTCTGTGCATGTACATAGAAGCCAAAGTATAGGAAAGCTAGGAGACATAGCCCCAAGTCACACAGCAAGATCAGCAGCACTCCATGATTCTCCCTCTGAGATCATTGCCAGCCTGTGTACATCATCCTGAGTCTCCTATGGGGAGGAGGGCTTGGGATTTTCCTCTGTGAAAGCCCAGGATAAGCAGGTAGCATTCAGCATCTATCAGTGACCCTAGGCCATTCTCTTGGATGCACTGATTGCCTCAGCAAAAGCACACATTCTAGGGAAGGGAGGGGCCCATGGAAAAACTTGGCCAAATGGGAAATTATAAACAAAAGAGCAGCATTTGTCACACATTTTTTTCCATGGCTTCTGGGGCTATATATTTCGGCCTGAAGCCTTGAGAATATCCCATGAGTCCTTGAAGAGACCTTCAGCCCTTAGCTTACCAATTCTTCACTTCTGAGGACCAGTATCTAAATGTTTATCTCTGAGGAAATAAACCATATTTCTACTTCTTTTAATGACCCCCCAAAGCATCTCCAAACAGATCCCGGTGATAGATGGCCACAACAGAACTGTCACACCGGGGTACCATGGAAACGAGCCCAGTTATTACCAAAACCCAAACTGGACTGAAGATGAGTAATGACCCAGGAGCAAAGGGTGTTCACGCTGCCTGAAGTTATTTAAATTTTTATAGTCAGTTGCCCCATAAATAAGAGACTTCCTTAAGTCTTCCTTTATGAACTCATAAAGTATGCACTGAATACTTTATTTATAATGTAACGATAACACTGCAAATACAAGACATAGTAACACAGGCATGGCACTCAAAAAGGTACCATCAGAATGCCCTTGAAAACACTTCTTACTGGGCTCTGTATCACACAAAAGAGGGACTTCTGATGATCCATGATGAGAGAACTGAGGGATGATTACAGAGAATGAATTTCATTAAGAAACCAAATAATAAGTTAATGGCAAAATAAAAATGAGAAATTTAGAAAGGAAACCCCCTTCCTATTTCTGCAGCATAGCAATTTGCAAGGAAAACTGCTTTGGTTTCTCTTTTGTGTCTTTAGATTCAAGGCTGGGATGTGGCTCAGTATAAACTCAGAAACTTCTGTGTTCGTTCCTCATTCAGCCCAGTTTCTGCACAATACTATGAACAGTTATGCAAAACAAACCAGAAAGAAATGGACACCTATTTTTACCTTTAAAAAAAACACCAGATTTGTAGAAGCATAATTCACATACCAAAAATTCACCTATTTCAATTATGTGATCTTTAATACGACTGACAGAGTTGCCACCCACCTCCACAATCCAGTTTTAGAATATTATCTTCATCCTAAAAGATTTCTCACACCCATTCTCAGTCTCTGATCTCGCCTGTCAGATCTCTGTGACCACTAATAAATATCTGTCTATAAAGTAGCCTTTTCTGTATATTTTATACATAAATGCCCATATAATATCTTAAATCTCTTCTTTTTCAAAATTGTTTTGGATTGCCTGGGTCCTCTGTATTTATATGTAAATTTTAAGGTGATCTCAGTTTTGGGCTGGGGAAGAGATACAGAAAAAAACTTGCTGGGATTTTGACCTGAATTATGTGGAATTTATAGACCAGTCTGGGAAAAATGTCTATCTTAATAATATCAAGTCTTCTAATCCATGAACATAGTATTTCACTCTACTTATGAGATCTTTGATTTTTCATGATGTTTTTCAGTTTTCAGTGTATGTCTTCCATTTAATTTGCTACCTTTATTCCCAAATATTATATTTGTTTTAATGCTATTACAAACACAAATTTTTATGTTACTATTCAGATTGTTCATTAATAGTACAGAGCAAAACCAACTTTTATATATTTATCTGGTAACATGGTACCTTTGATTCAAGTAATTTTTGGGTGGATTCCCTAGGATTTTCCACATTTAGATATTTTCATTTATGAATAAAGATAGTTTCACTGATTCCTTTTCAGTCTGAGAGGACTTTTTTTCTTGCCATACAGTGTTAACAGAAGTAACAAGAATGCCTTGCTTTATTTCTGATCGTAAGGGAAAACCATCCAGACTTTCTTTGTTAAATATTAGATCTGCTGTAGGCTTTTCATAGACGCCTTTCATCAAGTTGAAAATTTTTCCTTCTATTCCTGGTTTGTTGAGAGATGAAATGGCATTTTGGCAAATTCTCTTTCTCCATTCTTTGAAATTATCATATAGTTTTATCCCTTATTCTATTAAGATGGTGCCTTAAATTATTAATATTATTTATTCTATTAATATGCATAGTAAACCAGCTTTGCCTTCCTAGAACAAATTCTACTGGCCATTATGTACAATCTTTCTTATATGTTGCTGGATTTATTGGCTGACATTTTCATGTGGATTCATGAAGTATCTAGATCTGTAGTTTCCTTTTCTTGAGATATCCTTGTATTGTTATTGAGATGATACTTCACCTTTCCTTTTCTAATATAAGTGACCTTCCCAGTAGTTTCTGGTTCCCAAAGGCTCCTCTTCATAGTTCTTCAGCCAACAGTCTGTTTTTGTTTGCTAGTTTTTAACTGAGCTCAGTTACATGCTTCTACTTACTGTGCTTGCATCTGGGGACAAAGGGGGAAAGAGTCAGGGCAAATGATACAGTTGATTTCACTTTCTTGGGACTCTGTGCTGAGACTCAAAACAAGATCTCCCTCCTTTGGAATGCTGGGTCCTCGCTTCTCATGTTGTCAACATTACCGCCACTGTCACAGGATTCCTTGGTGACTAAGGTATGAAGAAAAAAAGAAGGAAAATTTTTAATTCTCTCTGTTAGAAATTCTTTATCCTATTCCTTAAATTAAAAAGTAGGGGCTTCTTTTAGAGTGTTCTGTCTGCACCCCAATGCTAACTTCTGGCCTTTTGGGGTGCCTTAAGATCAGGCCAGGAGACACTGGGTAAAAAATATGATAAACACATTATTGGTTTGATGTTGCTTTGAATTCTTGACTTCTTTCCCTATTCATGTGTTATTTGCTTATTGGATTCCTTAAATAGATTTTTACCTACAACTCAGTTCATATAAGTCTATATTATTTCCTTTATAGCAGTTTGTTTGTAATATACTTTGCAATAGCATTGATTCTCAAATTGTTTGGGACTTAGAAATAATGACTATTCTGAATGATAGAATAAAGGCTTTGGGGAATTAATTTTAAGGGAAGAAATTAACAGGAATTGAGCCTTTCTTTTAATAATCACTGTCCAGGCATAGAAAATAGAACTTTAGAGTTGAACTTTATAAATCAAAGTAACATTCCTGGTTTCTTTGTGTAGTATTCATAGTCAAGACATTCACTACAGCTTTTATTCACATAGTGCCATTTAGAAATAATAAAGCTGTCTTTTCAAAGTGTTGTTTTTTCTGAAATTTCTTGGAGGTGAGTCTTTGAAGAAAGGTTATAACTGATCTGGGCTTTCAAAGGGTTATCTAGAAACAAAAAAGACATTGTTCTTTTTCTTAAATCTTTTTTCCTCTGTTTTCTTCAAATAGAATATGTTCTATTGATTTGTCTTCATGTACACTACCTTTTATCTGTGTTGTACCTGTTCTGCTATTTAATAGATATTATATTTGTCCAGATATTATATATTTACCTCTAAAATTGACAATGTTATAGTTTCTGTTTTTCTGCTGGAAAATACTGGCTGACCATTCATTTCAAGAGCATTTGCATTTACCTCATGAACTATGGTTATAATTACTATTTTGAATATCAATATTAAAATCTATTAATTGCCTTTGAGAATTGGTCATATTTTCTTGCTTTTACTTATGTTGTATTTTTTATTAGATAATGGGCATTTTGAATATTATGTTTTGAGATTCTAGATTTAAGCTTCCAGGAAAAATTTTTTTGTTTTCACCATACTTGGTAAACTTTAGGGTTCCCATGTCAGTTCAGTTTTAAAAGGCCATATTATTCCTGTGCTTTAGTCATTCAGGGTATTATAATCTAGTAGGCTGGGATGTGTGAAATTATGTAAATTGTAGTTCAATTTCTGAAGCCTTTGCCATGTTGCTTTAAGTCTTTTCTGCACATGTGCAATTTGTGGGTGTTTTAGTTTTCTCATTGCTGAGTTAAAAGACTCATAAGTTAAAGGAGGAAAGGTTTATTTCAACTCATAGTTTGTAGAGGTTTTAGTCCATCATTGGCTGGCTCCAAGGCAGGGTGGCATAACAGAGGAGAAACAGTTCATGGTGTGGCAAGCAGAAAACAGCAAAGCAGCAAGCAAAAGCAGCAAGAAAAAGCAGCAAGCCTCCCTTTCCTTTTTATCCCATGCAGGATACTGGCCTTTTCTGGGATGATACCACTCAGAAATATGCTAATTCCAATCAGTGTCCTAATTTAGTACCACACACTCTTAATCTAAGTATCACACAACCTAGATCCAGCTAGCTCTGAAAAGCTTCATGTATGAGAACATGAAGCTTTGAGGGGACATCTAGATCCAAGCCTTAACAGTGGGTGAATTTAGAATTTTGTTCATTCATAGAAAGAATAAATGCATCCTTACCTCCAGGTATTTCCTGAGATTTCCACCTTAACTTTTCAGTAGATCCTTGAGTTACAAATGGCCTGACATAGAACATGTTGGGTTATGACTGGAATTTTAGTTTTAACTTATGACCAAAGTCTTGAGTTGTGACCTGAATGCTAGCTAGCTGCTTATGCCTCCAGATGGTCTCAGATACAGATTTAATTCTTAAAGAGTTCTGGAAGGAATATTATAGCATCCTTTCCTGTGTGGGGTTAATTGAGAAATCCTGAGCCAATGCCTCTCTAAGGACACTGAGATCAGCCTGTATATAGGAGAGAGACTTTGAAGGCTGTGTAGAGGAACCTGAGCCTTTAATTGACAAATTTGAGTTACAACCAGCCCTCAGAAATGAATTGTTTATAAGTCAAGGTCCACTGTAATTTTTATCATTGTACTTTCATATGATAACAACCTAAATAACATTTAAAAACTCACTCTAATAGTATCATTTCTCTGCTACCCCAGTGCTAATCTCAAAACCAGATTCTATGAAATATTTGTCTATAGTTCTCTGTTCAAACTGTTATTCCTCTGTCTCATGATTATCATATTTAAACTATTTTATTCTACTACATGAAGAAAAGGAATAGTCTTACTCTTATCAGATCCTGCTTCTCTTAATCCCATATTGGATATTTATATTATTTGTTCCATTAGTTACAGTTGTAATATTTTCTTTAATATACCTACCTGTATTTCTAGGTTTATCAGATTTAATAACCCCTGACATCATGGAGATCAATATTCCAAAGCTTTTCTTCCTTTCAATCCCACATTAGACCACCTTTATTAGTGCTGTGCTCCTTCCAAAGGTTCACTGTAAACATTTAAATTTTTTTAGAAAACTACAAAACAGCCAAGGATTTAGCTCAGTGTTCTGCTGCCTGCCTTGCAAGCGCAAGGACCTGAGTTCAATCCCCGGTACAAAAAAAAAAAAAAAAAGAAAGAAAGAAAACTACAAAACAATATTTACATGATTATAATTGGAACAAATTATAATTTAGGAGTAAATGGTCATCTTGAAGGTCTTATGTGATATGTCAATTAAAGAAAATTAATAATAACAAGAAAAATGGTTTATCTTTTCTCCCTCAGTACTTAAAATTTGTCTCAATTTAGCTTATGTTTAAGTCATTCATTTTATATGCATGATTTTATATGTGCATGTATATATTCAAGATTTCTAGATCCTCTTTTTTCTCTGGAGACCACCTATGGTCTGTGACCTGCACATAGCTGTCATCTTGAGATTTCTCTTCTCTCTCCCCTTGGGATAAATTTTACTGCTTTGTACATTGTATGTGTTTCACTTCCTGGTTTTAATCTTTCATGTTGCTGGGGTCCACTTTCAAATAATTTCCTAAGATAGGATGAATGGGAGGGAAAAAGTTTTACTTAAGGATATGACTAGACATGTTTTGATTTTGTCCTTTAATTGACAGTTTGCTGAGGTTTAGAATTTACGTTGAAAGTTATTTTCTCAGAACTGTGAAAGCACTGCTCACTGCCTTCTAGTAACACTGTTGCCCCAACCCTTAGAAGAAACAAGCATAATCCAGTCACTCACCAATCTCAGCCCACGGGCTTCCTTCTTCTTTGTAAGATTGTGTATTAGTCAGCGTTCTATCATTGTGACAAAATATCCAGGAAAAACAGAGGGAATGTTTATTTTCACTTACAGTTCCCGAGATTTCGGTCCATGGTTAGCTGACTCCATTGCTTTTAGGCCTGTGTTAAGGCAGAAACATCATGATAGCAGGGTGTGGCAGAGGAAAAGTGCTCACTTCTTGGTGGCCAGGAAGCAGAAAGAGCACCAAAAAGCCAGAGAGAAAGGGGTTAAGGACCAGACGTAGTCCCCAAGGTAATGCCCCTGACCCAGAGAGTTATTGTAAGATGTGATGAAAAGGGCTACCTCCTAGGCCCTACCTTCTGTTTCTGTCACCTACCAATATGCCATTAAAATATTATCTTATCAGTGGATTAATCCACTTGATGAAGTTAGAACCCTCATGATCCTATCAAAAACCCATTGGAGGGAAGCTACTCCTTTAGCCTGAGTTTTGAGTTTGCGGGGACATTTAAAATCCAGACAGACATGATTAAAAGTGTTTTCCTTTGTCCTGAAGAGATGAGGTGGGACATCATATTTCTGAAAAACACTGCTTGTCCATGCTCCTCTCTCTCTCTCTCTAGCTAATTACCAACTTCTCCATTGCAGGACTCATTTGGTTCTCATAATTCTAGGAAGGCAGCAGCACAGGTTATGGTTCTGAATTAGTGTTTGCTCTCCAGCTTTGAGGCTGTCATAGAATTTCAAGGATTCTACTTGTATATATAATTTTTCTTTATTTTCCCTTTAGTTAATTATCTAATTTTCCTTTCATTTTGAGATAAGTACAAAAACTGTGGAGAGAATGAATTACCCTACCCAAAGGGTAATTTTTAATTAACCTAGGACAGAAAGTATTCCAAAGTAAGTGTCATAGTCTATGTAGGCTCTGTGATTCTTCAATAATCTAACCTCAGGAAAGAATCCCAGGGTACCTGTTGCCTATGATTTTTCCCTACCCACATTGACTTTTTCTCATTCATTATTACTGTTTGTCTTTTTCAGCAGCAGAAATCTCAAGGAAGCCCAATAAGGAAAATCAAATCAAAAAAAGTAGATCACCTCAAAGGCCAGAAAGTTATTGCAAGATGTGATGAAAATGGCTTTTATTTTCCAGGTAGATTTCTTCTATTTTTTGAGACTCCATTGTTATATAATTTAGAGCTAGGGACTAGAAGTTTCAACCTGTGCTTTCCCTAGAATACTGACATTTCATGCCTGGCTAGTAAACAAATTTGCCTAGTAAACAAATTTTTATTATACACCTAATATGTTCTATTATGTAATCTCCTGAAAGTGCCAGTCTAATATAGTAAGTGCATGAATTCTTATCTTCTTGGAGGTTACATCTTACTAAAGGAGAGAGGCAAGCAAGCAGACAGACAATAAAAATACATAACGTTTCCCATCCAGTGCCAATGACAAAAGTCAAGCCATAGGGGTGGTTGAGAGTATATTTGGTTGTGATCCAACTACGGTGGTTAGTGAAGAGTGCCTGAGGAGGGTGACATATGAACAAGGACTTAAAGAAGAGAGGCACATCATGAAAGTATTTAGGGGAACAGAGTTCTAGTGGGGAGGTCTGAGGCTGGAGTGTGCATGGCATGTTAGAGGAGGAGCAAGAAGCCAGGACCATGGAACCAGAGTGCTTCACCAAGGCTTCTGGAGGGATGTGATTCTGGAGGGTAGGTGGGCACCATTCCTCAGGTATGGAAGTGGCTTTGTGGATAGTGGGGAAAATGTGTGTGAAGAGCTGCAGGTGTGTAAAATGTCTGGAGATGTAAAATAGACCCCAGCTGGAACCTAAAGGATGCAAAACTAATAAAGTCGCTCAGATGTAAATATGAAGCCGTTCAGAAAGGATTCCATTAAGTTTGAACTTTCCTCTCAAGGCATTGGGAAGCCACATTTAAAGCAAGAAGAAACACAGTCAACACATGAAATCTAAAACATCCCTCCCATTGCAGGGTAACATGAAGTGGAGGAGCCTGTCACCCTGGTCCCTGGCTTGGGCCAGCAGGTAGATAATGGTGCCCATAAGAGATGGGAATATGGATAGAGACATAGGATGTACTGGGATGGGAGGAATTGTAGGTGCCTATGAGAGGCCAATGTCAGAGAAGCCACCAGAGATGAGTGTCTTGAGTCTGCAGAGGAAATCTGGAGAGAGCAACACAGAAGTAGTCACTGAAATCATGGGAGGGTCTGGAAGTATAGAAGAACCTGGGAGAAATCCCAGAGAAACCCTGGGTAATGACTGAACTGCAGAAATGGAGCTGAACTCATGTAGGCATCTTCTATTAATCATTAAAAATAGACAAAATTCATTAAATAATCATTTTAAATTGGAAAAAATACTTCAGCAGAATGTTTAGTTTCCAGCCATCCCTATGTAAAACCTACAACGAAGACATCTTATACAATATAAATATCATATTTGGTAAATATCACATTTGCGACTGGGAACTTGCCTGGATAGGCGTAAAAATGGATCCAAGAAGCATTTGAGATGAGGACATGGGCTGAGGCACAAAACTCTTCTCACAGGAGCAGGACTGCTTTGATTTGCTGAGAGGTGATTATAGGAGCCACTTCTGCTTCAGATACTTGACTTTCTGAATTTGAGCCTTGGAGAGGGATCCAAAGCACATTTTGGTGTTCAAACGGAAATGCCACAAAGGACTGAACTCCAAAAGGATTCTGGCTTACAGCTTGGGGCTTATGTCGGGCCAGGATCCCCAGGGAAGTAAAGCTTGGCTAGACTCTGTGTGATGAAGATGTGAAAGACCTGCTGCTGGAGAGAGCAGAGGCAGGACGAATCCCACATCGTGTGCAATACCTGAGACTGTACCAGCAATGAAACCAAGAGCATGTACACCTGAGAGCTGCATGGGATCTGCTAAGTGAGAATCTTTAATTTGCAGCTGTGTAAACTGAAAAAGTCAGGTTAGGGAAACAAACATTGACATGTAGTCATATAACCAGTAATTTTGATCAGCAACTGATTAATAGTAAACCCTGACTCTGCCAAGTTAAATGACAGTGCACAGAGCAGCTGGATGTACTTCGTTTTTGTGCCCTTTCCTTGCCCCAAAGTCAACTAATCTTTAACTGAAAATTTCAATTTCACCTTCATGGACTTACTTTTTATTTTTTAAAAGTCTCAAACCTACAAAAGTTATAATAACAATACAGAAAATGCCTGTGCACTCTTTACCCAGATTTAGCAATTTTTAACATTTCATCGTGTTTTATCACATATTTTATTTTAGTCTATGTCTATCTGTCTGTCTCTCTGTCCCTCCCTTCCCTTCACACATACATATACGCACATTATTTTTTCTGACCTGTTGGAGATTAGATAGCATTTATTATGCCCTTCTGCCTCTAAAATATGTCAGTGTGTATTTTTCAAGGACAAGGATTTTTTAAATATAATCACAATAAAGTTATAAAATTCAGGAAATTTAACATTATTATAGTAATTTAATCTATATATTTTGATTTTGTTAATTGCCCCAATAATGGCCTTTATAGCATTCCTTTAGTAGAGGTCCCAATTCAGAATATGAGGGCAATCTGGCTGCAACACCTGTCACCCTACTGATTGCCAGGGTTGATTTCAGCTGATCGAGCTGGCGCCCCTCCCAAAGCTGTGCACATGGTTAAAGAAGACGACCACCCCCATAGAGGAGGCCCATTTCCTCAGCCAAGGGTATACAAGTGGCTGTTGCTCCCTTGCTAGAGCCTCCAAACAAGTCCCCATCCAGAGTCATCTGTTACCTTTAGTTAACATGTCTCTTTCATCCTCTTTAATCTAGGATCATTATCTAGCCCTCACTATCACCTTTCACGGTGTGAACACTATTTAAGAGAAAGGCCAGTTATTTTACAGCCTACTGCTCAATTTGGGTTAGATTAGACTCAGCTTTGTATTCTTGGTCCTGACCCTGCCTGAGTTAATATAACTCAGGTGACATTCCATCAAAGGCTTAATGACATCCACCTGCCCCCATTCATGAACCTGGTCACTCTGAGTTGCTACTTTCCCTCTTGTGAAAAAGAAGGCCAAAAAGAATCACATTGGGCACAGACACAACATTCATTGGTGACTCCTTTCTGGAACTGTTGTGCAGAATCCTAAGCATTCCTGGACCTGGGCTTCCATTGCTGGAGTCCAAATCTATACTGGAGCAGAGCTGGCGGCTGGCTTTTGCTAGGACATCCCAGATCACAGATTTCCAGGATTTCCAAGGGGCCAACACTGCTGCAAGGTCAGTGTGGATCATCCAGGTGAAGAAACGACCTGAATGGAAGTGACAGGTGACAGCCTGGCTCATCTGGGTGCTGGCAGTCAAGGAGGAATATACCTTTCAAAACCTTATTAGGTCATCGCCTTGGAAATGAATCTTTTTCTTCTGTTGCTCAGAGACAAGAAGCATTTTAGTCAGGAAATTCATGGTGATTTATGCCCTCTGCCATGGGAACAAATTATGATGAGAAAGGGCACGGGGAGACTGAATACTCGCTCCTTGGGTGTAACATACCGGGTCAGAAACCTTTATACTTTCACTTACTTGAATTTTGCCTCTGTCCTCTACTAGCTACTGAACTGGAGTCACTCAGTTTTTTCCGTGTCTCAGTTTCTCTCACTTTCGAAATGGTATTTACAACAATAAAAGCCATTTTAGGATTCTTGTGCAGATTAAATGTGATGCTATGAGCGCCTTGCTCATTTCCTGCAGAGAGCTTTTCTGGCATCCCACTGACAGCTCCTGAGATGCAAGCAAGGCCTATGTTCTCCTGGGGGTGGAGGGAGCTGTTCTCACATTCAAAGCTGCTCAGAACTCTCACCAGCAAGTCAGAGGCAAAAATCAACCCAATGGACGAAGACAGGAAATCTTTTACCTGTTTGGTTGTACAGTTTAGGAAAAATCATAGCATGTGTTCAACCAAGTTAACTTTAGATTTGTCTGAGTTCATATCTTCTCTCTACTTTCACAATTTAACAGTGCCCATTTTCTATCTCTGTAGATGGAAATGGGTTAAATAAGCAAGGACATCCAATGGGAGGAAGTGTCTCCGAAGAGGGTCTTGGTTTCTTTGCATCAAATGGTCCCCAACATGACTCCCCAGGGACCTCCCAAGGGCACTGACTTCCGAGGCAGTGTTGCAACTCCCTAGAGACCGCAGATGGAAAAAACTAAAGGGGACACCCATCGCTGTCTCTGTAGTTTGTTGTCTTTGATTCCTTCCAGGGGTTGTGAAGAAGTGTTTGAGCCACACCCATGCATTGGTGAGCTTCAGGTACGGGGACACCAAGGTTGTGCCCACCTCCTTCATCACGCCTGTTGGGGGCGCCATGCCTTGCCCGCTGCTGCAGGTACTTGCTCCACAATCTACTATGAGCTTCTTTGCATCATCCACAGGTTTTGACTAACAGAATGGCAAGACCATGAGGCCCTTTGCTGAACCCAGATGGGTTCCTGCAGGGCACTTGTATTTGGGCAAAAACTGCAGTGACCACTGCTTCTGGGACCCATCATGTGGCATGACTGTGATCTGCCAACTCCCTCTTATGTATGCTGCTCACAACGGCAGTGCCTTGTGGTACTTGTCACTCTGCAAGGCGGGAAACAGTGGGAGGAGGCAGTTGCTGTAGCTACTGGTGCTCTTGAAGGTTCGACTGCAAATGATTACATTACATTATAGTAATAACAAGGACAGAGGTAGCACTCTCCTTAACATGGGAGTTATCGAGCTGCCCTCAGCCCTGGGGCCACGGTGCAGTTATCCTACGTGTGCATCTCCCCTTGTAAGTTCACAGCTCATAAGTTCTCTGAAGCTATACTGTGTCTGGGAGTAGAGAGATGGCCTTGCAGATTCAGGAAGAGGCGCAGAGGAGGAATCACCAGAGGTAGCCCTGGTGGTCTGTTTCTCATTCCCTGGTCAGACCCACAGCACACCTCCATGTACCTTTCCTGGGACAGCTGACAGATGCCTGCACTCTTTACTGGTCCCTTTATAAGCTTCTCTTCCTGCTCCAAGTTACCTCTGCACCTTTGGCCCATGCGTCCCAGGTGTTGCTCCTGTGTCTGGGTGATGGTCCTTTTGATACATAAAGACACTGTTCAAATCTCTTTATGTCAAGCTCCCCCAGATCAGTTCCTTTGACTAGTCTTTGTAGGATTGCCTTCCAGACCTTCACCAGCTACCAGCTGTCCCCTGGACCTTCTCAGTTGTCAGAGTCTTCCAAAATGGGGCTTCCCCAAACAAAATTCCAGGTGAATTCCAAGGAATTCTAGAATTCTTTCTTAACTGAGAAAAAAAATATATATTTGGATTTTAGCATCAGTATTTTCCTGGGGTTGCTTTGAAACCAATTTTTAGAAACATTGTCATTGGGGTCTATAAGTGAAATACCTGCTATGAAATATATTCCCCTCTACAGGTTGGAGACTATGTGTTTGCCAAAATTGCAACACCCGAAGGATTTGACTTCTATGTCCCTGCCATTGTCATAGCCCTTCCAAATCCAAGTGTGGGCTCAGAAAAATTCTACACAGTCCTGAAGTGTAACAACCGGAGAGTAAGTAGACTTCATTTAGAAAGGACTTTTCCACTAGGCAGAAAGTGGCTGTCCCCTGGCCAGTGCCTAACTCTTTTCTGGCACCACCAGAATGATTTCTCCAGCTGTGTCTACTTTCTCCCTGCCCATCCACCGCTGGGGTCTTGGATTCAGCCCTACAGGCTCTGCGCCCACACATACCATCGTTGCCTCTTCCTCTTGTGTCAGGCAGTGTTCTTGTGCTCTTGGCCAAGTTGTGCTTTGCATTGGACAGCAGGGCAGGCTTGCTCCGGGTCCTTAGGGTACCACTCTCTCTCACACTCCACTCCTCTCACTCCTGCCCTGGGCTCCTGTGCAAGCCCTGCGGATATGAGCATCTCCCAGGCCCTTCCCAGCATTGTCCTTCTCTACCACCACATAGTCTGTCTCCATCCTTGGACCTCATCTGTGCCAGGCAAGGAAGAGCTGAGGTACAACCCTGCATTTCCAGCTGGGTCCTCCTGGGCAGCTGCCTCCTGATGACCCACAGGCATCTCAGAGTCAGGGGGCAAAAGCAGGGTGCACCTTCCCCCATGAGCCTTCCTGCTCCTATGCTCCCTCTGTCAGGAGTGCTACCACCTGGTTCCCTGTCCCATCCCTGCTTAGGAAACACCTTCGGGGCTAGCAGGGGTTGATGATGATGAGGGGTGGAAAGACCACAGCTGTGCAGTTAAAAAAGACCTGCATGGGATCCACTGAATAATCACCCTGTTCTTTATTGCTTGCCTGACCTTGGCAGTTTTCTTCATCTCTAACTTCCAGAGTGATTGTGAGGCTTAAAGAAAATATAGGGGAAAGGTGTGCATGGCGGACACATGGGGATTAGGTCATAGTAGTAGTGATGATGTAACAGTTGGTAGCACCACTCTTGAACTTTTCCTTTCTGACCCCTCATAGCTAGTGAGTGAGGAGGATTTGTTAACATTCACTAGACAGACACCTGTTAAGCATCTGTGTTTTCTACTGAGTTGTCTTTTCATTGATTTATGGAGGTTCTCTGTGTCTTCTGTGTAGTAATTCTCGGTGATATATGCAGCCAATATTCTTTACCCAGTCTTTTATCTGTCTTTTAATTTGGAGATCTTTGTTGGCCAAGAAATTAAATTTTAATTTGGTCAAAAGTAGTCACCTTCTTCTTCATGAATTGCTCTCTCTTATGTTAAAGAAGCCCTGCTTTTATTGTATATTTCTCTGTAGGTTTTTCTGTTTTAGAAAAGTTCTCTATCACTTTGCAACTCTAATTATGCCTTTTGTCTGCTGGACATTCCCACACACCCTTCTAGCACAGTCAAGGAAGGTCACAGCTTGGCCCCAGCATGGCCTCTGCCTGCTGGTGCACTAGATGTCCTGAACACAGTGGGCCCTTCCAAACCCCCAACTTTCCCTCCTCCTGGACTCTCCTCCCATCTCCTTTCCACAGGAAATGCCTGTCACCCTAAAGACTTGCCTGCCTGTGACTTCCCACTGGATGCATCAGAGTTCTTGATTTATCTCCTTCTTCCCACACTGGCTTCCTCTCTGATTCCCCAACCCTTACAGGCAGGGACCTTGGCTTATTCTTCTTTGAACCGGGCCTCATAAAACCCCTGACAAAGAGAAGATTATCACAGTGGCTTTTTTTTAAAAGTTGCTAATGAAAAATGACACTGCCTTGATGACCACCTGACATGTTGGTTGGCAAGCAAAATAGGTGTGTAAAACACAAAATAGCATGGCTGACTTTATTAAGCCCTTATTATGTGTCACATTACTAATCCAAGTTCTGATTGAAACCTCAGCACACTGTGAGGTGGGGACTGTTAGTGCCCCATGTTCATGAGGAAACTATCTCCCACCAGCCCAGGGAATGCCCCTTAGGGACATGCAGCGGGAAGAAAGGATGGAGCAGGAGGAAGTGTCCCTGGCATGTGGCACTGCTCTGGCAGTAGCTACAAACCAGGGGCATCCAAAGAGGTGTCCCCAGGGACGCCCCAGGGTGCAGGGAGTGGTGAGGTAGTTGGCCCAGGATCCCTGTGGAAGAGATTCGGAGCCCAGGGAGGAACTTAGGAGTTGACCCACAGGGCAAGGGGTCCCTGGAGGCCAGACTGGCTCAAGCAGGGGAAGGACACTGGAGATAGTTCTAATGGGGATTCTGGAGACCTGCCAGGCATTTAGCAAAAGGTGGTCTTGAACCAGCACATCCCCTAGGAGAGGGATGACCAAGGCTAAATAAAGATAGGGAGGGGTGCTTACATGAAAGCATGTGTGCATTGTATTGCAAGCCTGTGTGCATGATGTGTGAATGTGCATGTGGGTAAACTTGGCAACTCATCTGGAATTTAAAGTAATGACAGATAAGGCTCACAGTGATTTTCATTCAACAAATAATTATCCAGCAAGACCCCGAGTTTAGCCTGCTCTTCAAAGTGTCACCCTAAATAGGATAATAACTAGTACTTATTATAATGGCTTCAGCTAGAGTACAAAGATTTCTGATTTAAATTGAGTGAACTCTTTTGGTTTTATTACAGGAATTTTGCCCTCGAAGTGCACTTATAAAGATCAGCCAAAACAAATATGCTATCTCTTGCTCTCATATAAAGTCACCCCCAATTAAGGAGGATCCCAAAGTGTAAGTGCACCCAACTTTTACCCCCAGAATGCTAACATCTCTTTGAACCGTTAGCCTGTTTCTGAGTTGTGATCCAAGATCTCTAAATATTGGTAGAGAAAAGCCAAGGTAGTTGACTGCCTACTGAAATGTCATTTTGTGATTATTTTCTCTCTGATGGGCATACCTTTTGCCTGCTGTGTGCCCCTCTGCCTGGTCCTAATCTCAAATTCAATGTTATTTACTGGCCCTTCAGAAAAGCATTTACTACTGTCGTGAATAAGAAGCAGTTGTTCTCCTTTATGTCTAAGGGTTCCAGGCCTTCCAATTCGGTTGCAGTTACCCCCCACTACCCTTCCTGTGTTGAAAGCTGGAAGTGAGGTGCTGGCCATGGCTTGCAAGTGGCCAGCTGAATGTGTGGGTGAGGGTGGTCAGTGATTTTCAGGAGCCACAGTGGGAAGAATAAATTTTCACCTGCAGCAGTAGGATTGCTAAGAGCTGTCAAGGTGGGTTCATACAAAGTAAGTAGAAAAAAACTTAAGGCCTAAGAACAAGCCAAACCCAAACCCATGGGCCAAAAAGGGCATCCAGGTTGGAGTCCTAGAGCTCTGACCTTAGATATAGCATTTTTAAAAAAGCATATAAAGAAAGATAAATGCAAATTTTAAGCAAGGGTTGTGGGAAAGGATCCAGGAAATACCTTCCAATTTTGCTTAGTTTATGGGTTATCTTCAGGGACCAACCTCTATCATCTCAGTGGCCTGGCCTCTAGCTTCCTTACAGAGACCTTCAGGCATCTGCTCTCTCCACTTCGTGTCCACACCTTTTGGCTTGTGAGACTCTTTGTCTTTCTCCATGATGTCAAAGCATTGTGTCTTCCTTCTTGTCCAAGGCTGAGCTAGCCACTAGGGTCTGGCCCATGTTGCTGCCCCAGTTCACACTCTCTCATCTATCTGGATTCTATTATCTCTCCATAGTTCCTCTCCACTGAGGCCTTCATCCACATAAACACTGGGACTCCTCCCCACCGTGCACACATACTCCTAAACATGAAACCTCCTGGCTCCATAGCGGTCCAGCACCTCTTTCCTCCTTTCCGCCAGTCTCTGTACTGATGGGTGGATTTGCCTGACTCCCATTCACACTGAGCCCTAGGCGTCAGCCTTTACCCTTGCCACTTTGCAAGAAGACTTTCCACAGAACTTGCTCAGCACCTCTCTCATGCAGAAGCCAGTGAGCTCTGCCCATCTGGACTGTGCTTGTTCTTCAGTTTGTATTTGACACTGTCATTCTCTCCTTCCTCCCCTAACCCACTCCTCTTGAGGTTTGCCATGGCTGTCTGGATTTCTCCCTGCCTGATTTCACACACACCATTGCCTCCATGACTGTTTACACTAAGGACCCCATATCTCCTTTTCCACCCCAGACTGTTCTCCAGGGCTCTTGCCTCAAGAGCACAGGCCTGGAGAGTGGGACCTGCAATGGATCTTTCTGGAAGAACCCAGATGTTGTAATGGCTGCCCTTTCTTCAAGTAACAATAGTGGATACCTACAATGGAAGGGGCACTGCAAACTAAGATTTAGTACATATCTAGGCCCACTGTCTCTTAGTTTTATGCCTCTGGGAAGATGACTTGTCATCTCCTCATCCTAAGACCAGTGTGGTATGAGAGTTAGAACACCCATTGGGTATTCAGCACATGGGCGGGGGACTGTATTATCTCCAATCATTCACTGGATATTTCTGCACACACTCTCAAACCAGCACATCTAAACCAAGGCCATGGTTCCTCATATAACTGATCCCATTTCAAGTTTTCTTGCCTCAATTTATCTTTCTATCCACCGGTTAACTTCTGGTCATCTCTGGCTTCTTCTCCTCACCACAAGGACCCCATCAGCTCTGAGCTGTAGTGATCCCAACTTTCAGGTACTTCTCAGTTCTGTTGCAGGTCAGGAGCTCCCCCTTCAATCTCATCTTGCCTTCACCCAAGCACTCTCCACAAGGACTGAGCAGAGTAATTCTCCTCACTTGCAAAACCTTCAGATTCTCCACCCACCCCTTTGTATCCTCACTCAGCCTCTTGTTGACCTGACCCAGCCCAACCAACTCTCCAGGGCACACTAACCACACTAAACTACTTGTAGTCATCTCCCCATACCATACTCTTTGCAGGCCTCTGTGCCTTTGCATAAATGGGAATATTCCCTCCCTGGAATGGTATCTGCTCTTGGCCACCTGGGGAATTCCAAGGTTTAACACGAGCACCTCTACCACGATCAGTAGCCGGTGCCCAGCCTTCTCATGTAGTAAGGTAACTCTACTGCATTAAAGAAAGTTTCCCTTGTGTGGCCTGTGTCTTAATCCATTCTCCATTGCTACTTCAAAATGCCTAAGGCAAAGTATTTACAGAGAAAAGAGTTTCATTTAACTCGTAGTTTTGAAGGCTGAAAGTCCAAGATCAAGCTGCCCCATGAATTCCACCTTTGATGAGGACCCTCTTGGTTATATGACAACATGGCAGATGGGATCTAGGAAGAGACCACTCAGGGAGACAGGAAGCCAGAGACTGGGAATGGGGTCATCCTGCTGTTGTTTAACTACTCATTCTCACAAGAACTCATTCACTCCATGAGACCAGCATTAATCTCTTTGAAGGGGGCCCAGCCCCTAAGAACCCATTCACCTCCCACAGGCCCCACTGTATAAAGGTCCACCTTTCAGGATGGCTGCACTGAGGACCAAGCTCCAGCATGTGAGCCTCTGCAAGATAAACAACATCCATACCACAGCAGACTGTGAGGCAGAAGTCCTGGCAGGTGGGGGCCAGGCTCCATCTGCCCCTGAGCCCCAGGTGCCAGACTCAGCCCCCACAAAAAGGTTCAAACAACTGTTTATGACTGCCTAGTGATGCTGGCCCTTAAAGGGTGTGTAGTTCCACAGAGGAGCTTCCCTTGGTACAGTCATTGAGAATATACACCACAGTCCTTCATTCTCTGTCTAGAGAACACACAAGTCACTTCTCCTGTGTGACATCTAAGGAGTACACAGAACAGGAGGAACTCCCATCTCTACCCCCAACCCCATTTGGCTTCTCCATCTTTTCCGGGACAGGGGACTCAGAGACCACATTTCTCCCTGGCTGCCTCCCCTGGTCCTGCTTGGCCTCCACCAGGCATCCTCAGCCCTGCTGAGCTCCTGGCAGCCCGAATGGGCCACACACACCTGGTACTGTGCACCTGGCTGCAAAAAGCCCCACCTCCCAAGGCACTGGAATCCACTCACCCTTCAAAGCTGGAGCAAATTAACCTCCAAGACCATTGCCACCTTAAGAAGACTCCCCTTGGAGAGACTGAGATTTCTTTTTAAAATATTAACACCATTGCAAACATGATCTCAGGAGAGCAGAGCAAGAGTAGTTACTGGATTTGTGCTCCAGAAAAACCTTAGGAAGTGTGAAGGAAATTGTTGGGTTCTGAGACCCCGAGCCAGAAATGTTCTGCCCCTGCTGCTTGTGAGCCCCTCATGGACTGGGGGATGTGCTCACATAGGAGGATGCAGGAAAGATGTAAGGCTGGGTCTGTGGCCAGTTCCCCAAGTCACCAAGCTGGCCATGGTGTCCATGACTGGGGAGCGTGTCCCACATCATTAGCTCCCTCTTCACTCCGCATGCATGCTGTGGCCTCCCAGTGTCTTCCCAGCAGTGCCTCCGACATTACCTGGGGTGTTCAGAGGCTGCTGACAATGCTTCCCGAAACCACTAAGTCTCTGTGTGTCATCTGCTGCTTTGGTCCCTTCTGGGCAGATTAGGAGCCATTTTCCTGTCATGGAGCACAGTCCTGAAAATAAGCAGCTCAGGCAAAAAAACCCACCCTCGAGTGCCTGTCCTGGGTCATCCTCGGGAACAAATGTCACTGCCTACTTTCAAGAAGCTCAGTGTGGGTCCTAGCACTTGCCTCGGGGGATACCAGGGATGGGCTAACCCTCTGGGCCAGTGTGATCCTTCTCTTCTGCTCCTTCAGAACCTCAGAGCCGGCCTGGTCCTCCTCAGATAGCTGCTCAGCCACTTGGCCCAAGCCCCAGAAGTCCCTGAGGACAGCCTTGCAGACAGGGACCCTTAGGGCTGAGTAGAGAGGCCAGAGAGAACCAAGCAATGAAAGGGGTGGGTGTGACCCCAGGAGATGGGGAGCAGGTGCACAAACTTTCTTCTCAGAAGGGGACCATCCCAGTGAAGGCTCAGAGCCATGACCCTAGCCCCCCAGCACACACCCCTGTTTGACATACTTGGCTCAAGTGCCCCAGCCCAAAAATCCAAAATCTGACATATTCCAAAATCTGCAACTTTCTGAACACTGACAACGGAGAATAACATATTTGACCTCATGTGATGGGTCAGAGTCAAAATACAGGCACACTAGGTGAGCACAGCAATACAAGCCTATAATCCTGGCACTTAGGAAGATGAGGCAAAGGGATCTCTTTAGACAGGAGCTGCAAGCCAGTCTAGGCAATGTAGAAAGATCTATTTGAAAAGAAAGGAGAGCAGGAAGAAAAGGAAGGAAGGAAGGGGGGAGGGAGGGAGGAAGGAAGGAAGGAAAAGAAAGAAAGAAGGAGGACAGGAAGGAAAGGGAAGAGGAAACCTGCTACCCCTGAAACACTGGTGTGAGCACTGCACGGCTGGAAGGGAACTGGAGGTGTATTAAGATGAGGTAAACTGGGGCCCAGCATTTAGCTCAGTGGTTCTGCCACCTGCCTCGCAAGCACAGGGGCCCGAGTTTGGAAAAAAAAAAGCTAAACTATCTCTGTATTTCTGGTATTCTTGTTTGTTTATTTTTTTGTTTGTAGTAGTAGGGATTGACTCCAGGGCCTTGAGCAAGCTAGAGAAGTGCTCTACCACTGAGCTACATCCCAGCCCTTTTTATTTTAAGAGATGGGCAAGGAATTTAGCTCAGTGGTTCTGCTGCCTGCCTTGCAAGCCCAAGGTCCCATCCCTCCCCCAATATCAAAAAAAAAAAAAAAAAAAAA
>NW_022900921.1:42284252-42293835 GCF_012274545.1 Fukomys damarensis
CAGGGGCTCACCAATTTGTCCAGGCTGGGCTTGAACTTGTGGTCCTCCTGCCTCAACCTCCCAAGTAGCTGGGATTACAGGCGTGTAACACCACACTTGGTGTGTCTCTGCTATTTTTAAGAGTGGATTTTTTTTTTTTAGTTCATCTAGGCTTCTTCCAATTATGTTTAATGTCTGCAACAGGGAGCTGGAGCTGAATGTGTCTTTTTTTTTTAATTGAGTTTATTGGTACATTTTAGGTATACAGTACAGTTACATTCATTATTGGGATCTTTTACCTTTACATGACAGGTCTTGGTTCTCATTTTTTCCCCTTGTCCCTGACCTCCCTTCACCCCCTCCTCCCCTCCCCATTTACAAACACTTTATTTCCATTTTTTCATTTTCTCGTATTTTTTCTTTTCCCTTATTACCTTTCCCCTATCCTCCCAACTTTCCCTACACCTTTAGCCCTTTTCTTCCTATTTCACACTGTCAATTATTTCATTAGGATCTTATGTACTATTATAGTTTTTCACACCAGAGAAACTATTCCATATTACACCTGCATGACTTATTTATTTCACATAGGAGTATATCATCAATATGTATCCATTTTCCTATGAATGATTCTAATTTCTCATTCTTTAAGGCTGAGTAGTATTCCATTTTATAGAAAAACCACATCTTCTTTATCCAGTTTCCAACTTATGGGCAAATGGGCTGTTTCCAAGTCTTAGCTATTACAAACTGTGCTGCTACAAATATAGGTATGCATATATCACTGTGGTGTGATTCTTTTAATTCTTTTGGAAAGATACCCAGCAGAGGGATGGCTGGGTCAAATGGAACCTCTAGTCCCAGCTCTTTGAGATATCTACATATTGATTTCCATAGTGGTTGTACCAGTCTGCACTCCCACCAACAATGGAGATGGGTTCCTTTCTCCCCGAAGCCCCACCAGCATTTGTTATTGGTTGATTTCTTGATAGCAGCCACTCTTTCTGGGGTGAGGTAGAATCTTAGTGTTGTTTTCATCTATATCTCTCAAATGACCAGTGATGTGCAACATTTTTTCATATATTTACTTGCTGCTTTTACTTCTTTGTCTGAGAAATGTCTGTTCATTTCAAAGATTTCATCACAAAGATGCAATGTCCTTGGGTAAAGGACCAGCACCTTGGTCTGCTACTGTCCAGGTGCCCTTTGTCACTTTGATGGGGGTCTTCTGCAGAAATGCTCTACCTTGGCATCATAAACTGTAAAGTTTAGGGTTGTTTTGTTTTATATTTTGTGTTTACATGCATCTTGTATTTCGCTGGAAACTAAAAGTTTTGGCCATTTAGAAGGCCATAAACATAAAGCCTTTAAAATATAAAAATATAGGCACACTAAAAATATCCTGTAATATCACGCTAGGCTATGTTAATAAGGGGCAGATATAGCACAAATGAACTCCATGTACAGATTCAGGTCCCACTTCCAGGGGGTCTCATTATGGCTACGCAAATATTCCAGAATCTGAAATCCTAACACCTTTAGTCCCAAATATTTATGATAAAGGATATTTAATCGATACAAAGGTTGCCGGTTATTCTTATAGATTCACAATCTTCAATAACAAAAATTAAAATGTATGCTTTCTGTTTTGTGACTTTTCCCCCACTTAGTAATAATGTCTTATTTGCTTCTTCCCTTAAGCATCAGTCCTCATTTCTTTTTGTTGTTGTTGTTTTGTTTTTTGAGACAAAGTCTCACTATGCAGTTCAGGCTGGCCTTGAACTATGTAGCCTAGGCTGGCCTCAAACCTGTGGTGACCCTCCTGCCTCAGCCTCCTGAGTACTGAGATATCAGGCCTGAGCCACCACCCCTGGCTTTCTTGTTTCAATTTTGCCTGGCTAAAATTCCATTATTCAGGCAGCCTGTAACTTGCCCATGTAACCCATCAGAGCCTGTACTATAGCTGCCTCTGCAGCCCTCCTTCTGGGGTCCTTCGGGCAAGTAGGCAGGTTCTTATATTTCCTTATTCTTTGGGTGCTTTTGGCACATCTAGAAGACCCTGCTCCCCACTCCCCTTATTGCTCTTCCTTCTGAGAGGGTATAGGATACAGACTAGAATGCAATCAATCCTAACACAGGGCGAATAAAGAAACCTCAGGAAAAGCAACCAGGACGTATCTACTGAGTTGAGGGTAGTGAGGTGGCTATGAGCACTGCTCTCACAGGGCAGCTGAACCAAATCCAACCTGGAAGTGTGATTTCCACACATCCTGAAGCACCTGGCAGCATAGAGTGCCTACATCCACATATCGCCGGACTCATGTGTAAAGATGACTTGTGTGACTTCCCAGAAATCCCTTCTCCAATGTTACTGCTGCTCTTCAAGCCATCTTCTAAATTTCTCTTGAGAATTTTCTCCTGAGTCTGGGAGCCCCTCTCTGTAAATGATCAGGTCTGGTGAATCTCCATCCCCAGAAGAGGGATGTGAAGGATGGAATTTTCAGAAAGAAATAAAAAAATCTTTTCCCAGTTTATTATCTTTTACCTGGCATCTTCCAGAAGCAGCAATGAGCTAAAGTTAGAGTAGAAATAAAACAAAACTAAAAATTATTCAGCATGAAAGCAGGGTGCTGATATGAGAGCAAAATAAGGCTTACCATCATGTGACCCAGGAGGCTCTGAGAAAGGTGAGTTCCTACAACAGCTATGGCAGCATAGCTGGAATGGCTCACGGTGTTCCTTGAAAGTCCACCTTTCTGGATAAGTAAATAAGCTTCGTCTGGTACACTTTCCAAATCATAAATCTAGCTGTATGACCTCATAGTCATGCCCAAGTTTTTTCAATGAAATATAAGTTGAATCAAGTTACTAGAAGAACCAGGGCTGTGGGAGAAGGTCTCTCTCATAGGAGCTCCAGTTAGGGATGCCTAGGACTGTCATGGTGCCCAGCTGACCTCCTTGGGTTATTCCTTCACTGATGCAGCCAGGCCTGGGTCCAAACAGTTAGGTTCTGTGTGTGGTTTACCTGTGGAGGTAAACTGGGGGCAACTCAGCATAGCTCAAGGTATTGGGACAGCAGGACTCCTGAGGTTCCTTCACTCAGGAGGATGGGGGACAAAGTGCTACAACACTCTCGTAGGGCTTGGACATCATGGTGATACAGAGGCTGTCAAAGCCACAGCACCCCCTGATCCCTCTTTTTCTGTCTCCTCCTCTCTCTAGGGAAGACACAGAGTTGAGGAACTCTACTTTCCCACTCTGGCCAGTGAAAGAAGTTGACCCCAGGCATTTCAAAGAACCAAGACAGGAGAACCCCAGAAGGAAGAAAAAGAAAGCCACCAACAGGCCACCTCTGCAGGAGACGGTGTCCTCAGACTCAGACGGCATTTCCCACGGCACCAGGTCCCAAGAATGCCACCCCAGCACACTCAACACCCCAAACCCAAGGAGGGGGGCGGGGGCGACACTGTCCATCCCCAGAGTACTCTGAGATCTCTCCCAAGGAGAGGGCATGTGCAGTCATGCCCCGGATGCCAGGCCAGGGTGGGACCAACCCTCCTCAGTAACACTGACATCCGTTTCCCCAGAGAAGGCCCTCAGCCTGGGGTCTAGGGGCCTGGCCATCAGCACCACAACTCCACCTCCAGCAGTTGTACCCTGTCTTCTGGGAGCCACCCACACCACAAAGGGTGAAGGACCATCACTGAGAAAACTTAAAGCAGTCTAGTGGCAACTAAGTTTCTGAGAACCAGCGTTCCCCAGGGCTGCCCAGACCTCAGTACCCAACACTGCGGGACAAGCCCCTCACTGAGGTAAGGCCATCACTCAGACCACCTCTGCCTCCCTGGGGTCCCCTCTACCCACCCACCTCTCCCACCTGTTTGAGAACATTGCTTCTGGCTTCCCCGACATGTTTTTTGTTTGTTTGTTTGTTTGTTTTTTGAGTCAGGGTCTCATTGTGTAGTTTGGACTGCCCTGGAATTCACTATGTAGCCCAGGCTGGTCTGGAATTTTCGGAATCCTCAGCCTCCCACATGCTGGGATTATAGGCATGTACCACCATGCTCAGCTCCCCCGACCTTTCTCTTTTGTTGTTGTTTTTGGTTTTTGGTTTTTTTTTTAGACAGGGTCTCACTATGTAGTTGAGACTGAACTGTAACTCACTATGTAGCCCAGGCTGGTCTCCAACTCACAGCAATCTTCCTGCCTCAGCCTCCCAAGTGCTGGGATTATAGGTGGGCACCACCACACCTAGCTTCCCCTGACCTTTCTTTATTCCCTTTTCCCCCTTCCTCACCAAACATCTCAATCTCTGGTACATGCTACACACTCAGAGGTTCCAATTTGATACATTATTGTCAAAGTCTTTGGAAGTCAGTTCACTTAGACTCTAAGCCTGCAGTCTTGTTTGAAATTGGTGATCCCATCTGAATTAGGGGTTTTGTCCCTTGACATGAGGATTGAAATTGAGACCTGACAACTTGCCTGAGATCAGTGAGACTAAGCATTGTCTATGTTATTGTTTCCTGGACATTCCTATTGAACCTCCTAACTATTCATGTCTGTAGTCTGTTGTAGGCACCTCGAATTGAGCACAGAAGCAGAATAAAAACTCTTACATTGGAAACATTTCAAAACTACTGGGCTCATCTCATTGTTTTCTTTGAACACATTTTAGCAACACCATATAAAAGTACTCAGTTCTGTTCACTGATTTCAAAATTGAAATAGCTCTGCCAAATTCCAGCACCAGGGCTAGATAAAAATGGAGTGCAGATTATTAATAAGAAACAAGTTGGAGGTTTTTGGCAAATAGTAAAGACAGGGCAAGAGTTCCAATACTCTAAAACTTCAGAACCTAGTTAAGGGTGGTATTCACATTCCTGAAAGCTATGGGCATCAGGATTACATTGAAGAAATTAGAGGAAGAATCCATTTCCACATAGGAAAAGTAAGAAACATCAGCTCAGTATGAAGATAAAAATAGAGATGTGGCCAAGAAGGAATCAGGAACGAGGAGATGACTCAAGGCAGGTAGGGACAGTGTGTGAGGGGACCTGCTGTGCCCCAAGACTCAGAGCCATCTTCCCCGCAGGAAGGTTGTGGACAGTTCTCTGCTAATAAGAGCTGTGCTCTGGAGGAGGGCCTGAGGGATGCGGGCATCTGTTACACGCAGTGGAGAACAGTGGAGCAGGACAGAAACCGCTCCTTCAGCCAGCCTCACACAGTCGTCCATCACACATGTTCTTCAGTCACCCAGCAAGCCGCTCAGTGTGACAGGGTGCCAGGCTCCAGCAGTGCGTCGTCATACATCTGCAAGGTGCCCGCTTTCTGTCTGTATTCCATCTCTCTCCATCTCCACTTTCTTACTGGACCAGTCACTTCTGTTTGGTGGCAGGGGGTCGGGGGGAGCGTGCAAGGATAAAGAGGTACAGGGCACGAGGATATATCATTGTTATAATGGTTCCATGACAATGCATGATGCATTCAATAACTTTTTACATCTGTAATGCCCAACCTTTCAGAGCTTTTAATAATACAAATAGCCCCCCACCCCGTGGCACTCGTGCTGTAGGTTCACCACCACTGGTTTACATGATATATTGGATGGCAATGCCCAGGTCAGTGAGAAGGATAAATTGCCATTATAAAGGCGAGCTTCCACTTCTGGCCAATATGGAATAAAAGACACTAGATCTGCTCTGCCACCCAGAGCAGCCAAAACACCTGACAGGATGCATGGAGCACAAGTTCCCAATCTCCGGCCATCAGGCAAAGACGGCCAGTGACTAAGGAGAGCACAGGAGGCGAGGTGTATAGTACCCTGGTGGCTCCCAGGAGACTCTGGACTGCTGCACAGGGAGGAAGAACCTCATAGCTCTGAGCTGAGGAAATGGGGCTGGGGTTCTGAGAAGCCTGAGGCAGCCAGAGTTCGTAGGGTGGAGCACTGGAGAGGAGAGCACTACGGAGGGAAGCCCAGAGATGATTGTTTGGGGTCCCTGCAGGTCTTCAGCTTGGTACTGAGCAGTATGGCTGGGGGGAACTTAATCAAGGCCAGAGAAAAGGACCGCTCAGAAAGACTAGAGCTGGGGAGAATTCCTGTTCCCTCCAGCCACAGTGGAGATCCTGACTATTCAGGGTGGCAGGTAGTACACGCCGAAGGGATTTGCTCCAAAGGAGAGCAAACTGCCTTAGACTAAATGCTCCTCTGCTCCCCTCAAACAAAGCTTAAAGGCAAGACCTGGGAGAGTCAAAGGGTTTCCAAACAACTATGACCCAGAAGAAGCCTCAAGAATACTTCTAGAAAATGAAAAATATCCACCATCCAGCAAGGTGAAGTGCACAATTTCTGGCTTGCAATCAAAGATCTGCCTGAAGACAAGCGTGGCAAAAAATACAAACCTTACTGAGGAGAAAAGTTAGTAGAAATTACCTCAGAAATGACACTGATTTTGAAAAGTCCCAGCCACGGTAACTCATGGTGTCTATAAATCTGAAGGTAACTGTTGTGCCGAGCAGGGACAGCCGTGCATCTGTGCTTGTCCATCCACTTTGAAGAGGCCTCGATGCTTTGCCCCAGGGTGGGGGAGGATTTGTGTGCTTGACTTTTCAATGAATAAAACTGAATTTTTAGCACATACTAGCAGCAATGAAAGAAATTCCATTTGGAAGCCAAACAAAACAATGACTACAGCTAAGTATCCAGATGTTATGGTCACTGTATATAATTGGCTGAGTCACAAGGCAGGGGCAGAAATATCTGGATGAATGAGGAGGACTATGGGGGATGCTGTAAATGTGGGTGTGCGTGGATCACTCCTGTGATGTCTTTAGCTCTTTCAGGAAGACTCCTAGAAGGGGATAGTGGATCCAGAATTTCTAGCGTTAGGTTTTGAGGAATCTCCATACTGATTTCCGTAGTGGTTGTACTAGTTTACCTTCCTGCCAACAGTGTAGAAAGCTTCCTTTTCCCCACAGCATTTTTCCTCATCAGCATTTCTTGTATTTGATTTCTTGATGATGGCCATTCTTTCTGGAGCAAGATAGAATCCTAAAGTCCTTTTAATTTCTCTAATAGCCAGAGATATTCTATAGTTCATTATAGCTAAGTCTTGGAAATAGCCTACGTGTCTATCAACAGGTGGTTGGATAAAGAAAATGTGGTACTGTATTTATACAAATGGAGTACTACTGTATACCTAAAATGTACCAATAAACTCAATCAGAGAAAAAAAAACCCACAATGGAGTACTATTCTGCCATAAAGAAGGATAAACTTGAGGCACCTATAGGTACATGATGCACCTTGAGACTGTAAGTGAAATTAATTAGACACACAAGCCTTAATATCACATAGTTTCTCTTACATGGGAAGCAAAATATAAACAAAGAGCAAAACAAAAGGTAAATAATAGAAAGTAGGGAAGTCTTTTTCAAATGGGATAGGGAACAAGAGATGGAGGGGAGGGAAGAAAGGGGAAGGAAAGGGTATTCTAAAAAAAAGAAAAAATGGAAATAGAGCTTTTGCAAATGGGAAAGAGACCAAGTGTCAGAAGGAACAGGGAGTGATGGAAGGGGTAGGGGACAAAAGAAAAGTTGCTTTATGTGCATGTACCAATTCCCCACGGTAGATATAATCATTATGCACTGCAAATATGGACTAATAAAACGTTGCGTGTAAAAAAAAAACTGATATAGGCCAGGGTGAGTACTAGAGAGAGAGAGAGAGAAACTCCTCAGAGAAAGAGGGCAAGTGTCCAGAAGAGGACGGATGACCAAGAGTGGTGTCTAAGATCAAAGGACAGTTGCCTCTGTCATCTCCACATTTCATTCAACTCCAGAAGGCTGAGGTTAATGACCTCAGCCATTACCAACTCAGAGCAGTTCCCACAGATGACAAACTGCACCCGCGGGACAGAAGGCAGGTTGTAGCCCAGACTGTGAAACCAGAGAGGTTACTTAGAGAACTGAGAATTGGAAAAGACAAAAACAAAGTACATTTGCACAAAACGTGCTTGCCTGAAACCCCTGAGAGAATCTGTAACACCAAATCGTGAGAGCCCAGGGAGACAGAGGACATAAATTTAATATGCAGAAATCAGTATACACAAATCACGACCAAGACGTAGTAACAGAGAAATCCTCGGTTACAATAGCAAAAGAGAAAAATACGGTTGATTCTTATTATTTGCAGTAGTTATCTTCTATCAAGTTGCTTCTAACACCAAATACTGAATCGTTACCCCGAGGGAAGATATGAAGATAAATTCCTACAAATCTCTGGTCACAGTATTTTCATCAACTGATTAATACATAATAACCTTGTTTAATGAATGTTTCTGCTTTAAAATACCTTACTTTATATGGAATCCGTGAATAATGAGGATGGACCACACTTAGAATAAATTTTAAAAGAAATATGCTTTGAGCCAGGCTGGGCTGAGGCAGGAAGATTGCAAGTTTGAGCCCAGCTAGGGCAATGTAGTTCTGAAATATTGTCTCAAAAATAAAAAGGACTGGAATGTAGCTCTGTGTGAAGGATCTGGGTTCAATCCCCAGTGTCACAAACAAGACTAAAATTTAAGCACTCCTAAAAGACACAGAAGTAGACTTGAGCATATGCTTGTTTTAGGTGGGATGGCTCAAGGTGGTGGAATCACAGTTCTTCCTGAATTCACCAACTGATGTAATACATTCCAAATAAAACAAAAAATATTTTATGATATTTGAAAAGTGGCAGTAAAGTTCGTATGGAAAAATAAGCCTGTGAGACCATAGCTAATATACTGAAAAATAACAGCCATGAGGAGAGTCTTAGCTAACATATTAAAACACAGTAGCATCTCTATGGTTAAAATAGTGCAGCGCTAGCACAAGAAAAGACAAATGGACTGGTGGCCTAAAAGAGAGCTCCAGAAGCCAAGTGTGGCCGTGTACATGGGTAACCTCAGTATTCTTGGAGGCTGAGGCAGAAGGACATCAAGGGACTTAATGAGAATCTCATTCCAAAATGAAAAAGAAAAAAATTTTTTTTTCTCGGTACCAGGGATCAAAGTCAGGTCCTTGCGCTTGCAAGGCAGGCAGCAGAACCACTGAGCTAAATCCCTGGCCCTAAGAATAAAATTTTAAAAAGAGCTAGGAATGTAGCTCAGTGTAAAGGCCCTGAGTTCAATCTTCAGTAGCATGAAAAATAAATCCATAAAAAATTTTTTAAATAAAATAAAGTATAGAAATGACCTATTTGCATAATATATGGAAATTTAGTATATTATAAAGGTGATGGATCACAGAAACTTTTTAATAACTGGTACTAGTTACCACTTGGGGGAACATCAGATCCGTGCCTCACAACACACACAAGAAGTAATTCCAAGTGGATCCAAGTCCTAGATGTAAAAATAAACATAAAAGCAAGCAAGCACTAAAGCAAGAAAATTCCTTCAAAATGTGGGGGTGGAGAAAGCTTTTCTAAATGACTCAAAATCCAGATGCAGTAAAAAATGATTAAGCTTGGGATGGGGATTTAGCTCAGTGGTACCACCATTTGTCTCTCAAGTGCAAGGTCCTGAGTTTGATCCTTGGATACAAAAAAAAAAAAAAAAAA
>NW_022900921.1:42294104-42334024 GCF_012274545.1 Fukomys damarensis
AAAAAAAAAAAAAAAAAAAAAAAAAAAAAAATTAAACTAAGCTACATTTTTTAAAAATTTTATTTTGGTGCCAGGGATCGAACTCAGGACCTTGTGCTTGTGAGGCAGGCAACAGCACCACTGAGCTAAATTCCTGGCCCTAAAATAATGTATTTTTTAAAATGCATTAACAAACACCATAAGCAAAGTCAAAACACAAATGACAAGCTAAAAGTATTTGTGTGGTATATCACACAAAAGGCTCATGGCTCTAAAATATAAAGAACTCTTAAAAATTCAAAGAAAAACTTATTTAAGCTCTTGGCAAAAAATTAAAATTAATAAGTAGGCAAAAGACACACACAATTCACAAAGACATAAGAATAGACCTAAACTTTCAAAAAAAAGTTCAACTTCACTCGCAGTAAGAGAAATTTTTATTTCTTTGAATACTTTCGACAATATATCAATGTGTGTGGTCATGCAACTCCTTTGAGACAATTTTAAGATCTGAATAAAATATTTTTAATTAACTAAAGTCACAATAAAATATTCAAGAGAAGAGAGAAGTTGGAAGACAATTGCTTGCAGACAGGGTAAGAAAACTTGAAAACTAGCAAAAAGAAAATCTTAAAGTAAAAAGAACCTCAGAGATCCATGAGATGAGTTCAAGCATTTCAAAAGATATATAATTAGACCCCTAGATAGACCTAAAAAGAAAAAATATATATTTAGAGACACAATGACTGAAAAATGTGGCAGAAGACACAAATTAAATCCCAGAAGCCTATGGGACCCTAAGCAAAGAAAACCACAGGGAAGCAAACCATAGCCAAACTATTGAAAAGCAGATAAGCAGCAAGGACAGAATAATGTATTCCACTCAGAAGAACAATGGCAAGGCTGAGGATGACTTCACAACAAAACCTTACAGAGACCATCACACATTGGAATTAGATATTAGAAGGACAAAGTACAGGGAAAGTTTTTTAAACCCATCAACAAAGAATTGTATTGCCAATGCAACCAGCCTTCAACACAAACATGAGAGCAGTTTTATTTCCACACTAAGTAAACTCCTAACACAGAGTCCTCTGATTGGTAACTACGAACTCTGGACAAAAGGCAAACTCCCCAGAGACGCTAGAGAGTGACCAAAACAACAGAATCATTTTATTATATATTTTAGCTTAAGGGCAGGCTGAGGCAAGAGTATAAGTTCCACTTTGTGGAGGCTTGATCTCCCAGTGAAAACTTGTCATCTTTCTGACCTGAAAAAACCAGAAAATGATGTTTGAGGAGATTACAACCACTGCAGACTCCAGGAAGGATACCAGCAGGAGAGATACAGAGACGGGGAAGCACAGCTTTCATATATGAACCCTGCCCAAGTCGAACACTGTGATCACACATGAACAGAAAGAGGCAAACTGGAATCTGAGCTGCTACCCAAGACAGAGTTTTTAGTTTAAGTTCAACAAGGTAGTTGTCCGCTAAAACAAAAATACTGAGGAAGATAACAGAATCAAAATATCTGCAACCTACATGTATGAGGTCTGTAATACAAATTTATATAATATAGCCATGAAAATGTGACACCTTGTATGGAGAAGAGAGTGACTCCTGAGATGATCCAGATGTTAGATTATTAGATGAGGACTTTATAGCAGCTGTTATAACTATGTTCCTTAAGGAAGAGTAAAATGTGATTATTACAAACTAAAAAAAAGAAAAAAAAAAGCAGATGAAAATGCTAGAAGTAAACCTTTAGGGGGTGAAGCCTCCCGGAAGGGAGTTAGACCTGGCAGAAAGCACTTGAAGAGGATCTTTACTCATGGGATGCCATGACACAAGCAGTTTCCTCTGCTATGTGCTCCTGGTAGAATGTGCTGTCTGGAGTTGGGTACGGTGGCAACATGACTGAAATCCCAGCACTTGGGAGGCTGAGACAGAAAGATCTCCATGAGTTCAAGGCCAGACTGGCCTACATAATGTGTTCAAGGCCAACCTGAACTACTCCGAGAGACTCTGTCTAAAAAAGAAGAGAACAACAACAACAAATACTCTGTTTCACCACAGGCTCAAAACCAACAGGACCGAAATTTCCAAAGCCATTGGCCAAAATAAACCTTTCCTCTTTGTAAATTGTTTATCTCAAGTATTTTGTCACAGTGACAGAATGCTGAATAACCCATAAGTTTTCTGCATTTTACTGTGGATTTTGACTCATTTTTCAACAGTCATAGTAGATTGATAACAAAAACTGGTAAAGATGATCTCAACTGCCTTGATCTATACTCCAGATCCTGAAGAATATGTAGTATCATCAACTACACTAGGCAATTTCACCAAGACAGCCTATATACTTGGCTATAAAGCAAATGCCAATAAATTTAAAAGCATTTTAATCATACAGAATATATTCTTTGGACCATGATGAAATTAGATGAAAAGCCAGTGATGATAAGATAATTTAAATTTCAAATATTTAGAAATTAAATACATAATTCTAGGTGGCCTGCCTGGCAAGTGCAAGGACCAGAGTTCAATCCAAAATAATAATAATAATAATAATATTAAATACATACTTCTAAAATTCCAAAGGACATAAAAAAGAAATCACAAGATAAAATGAAAAGTCTAAAATTTGGTTATCAGGAATAAACCAAGCCAGGATGGGTATGGTGACACATACCTGTAGTCCCAGCTACTCAGGAGAAAAATAACATTGTTAAGGTATCATTTAGCCTCAAATTCACCTATAGATTCAATATAGCTCCACATTATAATTCCCACGTGATTTTTTTTTCAGTGCTAGGGATTGAAACCAGGGACTTCACACTGAGCTACACCCTCAGCTGATTCTTATTTTTTGAGATGGGCTCTCACTAAGTCACTAAGTTTCCCAGGCTGGTCTCAAACTTGTGATCTCCTGCCTCAACCTCCTAGAGTACTGGTGTCATACATGCTTTTTTGATAGAAACTAATGTTATCCTAATACACATATATACATATGTGTATAAATGAACTAGAATTTTCAAAGCATCTAGATAAAGTACATCAAAGTGGGATTACTGAACTTACTTGATCGCAAAGCTATTCCACGTGGGGTTTAAAGCTACAATATAAACAATACAGTGTGGGGCCAGGGTTTTAGCTCAGTGGTGCTGCTGCCTGCCTCACAAGCCCAAAGACCTGAGTTCAATCCCCGGTACCAAAACAAACAAAAACAATTCAGTGTGGTGTTGGCCAAAGGATAGCTGTACAAATCAATGGAACAGAAGAGTCCAAAAATGAACCCACACCTTTGATTGATTTTGATTAGGCAGTTGATCTTCAACAAAATTACCAAGACACTTTGACAGGGAAAAGAAAGTCTTTTTAGCAAATGATAGCTGGAAAAGCTGGAAAAAATAAATATCAACAAGTCAGCAAACCATAAATAGAAGTTAGCTTGAAAAGGGGCATAGACCTAAATGAAAAAGCAAAAACTACCAGTTATCTAGAACATGGGGTAAAATCTTGATGGCCATGGGAGTAGGTGAATGTTTCTTTCCATGTTACAAAAAACAATAAACATAAATGAAAAAATTTGTAACTTTGTCTTCATCAAAATTCAAAGCTTCTTCTCAACAAAGGATACTTAGAAGAAAATGAATAAGCAAACCATAAGATGGGAAAACGTTAACTGAAAAATATCTGTCAAAATAACTCCTACAACTCAGTGAGAAAGACATTTTTTTAAATGGGCAAGATTTTAAAAGGAGGCATCTGAGTGGCCATTTGTGTATGAAGGATGGCTCCACACCGTTAGTCTTGGGGAAATCAGGTTGGTCATCAGGACGTGTTCCCTCAGAAGGCTCCTGTGTCCCATCATGTGCTCACACCAGGTGGTGCTATAAGGGTGTCTGTGGATAAGACTGCAGTTGGCTCTTTGCTTTCTAGGGACTACAATTTATTTAGAAGATGATCCTCTGGATTTACAGTCAGTCCTGTGCCTGCTTTAGGGTGTTAAATGGATAAAGCTCTCCCTCTCCCTGCTTTCCCACATCTCTTTGTTGATATATTTATCCTACACCTTTTACCCATCAGAGAAGCACCTCTTTTGCTATTTTTCTGTGACTAAGGTCCTAAAAAAGTATCAAGTTCCCTCACTCAGTCTCCTGCGTGAATTGCCTGCTCACATATGTGTGATGTTAGACTCTGCGGGGAGGTCCCGGAACCTTCCTGCAACACCTCCCTTTTGGTGGGAAGGTGGGCATGGCTCTCTGCTCCTTAGGTAGCCTTTTCTGCTTTTTCTCACTTATGATAAAAATACACAACATTTACCATTTACAAATGTACAGCTCAATAGTGCTCATTATACTGTAGACATCTGAGTTAGGCAGAAATATTATAGGCAGTCAGGGTTAGGCCCTCGAGAGAGTCAGGACAAAGGTGAACACAACTGTGGCCTGAGACACATCTATTGGAGAATGGGCCTCAAGATAAAGACAAGAAGGCCAGGGATTTAGCTCAGCGATTCCGCCGCCTGCCTTGCAAGCACAAGGTCCTGAGTTTGATCCCTAGTACCAAAAACAAAACAAAACAACAGATAAAGACAAGATGACCAGGCCTGTATACTTCCTCAAAGGAAAAAAAAAAAACCCAATGAAGTCTAGAAAGATATCTGCCACCCCAGTGGGTAACCAGAGACCTCTGGACCCACCATTTTCTAGAAGTCTTTGTTATTTCCATACATGCTTGTTATATGACTTGTTTTCCAATTGGACCACCATTACCTAAGACACTATAATTGTAACCTTATTGTTTGATCATTGCTGTAGTGCACATTGTACCCACATGGTTTTGCTCTATAAAACTCCTCTGTAAAGTAGGGTCCCCACGCTACCTATTTGGGTCCTCTCCTACCTCTCAGGAGCTATCCTATTAATAAATATCTTCCTACTCTTAACCTCCACTGTTCCTAGAATTCATTCTTCAATTTTTAGAGAACACGAACTTGATGTATCAGACATCTAACAGGTTGGGAGATATAATGTTTCATATTTCGTCTCTGGTATTATTTCCTTATCATTATGGCATGTTCACATCAGAGTACAAACTTGTTTTCAAAGTAACGCTCCCATCCTGTGGATTCACATATAGTCTGCTAGGAAGGGCAGGAGATTTTTCCCCCAGGGTTTTTTGGTGGCTCCTGTGAGCAAAGCTGCTTTTGCTACCAGAAGCCTTCAGGCACATTTCTCTGCTTCAGGATATATTTGAATGTCAGTGATTCATCACCCACCAGGAATGCACAGTGATACACATGCACCTCACCAGTGCCGTCTCCTTTCCTGTAGAACAAAGCAGACACTAGCAGGGGACAATCGCAGTAGTCTTCCCTGTCCTCAGATGCAACCAAACTCAGAAAGTGTTCAGGGGGAGAAACTGCATCCATACTGAACATATGCAGACCTTTCTTGTGCATTATTCCCTAAAAAGTTCAGTACGATGGCTCTACATAGATGATTTAAAGTGCATAAGGAGGTGTCCATAGGTTCTATGCCAATACCGTGACATTTTATATGAAGGATTTGGTTGACCATGGGCATCCTTGAAACCTATGACGGAGGTTTGTCTAACGTGTCTATAACCTTGGTGACCCTGAAGAACCTAGGCCTCTCCCACCGTTTTAAGGTAATCAATTTTTAAATGAAGGCAGAGATGCCAAGCTTGATGCTGCTTCTAGCTACCCATTGAGAAACCTGCAAGTCCTGCCTCTAGGTCTTGGTCACAAAAGAAGCATCATGGGGAAGTAAAAGGAGAGGAGGAGGGCCAGGGATTTAGCTCAGTGATTCTGCCACCTGCCTTGCCAAGCGCAAGGTCCTGAGTTCTATCCCCAGTACAAAAAAAAAAGAGAGAGAGAGAGAGAGAGAGCGAAGAGGAAGGGAAGAAGAAAGGATAATGATAGAGCCGTAAATTTGGAGGAAGGAGGGAGATGCAGCAGAAAAATTCCTTTCTCTAGCCACCTGGTGAGAACTCAGAATTCAAATAGAAAAGAAAAAGCCAAAAGCCATGCCTGATAAAGAGACAAATGGAAATGTACAATGCTTCACATCCTCTCAACTGTATTATTCACGGCTCTGCATCTCTGCAAAACTCCTGTGCTGTGTCCATTCACAGACAAGCAGGGCACATCTGGATGATTTAAATGTCACCGGAGCCTATGAATAATGAACCAGGAGCCATTTCAGGGGGCCTGAGTCCTGGTTTTTGGAAACCTTCCCTTCATCAGCCAAGCCCCACGCCAGGGTCTGAAAGTCCAGGTATCTCTGACTTCTGGTGCTGCCTCTTTAGGAGGCAGTAGGGTCAAAGCAAACCAATTCCACCTCATCAGCAGCTTTCTAACCCCCGTACATGGGGCCACCACATTACCATGCTGCCTAAATTAGACCAGGTCCCTGTTCCCCAGGGAATTTTAAATCCAGCATTGAAAGAGGCAAGTTCGAGACTCACCTGGGAATAGCGCCTTAGCAAGGCCCTGACTCAAAAAATTTTAAAAGGACTAGGGATGTAGCTCAATGTGAAGGCCCATGGTTTAATTAACTTATATAATCATACCTAAGAGTGTGCACATTTGCAAGTCTGGTTATTTGCCCAGTGTAATGTTTTGAGAATCATCCCTGTTGTTGTGTGATCAGGTATCTTTCCCTCTCACCTGAGAAGGGCTACACATTTAAGTAAATCACAACCTCCTCATCCACTCATTTATTCGTGGACATCTGGGTTACTTCCAGTGTGGTTTACTATCAACATCTGTGCCCAAACCATTTTGATGACAAATGTTATTTTCTGGGGAAAATACCTCCAGAATGGACCTGCAGACTCATGTGGCACCTGCTCATTTAACTTGATGATAAATTGTCAAGTATTTCTCCAAACTACTTGTACCATCTTCTACTTCTACTGGCAACATATGTGCTGTTCTACTTCATCTCCAGACTTTTGTGCTGTCAGATTTTTTAAATCTTACTCATTCTGGTGGCTGAGCAGTGGTATCTCACTGTGGTTTAATTTGCATTTCAAATGTGTAATGAGCATTTTGGCCACAGATGACATTGAGGATTTTTCATGTGTGAATTTTTCATCCATGTATCTTCTTTTTTGACTATTGTAGACTTACAAATTTGAAGTCAAATAGCATGAATCCCTCAATTTCTGTAAGAATATAGAATTTCTTCAAAAGAGTCTATTGGGCTTTGATAGGGACTGCTTAGAGACAGTAGGTCAGTTTGGTGGAAATATCTTTAAATCATTGAGGTTTCATAAACACACTGTAGCAAGGTACATCTTTCCACTTCTTTAGGCCTTTTAGCAATGTTTTCTATCATGCACAGAATGCTGGATGTATTCCTAATTGATGGATTTAATGCTATGTAAATGGGACTTTTAAATTTTCATTTTCTATTGTTTGTTGTTATGATACAGTACAACTGAGTTTTGTATATTATCTTTGCATACTGAAGTCTTGTTAATTTTACTTATTCTGTATTTTGTAAATTATATAGGGTTTTCAGCAAACATAATCATATCTTCAAATAATGACAGTTACCTTTTTCTCATCTTTATGCCTTGTTTTTCTTTTCTTTTCTTTTCTTTTCTTTTCTTTTCTTTCTTTCTTTCTTTCTTTCTTTTTTTTTTTTTTTGTACCAGGGATCAAACTCAGGACCTTGCACTTGTGAGGCAGGTGCAGTGCCAATGAGCTAAATCCCTGGCCCTATCTTTTCTTTTTCCTCTGTTTTGCATGCACTAGAACTTGAAGTATGATGGTGAATAGAAGTTGAAAGTGCATAGATATTGTATGGTTTGTCTTATATGAGAAACCCAAAGTATAAGCAAATTAGTAGCAAACGAAAAGATAGATAAGGCCACAGATTTAGCTCAGTCATTCCACCACTTGCCTCGCAAGTGCAAAGACCCAAGTTCAATCCCTGGTACCAAGAAAAGAAAGAAAATGAAAGATAGGTAATAGGAAACAGAGAGGTGGATCTTTTACAGATGGGAAGGGGACCAAGAGATAGAGGAGAGGCGAGGGGAGGGCAAGGGAATGTAAAAAGAATTAAGATGTGTTATGCACACATACCAGCTCCCCATGAGGAATGCGCTCATTATGTGCTGCAAACATGGACCGTTTTTAAATTTTTATTTATTTGTTTGTTTGTTTGTTTGTTTTTTGGTACCAGGGATTGAACTTGGGTCCTTGCACTTGAAAGGCAGGCGGTGAAACCACTGAGCTAAATCTCTGACCATGGACCATTTTTGTTAATGTTGAAAGTGAGCATTTTTGCCTTGTTCCTGATCCCAGTCTTCAAATTAGGCATGATATTAACTGTGAGCCTTTCTAAGATGATTTTATGAAGTTGAGGACACTCCTTTCATTATTAATTTGCTGAGATTTTTTTTTTTAACATGAATAGGCATTGAACTCTGTGACAGAAACCATAGAGCCTGAAAGCTTTCACTGCTTACTCTCTGGCCTTTTAAGAAAAGATATCTGACCCTTTCTCTAGATACAAAATATACAGTGTACTCTGAGTGATAATGTGTGTATCACTTTGTATCTAATCAAGAGATAGAAACCATATAATGATTTAGGTCAAATATAAAAAAGATTATCATCAAGATTATTAAACTATGATTTTTTTTTTAAAGAAAGATGCAGTATATCCTCGAATTAGGACCGGCCTGACCTACAAACAAATTGGGTTAGGACTGGAATTTTAACTTATGAACAGGTTAGTCCAGGCCAGAGGTGGTCTCCAGTCACTGGGCAACCTGAAGTAACTCACCCAAGATCAGGCAGGGCTCAAGGCACCACAGCCAGAGCTAGCCTGCAGGCGTAGCGAGAGGGAGCATCAGTGTGAGCAGGAGACCCGGATCTCAAATGTTTGTGTGAGAAGAAGGGTCCCAGCTCCAGAAGGCGACGGGAGACAAGCTGGGGGAAGGGGACCAAGGGAAGCAGAGGGATTTGGACCACAGGGGCGGGCAAGAGGCTGTGTTGCAAAAGCAGCAGGAAGGTGAGAGCCAGGCCAGGATGGAGCTGTGGGGCCTTCAAGGAACTGCACCTTCCAGCCCAGTGGCCTGGCCGACGCAGCACCATATGTTCTCATATCTGTTGCTCACCCAGAAACAGCAAGAGGCCCCCTTTGTGCTTCAGTGTCATGGCATCCTCCCAGCATCCCCTTCTGAGAAACTAACATTGCAAAGAAGAAATACTTGAGTCTGTCCTTCCCTGCTGAGCAGGTGTCAAGGGTAAATCTGAAGCTAAGGAACAATAAATTAGTAACTGACAGAGCATGGTTGAGGAGTCAGGCCTCGCGAGCTATTAAATACACAACATTCTGTTAAAAGACTCTGGAATGAATGTGAGGAGTGGATTCATTTAGGATTCCTAAATCTCACATTAAATTTACCTTTGCTTAAAATCAAAGTGCTTTAATCGCTTCTCAGCCTTTTGGCTAAGATGAAGTGTAAAATCAAACGGCTTTCAAGTAAAATTGTCTGGACCTTATGTCAAAGTAAGCCCAATTGTATTAAATTGTATTAAGAATCAAATCTATATCTAGTAGAATTATGCATCTCTAGGCTTTCAATGAATTGCATGAATCTCACTGGAAAATGTCTGCAAGTCACTACAATATTACCAGAGCTCAAAAAAGCAAATAGACTAGGGGAAATGTTTTCATAAAATAAACTAGAAAAAGCTTCTATCAGTCTGACACAAAAATCTCATGAAAATTGAAAGGAAAAACATCTAAATGTTAATGTAAGTGGGCAGGACATGAACAGATGATTCCCAAAGAAGAAACACGAGCAATAAGCAGACATAAAATGTTCAGCTTTTTATATCCTTATTGAGATGCAAATTAAAATTGCAATGGGGTACAGTTTATATATTAAATTTAAAAATAAAATAGGTGCTGTTAATAAAAAACAATATTGGAGCTGGTAATTGATTGACACTCCTGGACATTTCTAGAACTTCTCTTGAATTTGGATGTTTATATCCTTGGAGTAATCCTACTGCTGAGACTATAACCTAAGGAAATAGCCACAACAAAAGAAGATTCTATGCATATATTTATGGTATTTAAATTAGTAAAAATGGGAAATAATTTAAAGGTGTATTTTCAAAAATCATCAGTTGTGTAGATCATTCTATCAATTATGTAATCCTCTTAGTCATGATCATGGCCAGTGAAAAATTATTTGGCAGTGACCAAAAATTCACTGGATGCTAATGCAGCATGATAGTCTGGCAATTTCCCCTCTTGTACTGACCTAGCAGTTGACCCTGTTACTTCTTTTCTTAGTCTATCTATTCAGCACATCACTAAAGGTGCTCAAGTTTTTTTGAGATCCTGACACACACGCTTTAGTCTTTGTTTCCTGAGCTCGTGTTATAAAGTACACAAGCAACTCCACGCTTACCCCAGGCCATCAGGACGAGTTAAACTAAGCAGTACTGAGCCCTGGTGCATGTCACACCTATTTATGGGGCATTGGTGGTCACATTCACATGGCGATCCACTCAACAGCCTTGCATCCATTACACATTTACCAGTTTTAACGATAGCAAGGGTGATTGTCCTCCTTCTGTGGGTAGAAAACAAAGGTTTTAGGCTTAGTTCAGGTGATTTTTCTGGGTTTGCTCATGACGGGAATGATGTTCACCCTGAGTGCTCAGTGTCTGGTCATCTGGGTCCCTGTCCCCTCTGACTCTGCCCAGTCTGTGCTATGGTGACCGTGCCACTCCAACCTCACTTTTCCATCAAATGCCCTCCTCAATCTTTCTTACCAGGATTTTTTAATTCTTTACAGTTTTTCTCCGGGAGTTATTTGCATTTTTTGAAGGGTCAAAGGGTGAAAATAGGTCTTGTTCTAGTGGTAGATTTCAGGCACTGATCCTTAGACCCTGGAGATCTGGGTGGTGGAGGCGAACTGGTACTGGGACCTTGCAGGGCTCCTCTACCTATCCACTGCCTGCTAGCTGACGTGGGACAAGACAGACTAAACCCCATGCTCCTCTGGCCTCCTCAGCTCTTTAATGATCTTTGGGTAGAATTTTAAAGACTGGAAACAGTGGCTTCTCCCCACTTTGTGGCTTTTTCCCACAGACCAAACTTGCACTGACTGAGAGAATTCCTATGGGGGAAACTGACTTACATTGCTTCTCACACAGACAGGGCCTGCCTCCTCATAAATACTTTACTTCCCAAAAGCCATTCCCATAAACTGCCTTGTCATTTGCTAAGGATCTAGATCATCTGCCAGAGCAAGAACTTGCTGCTTACTGGGCTTCTCTGTTTGCATTGCTCTTGGTCTGGCTCATCTCCTTATCAGACTGTGTGTTCTTCCACTCCCTGGGTACCATATGGTGCCCAGCAGAAATAGCTGCCCCATTGCCCACCTCTAGGCACAATGTCTGTGCCTTTTCCACTCTAACCTATAAATGTGAGATCATCACCAGATCTAAAACTAACTTAGACTGAAAGATTTTCAATAAGCAGGATACCAAACATGTAGTCCCTCCTCCTCTGTTTTTCCTCCTCTGTTTTTTATACCCTAGGAATACAAAATAGCAAATTGAACATTTACACAGTGAAACTGAATGAACAATGGCTACACTTGACATCATTGGCTCTTACCCAAAATATTGATTGATAAAAGCAAATTCCAAAGATGACAAAGGTCAACGTGTTTATTCTAAATTTCAAAAAGGAAACAACATGTCAATGGGGTACCCTAAGCCACACATATACATGCTCATGATCAGATGCAATCCCTTGGGACATTGATCCTTTCATTTCCCTGGCACCTAACTCACAAGTGGGGAGAACTAGTCTCAACAGGGTCCTAAGCTCCTGGTGGCTTGGAAACATGCTCTTCCCCACAGAACCTCCATTCGAGCTCTTTCTACTCATTCCCAATATCAGTACATCCATTCCTACCTTTCAGACACCCAAAGTTCTTCAGTGACAGCTATTGTCCCATACACCACTTCCTAAGGACCGAGTATGTGCCCATTCCTGCACCAACTGTTCTGTCTCACTCCTCAGAGGGCACTTCTCCACATCACGATCAGCTTCAGAGTCTTACACCCAACCCATCTTAGAAATGCTATGCATTTCAGAAACTTAGGGAATGATAATTTTTATTTTTCAGGATGATGCCTTAAAATCATCTTATAAACACTACTTTTCCAAAATCAGGATTTAAGACTCTTTTGGAGCTTTGAAATGTTTCTGGACAACAGACAATAACCTTCTGTTTCCAATCTTCCCCAAGGACAAGCCAACAGAAAACAGCTTTCTTTCTTGAATAGCATAAATAACTGGGATTAGAGGAAATAAAATGTTTTCCCACAATGAAGTCTAAATGATTGCACACAATAGCTGAGACAGGTTTGAGATTCCCTGGAATAAGGATACTAAAGATCTTGAGATGGCAGAGTCTCATAAATTATATTTTCTTTTGTGTTGAATTCAAGTTCCTTCCTGAAACCCAAATGACAGAATAAGCATTCTCTTCTCCGTCACTGGTGTCAAGTTTGTTTTGTTGATTTACCACTTCAATTTATTTGTTTTCCCAATAGCAAAAACTCTTGAATTTGAACAAGCTTGATTTCTTTGTGGAAAATATTTTAGGTTTTGCTTCCCATCTTTAGGAGTGTGTATGCATACGTGCACGAACGTATGTTTTCCTACCTATCATACTAATTCTTTACTTCCTCATTAAAAACTATGTGCATCATTTTCTCCTTCAAGTGATAACATGACTCGAGGTCATAAACCTTCTGAATAGAAACTGCTCCACAAATAGGCAATTGATTGGGCATTTTCAGGAAATACCTTGGGCCCCAGGTCCAGAGAGGTTCTGGTGTCCAGTTGCTGTCCATGAGGGGCCCATCATAAGGATCTGGAACCCAAGGTCCCAGGCTTTGTTCCAAACAAGAAGTCTTAGATTGCTGCTGGGACCTGCTCCTGCCATCCAGAACCAATGAGAGCTAGTGGGTTAGAGCTTGCTTCTTAGTGGAGGTGTACTGAGACACACAGCACATGTGAGGAAAAGCGGGTTTGGGAAAATGTGGAAGCACTATTGTGTAAAGTTATTTTCTTCAAAAGGTTTAAATTTCTTTGGCTTCAATAGAGGGCCATGAAGACTAGCTGGATTAGTGGGCTTTAATTTGTAACTCAGGAAGTCTAGTGTTTGGTGTGATAGAAGGAAACAAAAATTCTGTGAGAATACACAGTACCCCAAAGAGAATCCTAAGATTGTAAACACACAGTGTGATCAAAATACACAGTGAATTTTTAAATTTTAAAAGTTTATTACAGAAAAAGGCACATTACTATGAATCCTCCTCCAAAATCCTCCCCCTTGCTGTCTTTATGTTCCCCAAGTGTCTTCATGAGGTGTGGAAAAAATATGGTGAATGCTGCTGCTGAATGCCACCCAAAAGAAATGCAAGCTCATAAACAAATCACACCTTTTTCACCCACCATATTCACTGGATCTGGCATTGTGTAACTTCTAGCTCTTCCCCAAAGTTGAAATGACCATGAAAGGTAAATGTTTTGAATTGATTCCAGACATCAAGACAGCCACAACAGCACAACTAAAGACACTCACAGAAGAGGGCTTCTAGAAGTGCTTCAGAAAGTGGGAAGAACGATGGGATAGGTGTGTTTGAAGTAAGGGGAGTATTTTGAGGGGATTTAATGGCAATATGTCACCTTACTGTAATAACTTTTTAAATGAAGCCACTGTATTTTAATCATTTCTCGTGTGCATTGGGGGGGGAGAGAGATCTCCCACCTTTAAACTCCAAACTCCCAGATATCTGTGTCTTCCTCCAGCGTGGATTCTCCCTGGTAAAATACTCCGGAAAGAAGTCTAAAGGGGCCACTGGTCAGGAGAGTGCAAAGTTGACCAAGGGACTTAGCTGCTTTCTTTCTTCAGATTCATACCTTCCCTTGCAGGGGACAGGTGGCTTCTGCCTCTGCCGAGACCGGCTTTGAGGCAGTCTCACCTGACTTTCAGAGACACAGGGAGGCAAGGGGCTCCTTCCTCCTCCCTTCTGACTCTGTCTGCAGAGGAGGGTCCTGGGGAGGAGGGGGTGGAGGAGCCAGAGAGCCCCGGGCTCTGCCCAGAGCCAGGAGAGAGAGAGAAGCAGACTCCCTGACAGACCGAGCCGCGCTCGGAGGGGCTCCAACTTCAACTGGTAAGGATCCGGGGACTCCTGGGCAGAGAGCAGTTGGGAAGCTGGAAACTGCGTCCTGTCCAGAGCTGGGTTGCAGTGCTGCGCAGGACCCGGGCTCTGGAGGGCGTGGCGCTGTCCGACGCCCTGGTGCTGAAACAGCCCGAGTCCGGGTGGGAAGGAGCACAGGGCAGTCAGAGCAGGCTGAGGCCTCTGCTCCCAGGTCTGACACCCCTCACCCCTCCAGTCTGGCTCAAAGGACAAGAACCTTCCTCTATGTTCCCCAGTTTCACTGCACCCCTTTTAATCACGCCCCGCAGCCACGCTGGCCGAGACCGGCGAGCCGTCGGGGCGGAGTCAGCTGGGGATGGGATTGTGTCCAACCACGCGTCCCCTGGGACAGCTGAGTCCACAGGCCGCACCTCGAGTTGGGGAAGGGCGCCGCCGCTGTCCTCTCCCCTAGTTCCAGGCTGGGTTCGCGCAGTGGCTCCCCAAGCACCCGCTGCTGTTCTGGGTCAAAAAGTCTACCACTTGGTCAGGGTACCGCGGGACTTCCTATACCAGACCCTATTCAACCTAGGGATCCAAAGACACAAGTGGACCGAGGAGGAGGCAATTAGAATTCTTCTGAGGAGTGAGCACTTTCTTTTTTTAATGATAAAATTACACCCCCAGCCTTGGCTGCCAGGGTTTGTCAAAGGGCAGCAGGCTCTCTGATCCTTTGTAATCCGATAATCCGACCCATGCCCATTCTCTAGCCTCAGGATCCTCTCTCAACAGCTCAGCCCCAGCCCATTCCTGACATCCCCAGGTGACCAAGTGCTCTGGCCCTTGTGGTCAGGCTCTCGGGGGCTGGGACTGTGTCGGGGATGGGGAGTGGGAGAGCTGTTTCCTTTTTCTCCCTTGGACTCACCCACCATTGTGCTGTTGTCAGTTATTTAAACTCTGTCCCTCTGAGGGAGGATCTCTGGCTACGGGCAGTGTGGGAGGGGAGGAAGGGAATCGAGTGGAGTAGCCTGGAGGCCGCTGCCCATCCTATTGGGCAGTGAACTGCGTGCCTCTGATAGGCAACCCACTCTGCCTGGGCAGCCTCTCGTGGAAGCTAGACAGCCCAGTGGCAGGCAGTCACCACCATATATAGCGGTAAGGCTTGGATCTGCAGCACGGACCCAAGTATCTAAACCCCTGGGGAACAGCCCTCCACCTGGGTTCAGATGCCATCCAACAGTGGCCAGCTCAGACCCCCACCCACAACATTCCCAATGGATGATCTGTCTTTGAACTCACACTTTCATTCATAAAACAAACACTCAGATTATTGTCTGGGTGCGGGGGTCACCCTTGGGGCATGCTTTCAGGTTTATGCCCCCTAAGTGAGAGATTATGGGCTGGGGTGAATGGTTCCATTTTCTGGTGACTGACACAGGATCTCTATCAATTTCTCTGGGACCCTGGCCAGGACTGCATGTATCCCTTGCCTTTGAAGTGCCTGTTTTTATGCCTTTTCAGTACTCACTCGCAATCTGCCAGCAATGGCTGTGATGGTTAATAATGGGTTGCCATGGTGACCACTCTGCAGTCACTATGGTACCCAGGATGTAAACAGTTAAGAGCCACCTAGGCTCTTCGCTAGTTTGCCAGTTTTCTGCAGAAGTGAGGGAAGGATAGCAAGGGCCACGTTCAGATCATTTTTCTGGTGAGTTCCCTCTTTTCCCTTCCCTCTCTACTGCACCCTTCTCTCCTGAAACCCTCCCTAGTCTCCCACCAACCACTTAGACCTCAAGGTTGAGATGGACCAAACTCCTTTCTGCATTTCCCCATTACATACACTGGAGTGGGGCAGGGAATGGTTTTCTCTAGACCTAATTCATGTCAGTTGCACATTGGCTACTCCTGAGTACAAAGCACAAAGCTAAATCCAATGGGAGAAACAGAATTAAATTAATTAAACAGCCACAGTCCCTGCCTTCTGGGGCTTCACAGTGTAGTGTAGGAAACAGCTTAAAACACTTGTGAGCCAGCCCATCCTCTGGACTGAAATAGAGGTGCCAACTGCCCTGAGAGTAGAGAGGTGGGAGGGACTGACTCCTAGCCAAGGAGGGGCTCCCACAAGAAGTCATGTTGGAGTTACACTTGCAATGCCCTGGTGAGGAAGGAGGAAAAGGTTTCTGTAGGCAGGACTAGCAGGAGTAAGGATGAGAGGACAGGCTCCACTGGGGTCACAGAATGGAACACCTCTGACACTTAGCCCATTATTCATGCAACATCTGAGCTTCTGGGTTTGGGGAGGAGTCCATTGGCCAGAGCTTGGCCCTCAGCTCACATCCAGCCAGAGCAGAGAAGGCTGGGAAATACAGGAAGCACAGAATGGTCTCCCTGCCAATAGATGGCAGAAGAAAATGTGTGACATTCAAAAGGGTGAGGAGTTTGATTTAGATGGAACATTCTGTTGGAGCTGATGTGACCCAGGATATGAAAATCCTTGGGTGTCACACTGAGACGGGGACTGTAAGCTGGTGAAATATGAAGGCTCTGCAAGTTCTGAGAAGAGGAACATGATGTGAACCACCCTTTAGAGAGACCCTGGGGTTACCCTGGAAGGTTCATTCATCCTCCCATTCTTTCATTCCGCCACCTCCTAAGTTCCAGGCACTGTGCAGAGTGCAGAGGTGAGAGACTGAAGATGAGAGATGAATATAGAGGGTTATTTCAACAGTCATAGGAGGGAGGTCAAGGCCTGGGCAAGGGTGAGGGCACAGCAGGAAGACACCAGGAGCTGCATCTATCTAGTTCACCAGGAAACAGTGCCCCCACCTGCACCCAGTGAACATCACTCATTTCTGATGAGTGAGTGGTGGACGGGTACAGGGGGATGCTTGGCTCATTCGTGCTGTGACTGACAGGACTTGGGAGGCAGTCAGGGGGTGGGGAGTGAAAATGCGTGCCATTAGCTGAGTGACCAGTGAGCTTTGGGAATCACTCATGGCAGTGACGAGTCAAGGAGGAAGCTGTGCTTTGAAGTACTTGAGGGGCTGCACTAGGGAAAACTCTCTCTTCTTTTATCTTCCTCTGTAGGATTCATGTATTTCACCTTGAACTATAATAATGCAGGGGTAGGGATTTAGCTCAGTCGTTCTGCCACCTGCCTCACAAGTGCAAGGGCACAATTTCAATCCCCAGTGCCAAAAACAAAAACAAAAATGTATAATGATGCAGTGTGGGGGTTAAACAGGTTTTTATTCCCCAGCTCTGCCACTGGGTGACTTTGAGTAAGTTTTAATCTTTCTGAATCTCATCTTCTTCATATGTAAATTAAAAGCATCGAACCCACTTCCTTGGGTTGTTGGGGGACTAAATGGAGCAAATTCCTTAGCCTGGTGCCTGGCAGGTGGCAATGCTTAAAGTTAGATATGACCATCTCATGATTTCCTATTATAGCGAAGGATCACTTTTGTAATCACACCCCAAAAGTTAAAAAAGGAAAGCTTCATTTCACCTCCTGTGATTGCCACCAAGCCTGATGAAGTCCATGCTTGGAGAAGGAAGAAAGGTCCTTGGCCTGGCCTTGCTGGCCCAAAATGTTATGGCAGGAAGAACAGGTGGTTTTAGAAAGAGCATTTATGGGTTTAGCTGCAGAGTTTGATTCCCCAGCTCTGGCAAGATCTGGAATGAAATTTCATTCTCTTGAAATCTCAACTCAAACAGCTGAATCTTGTTACAAAGCATTTATTTCAAAATTGAGTACACTCAAACCTAAGAAACCCAGAGTCCTTTTCATTCTGCATCAGTGCTGGAGAAGACATTTTCTAGACATGAGACAGGCCTCTGCTTCCCTGGTTGAGTAACATAATTGATAATATCAGTCCAATTTCAGTGCAGTCTCGTCCACCCCAAATCCCTTTCTGTTCTTGGGAACAATGTTCATTTTTCTTCGCAGCCAGGAACTGAAAATTTGCAGTTGGTCTTAAGAAGCTTCTGTTTGCTCATGTTATACAATGCATAAAGGTTAGAAAGGAAAGGGTTCTACCTCACAGCCTGAGATTTCTTCGAGAAACAATCCTGCTAGCTCAGACTCTTGGTACAGGTACCTTCCTGGGATTGGGACAGTCTATGCTGCGATCCACAGAGAAGGGAGAACAAAATTCTGACCACCTCCTCTGTTCTTTATTTAGCTCAGCCCCAGAACAGCTGGATACTCCTTCATTGTGAAACACTTGAGATGCCCTCTGGGGCAGGTGAGAGGAAGTTATGATACTTACTGGTCCCAACAATTGGCTTGTTTCTTGAGAGGCAGGGGATTAAGCCTGTAGGAGGACAAATAGGTTAATCCTGTCTAATTAGAGTGTCCTGGCTATGTGAACTGCATGCCTCAGTTTGCTCTTCTGTAAAATAAAGATGGTAATAGACTCCTTATGATATAGTGCATATGATATATGAATGATATGTGGAACTCTAAAATATTATAACTCCCAACTGCTAGATGTCTGACTCACCAAGTTTGTCTTCTTTAAAATCAAAGAATGAATTCTAGGATCAGTGGAGATTAAGAGTAGGGAGAATTTATTGAGGAAAAGACAGCTTCTGTCTTGAGACAGAAAGGGGCCCATAAAGCAGATTTCCCATGGACCAGCTTGTCAAATGTATTTCACAGAGCAAAACCATGAGGTGAGGCAGGTATAAGGTGGGACAAAACTTTAGTCAACTAATAAGATTGCAAGTATAGTCGCTTAGGTAATATTGATTTAGTGGGAAATCACAAGGTGGGTATGAGATGGGATAAAACTATGGTTAACCAATAAGATTATAACAAGTATAATCACTTAGGTAATATCAACTAAACAGGGATCAAATGGGGAAGCAAGTCATACAGCAAGTGTACTTGGACTGAACAGGATTTTCTGGGAAGGAATGAGCTAGGGAGGTTTTGGTTCCCACCCTATGTGATTGATTCCTGTTTCCAATATCAGTCACTGCTGTTCATCCCTAGGGGAAGTGTGTGGATGCAGAACTTTCTCTTTGCCCTGAAGCCTGGCCTTCAGTGAATGTGCCTCCAGCAAATAAACTGCTTATCATGTGTTTAAATATCTAGTAGTTAAACAATATCTTATCTTTGATAAGCCTTTCCCCAGAATAGAAACAAGCTGGATCCTGGACAAGGGCATGCATGCATACAGGTTGCTGATTTGGGAACTGATTTAAGGGAGAGGCATAGATATGGTCTTGAAAGAAGGTGAAAATTAAGAAGCGGAAGGGTTGGGGATTTAGCTCACTGGTTCTGCCACCTGCCTCACAAGCAGAAGGACCAGAGCTGGATTCCTGGTAAAAAAAAAAAAACAAAACAAAGAAGAAGAAGAAGAGGAAGTGAACCCAAAGTACATCATCAAATGTACACTACTCTGGTCAGCTAGGGTTTCTCCAAGGAAAATCTTCTCCCCGAGGGATGGGAGAGTGTACACCCACATGGTTGGGATCTGAAATGTCCTCCCAAAGACACATGTGGAAGGCTTGGTCCCCAGTGCAACAACGTTCAGAAGTGAAGCTTTGGGGACTAGATCATGGGGTCTCTGGTCCATTAGACCCAAAGGATTAATGCATGGACTATTGGGAGGTAATGGAGGGTGTAGGGGGTGGGCCTAGTTGGAGGAAGAGGGGGTCAATGGGGGAGTGGCCTGGAAGGGTTTATCATGTCCCTGCCCTTCCTTACTCTATTTCATGGCTGCGCAAGATGAGCAGCCTTGTTCCACCAGGCCCATTTGCCATGATGTTCTGCCCCATCACAGGCAGCAACAGTGGAGCGAGGCAACCATGGACTGAAATCTCTGAAACCATAAGCAAAAACACCTTTACTCCTTTAGATTGTTTTTCTCAGGTATTTTATCACAGTGACAACAGGCTGACTAATACAACACCCTCTGAGTTCAATTGATCACCCCATGATCTAGTTGAGGGCTGCCTGAGGGTGCTGATTCTCTAGCACTTCTGGGTGTGCACTTGTGTCAGAATGACCAATGTTTTTTAAGCACATGGACCCTGGAGGATACAGGGCAGCCCCAGGGTAGAGGATGAACAATCCACAGAATAGCTAAAGTAGGGAGCAAGGTGCTAACAGATTATCCAGCAGGCAATTCATCACCATAGTAATATATATAGCTGAACTGGAAGATGGCCAGGAAGCAGAGAGCTGGTGATAAGCATTACATAGACCAAGATAGGACACTGTTGAATCAAACATTCGCCACCCTCTTGTTGTGACAAATACACCTTCAGACAGACTTTGGCACACTTTGGCAGACTTAAACTATCTCAATCAGGGTCCCGCTGAACCAACCGCTGCGCTTGAGTGAATTGGGGTGCTGGGACTGTGCAGAGCAGAGCCCTGCATGGAGCTGCTCTGAGGTAGTGCCCTGGGTTCCTGACCTTCCTTTAGAAGTGGAATTAATTTGGTCCCAGAGTAAACCACTGGGCCACGTAGAGAAATTGCTGCCTTTCTCTGGAGTGGTTTCTACTGCCATTTGACACACCGAAGCCACGTGACTGCTCCAGAGAGCCTTGCTGGACTATTTTAGTGAAATAAAAAAAAAAAACAAAACAAAGAAGAAGAAGAAGAGGAAGTGAACCCAAAGTACATCATCAAATGTACACTACTCTGGTCAGCTAGGGTTTCTCCAAGGAAAATCTTCTCCCCGAGGGATGGGAGAGTGTACACCCACATGGTTGGGATCTGAAATGTCCTCCCAAAGACACATGTGGAAGGCTTGGTCCCCAGTGCAACAACGTTCAGAAGTGAAGCTTTGGGGACTAGATCATGGGGTCTCTGGTCCATTAGACCCAAAGGATTAATGCATGGACTATTGGGAGGTAATGGAGGGTGTAGGGGGTGGGCCTAGTTGGAGGAAGAGGAGGTCAATGGGGGAGTGGCCTGGAAGGGTTTATCATGTCCCTGCCCTTCTTTACTCTATTTCATGGCTGCGCAAGATGAGCAGCCTTGTTCCACCAGGCCCATTTGCCATGATGTTCTGCCCCATCACAGGCAGCAACAGTGGAGCGAGGCAACCATGGACTGAAATCTCTGAAACCATAAGCAAAAACACCTTTACTCCTTTAGATTGTTTTTCTCAGGTATTTTATCACAGTGACAACAGGCTGACTAATACAACACCCTCTGAGTTCAATTGATCACCCCATGATCTAGTTGAGGGCTGCCTGAGGGTGCTGATTCTCTAGCACTTCTGGGTGTGCACTTGTGTCAGAATGACCAATGTTTTTTAAGCACATGGACCCTGGAGGATACAGGGCAGCCCCAGGGTAGAGGATGAACAATCCACAGAATAGCTAAAGTAGGGAGCAAGGTGCTAACAGATTATCCAGCAGGCAATTCATCACCATAGTAATATATATAGCTGAACTGGAAGATGGCCAGGAAGCAGAGAGCTGGTGATAAGCATTACATAGACCAAGATAGGACACTGTTGAATCAAACATTCGCCACCCTCTTGTTGTGACAAATACACCTTCAGACAGACTTTGGCACACTTTGGCAGACTTAAACTATCTCAATCAGGGTCCCGCTGAACCAACCGCTGCGCTTGAGTGAATTGGGGTGCTGGGACTGTGCAGAGCAGAGCCCTGCATGGAGCTGCTCTGAGGTAGTGCCCTGGGTTCCTGACCTTCCTTTAGAAGTGGAATTAATTTGGTCCCAGAGTAAACCACTGGGCCACGTAGAGAAATTGCTGCCTTTCTCTGGAGTGGTTTCTACTGCCATTTGACACACCGAAGCCACGTGACTGCTCCAGAGAGCCTTGCTGGACTATTTTAGTGAAAACTTTCTCAGAATTTATTTTCCAATTGCAAAAGTTGTTTAGAAGTCACAGAAATGGCAAATCACACTAGCCACACCCTCTATGTGAGCTCCCTTGCTCCTCAATCCTCAGGGCGCCTTGCAGGGTTTGTTGAAGGGAAAGCACTCAGGGTTGGGTTTCTGTCACAAGGAAATTATCACACTGCTAAGTTTTATCTATTGGACAAACCTATCTACTGGACATCTCTGAGTCTCAACTTGGCCATCTGTAAATAAGGCAAAAGAATAAATGCCGAATGAGGCTACTGTGGGGATTAAAGAGATAAAGTATAATTGAGTTTAGCATCTTTTGTAGAGGTCTTTTTTTTTTTTTTTCAATACTGGGAATCTAACTCAGGACCTTGTACTTTCGAAGCAGGAGCGGTGCCACTGAGCTAAATCCCCAGCCCTGTAGAGGTCTTATAAATGTCAAGTATTGTTACTTTTTTTTCACACTTTGTTGTAAAAAAGAATTTAGTAGAGCTTCTAAAAGGTGCTAAAGTATAAGATTATAAATAAGGAGGGGCTGGGGATTTAGCTCAGTGGTGCTGCTTCCTGCCTCCCAAGTGCAAATTCCCAAGTTCCATCACTGGTGCCAAAACAAAACAAAACAAAATAATAATAAGGAAATGAGGCCTGGCGTGGTGATTCTGGCCAGTAAGATAGCTACTCAGAAGGCTGAGGCAGGAGGATGGCAAGTTTGAGGCTGAACTGGACAACTCAGCAAGACCCCACTCAAAATAAAATATAAAAAGGGCTGGGAACGCAGCTCAGCATTCCCTAGATTCATGCCCTAGTACCAGAAAATAAAAGGAAATGAGAAAACCAGAGTCAAAAGGAACATCACATGATCCTAGAGACTCATAAGGGTTTGGCTTCCTTACCTCAGATATGTGCTTGGCCAGTCCTTTGTTCACTTATTCTTTTAGCACTGAGATCTGCACAGCTCCTGCACAAGGCCTCATCTGCAAAGAAGTGAAAGAGAAGCTCAGAGACTGAAACTGGAATACAGTCCTTGGCAGGAACTAAGGAAGGGCAGGGTGGAGGGTGTGTGGGCCGGAGGTTGCCTGGGGAGATCATGCGGAGCAGCCTTTGTCCATGAGGACCAAGTTTTCAGTCACCTCCCTGCCCTGACCCTCGGTCTGTTTTGTGCTCCTGCTTTAGCAACCGCCTTGGGATGAATGTGGTAAGCAAGATAGCCAAGGTCAACACTCAGTACTCCCACCCACCCTTGACCACAGTGGATACCACTGACAAAGATCTTGATTCTACTAAAAATGGCCTCAGCAGGTCAGGTGGGATTTTTGTGTGCCTGTCACAGATTTAAACCCTGTGGGGTTTTTCTCGTGGGGGAAGACTGCCTTAGCATTGGCTGGCCATGGGTTAGTGGCAAGGCATAATGACCTATTGCAGAAAAACTACTATAAAAATCTCTCCAGAGTGCCACACTTTTCCCTGTATGGCTAAAAAATGTCCTGAACTCTCTCTGTGCCAGCCCCTGCCCTGGGCACTGAAGATGTAGTATAAACCCTGCCTTTCACTTCCAGGGCAGCATCAGGATTCAGACCATGTTCGTGGGCCTGTGTGGGGAGTGAGCAGCCCCTTGTCAGCCAAGCCATTAGCTTCATGGATGACATCTGACAGGCAGCCACATGGAAGTCAGGGGCCCTGAATGCTACTTCCAAGTTACTAATAGACCTTGACCTCCCTCCACCTCAGTTTTCTTCCCTGTAAAATGGAACAGCATTCTTTCCCCAGTTCCTGGTGCAATGGTAAGGAAGCAAGAGATTATCTATGTGGCTCACACGGACGACACTTTTATGTCTCTTGAATTCTCAATGAGATAACTGAGTTGAACCATGAGAAACTTTTCAATATTCATGTTGTTTTTGTCCTGTCTACACAGAATTGAAATTTTCTCCCTGCTATGAAATGCAAATGGATATTACCTGAGGGCCCCAAAATGCAGTGACAGCCCTGCACCCCTCACCCATCTTTCTCCTTGCTCGCCTGCATGCAGCACTTCCTCTCTCAGAGACACATCTGCGATTTTCTTTTCCTGTCTACCTTCTTGGTCCCAGAATCTCAGCAAACACTGCTAATAAGGGATAGTTAGCAATCCCAAAGAGATGGAGTCCCCATTATTGCAAATTTATGCAGCCCTTCTCAGCCATAAAGAATGAGAAATTAGATTCATTCATAGGAAAATGGATACATTTTGAGGATATACTCCTAAGTGAAATAAATAAGTCACACATGTATAAATACTGAATAGTTTCTCTGGTGTGAAAAACGATAATAGTACACAAGATCCTAATGAGATAATTAACATTGTGAAATAGGAAGAAAAGGGCTAAAGGTGTAGGGAACGTGGGAAGGGTAGGGGAAAGGGAATAAGGGAAAGGAAAAAATATGAGAAAATGAAAAAATGGAAATAAAGTATTTGTAAATGGGGAGGGGAGGAGGGGGTGAAGGGAGGGCAGGGACAAGGGGAAAAAATGAGAACCAAGACCTGTCATGTAAAGATACAAGATCCCAGTAATGAATGTAACTGTACTGTATACCTAGAATGTACCAATAAACTCAATAAAAAGAAAAAAATATTATGCAGCCCTTGAACCCCACCTTCTGAGATTCGGGTAAAGGAAAGAAATCTCAGAGTAGCCAACAGATATTCATTTCCTCCAACCATTAGAAGCTGGTGCTGGAACCCCAGGAAGCTACCTGCAACTTTGGAGACATCAGAAAATCCCATCCTGCCTAAACAAGTCCCTCTCACTTGCCTTTTGTTTTTTTGTTTTGTTTGTTTTGGTATCAAGGATTGAACTCAGGACCTTGTGCTTATAAGGCAGTTACAGTGCCACTGAGCTAAATCCTGAGCCCTCACTGGCCTTTTGTAAACTCCTGTATTCTGCTGCTGGGGACTAGTTTCTGTATGTGAAATCATCACTCCTCACTTGAAAAAAAAAAAAAGAGGCACTGATAGAACACTTACTTCAGCTAAAACCTTGGTATTCATTAGGAGTCTCTTCCCCATAATGAGCAACACGAGGCCCCTGATGGGGAGCTTTGACCAGAGTGCTGGGCTCCAGCTCAGGCCTGGTAGGGATGCCAGGCTTCTGGACTCTTGGGCTCAGTGGGAGAAGCAAAAAAGCTGCTGGGATTATTTCAAGCAAAATGGAACTTTCCGCATGGTCCCCTCTTGCCTGAAGGAGCCAGAGTCAAACTCTTTGTGGAGCATCCAGACTCCCTAGGGCAGAGAAGGTAGCAGGGAGAGACTTGCTTTGGAAAAAAACTTGAAATTCTTGCCCATTTAAAAAAGATTCAAAGGGCCAGGGATTTAGCTCAGTGGTGCCATGCCTGCCTTGCAAATGTAAGGTCCTGAGTTTGATCCCCAGTACTGGAGGAAAAAAAAAAAAAACGATTCGAGCCAGGCATGGTGGCGCACACTTGTAATACCAGCCCTCGGAAGGCTGAGGCAGGAGGATCACTACAAGTTCAAGGCCAGCCTGGGCTACATAGTGAGTTCAGTGCCAGTCTGAACTATAAAGTGAGACCCTGCCTCAAAAAATAAACAAACAAACAACAACAAAAAGATTTGGGGTCTGTATTCCCAGGACTTAAGAGGCTGAGGCAGGAGGATTGCAAGCTCAAGGGCAGACAGGGCTACTTAGTAAGACTCTGTCTCAAAAAACAAAAACTAGAACAAGAAAGGAAGGAAAGAAAGAAGAAAATACAGAGGAAGGAAAAATTTTTTCCCACATTGTAGGTTGTCTCTTAGTTCTGTTGATGGTTTCTTTTGCAGTGCAGAAGCTTTTTAATAAGATGAGATCCCAGTTGTTGATTCTTTCTGCTAGTTCCCGTGCTACTGAGGATTTGTTCTTAAAATCTTTTCTTGTGCCAATGTCTTCAAGAGTTTTGCCTAACTTACCTTCCAGCAAGTTTAGTGTTTCTGTTTTAATATTTAGATCTTTAATCCACTTGGATTTTACTTTAGTGCATGGTGAAAGATAAGGGTCTAGTTTTAATCTTTGGCAGGTTGAGATCCAGTTTTTCCAACACCATTTATTAAAGAGGCTATCTTTCCTCCAGTGGGGATGGTCAGCTCCTTTGTCAAAGATGAGGTAGCTGACTACATCTGGAGTTGTTTTTGTGTCTTCCAGTTTGTTCCACTGATCCTCAGGTCTGTTTCTTTGCCAGTACCATGCTGTTTTTATCACAGTGGCTTTGTAGTATAGTTTCAGATTGGGAATTGTTATACCCAGTGCCATGTGTCTGTTGCCTAGGATGGCTTTTGCTATTCTGGGTCTCTTCTGGTTCCAAATGAATTTTCGGATTCTTTTTTCTAGTTCTGTGAAATATGGTGTTGGAATTTCAATTGGCATTGCATTGAATCTGTATAGCAGTTTTGATAGTCCTTAGACAAAGGACTACTATCTAGAATATATAAAGAACTCAAAACAATCAGCCCTTCCAAATATAAAGACCCAATTCAAAAATGGGCATCTGAAATGAACAGACATTTCTCAGACAAAGAAGTAAAAGCAGCAAGTAAATATATGAAAAAATGTTCCACATCACTGGTCATTTGAGAGATGCAGATGAAAACAACACTGAGATTCCACCTCGCCCCACAAAGAATGGCTGCTATCAAGAAATAAACCAATAACAAATGCTGGCGGGGTTGTGGGGAGAAAGGAACCCTTCTCCATTGTTGGTGGGAGTGCAGACTGGTGCATCCACTATGGAAATCAATATGGAGGTACCTCAAAGAGATGGGACTAGAGGTTCCATTTGACCCAGCCATCCCTCTGCTGGGTATCTTTCCAAAAGAATTAAAGGAATCATATCACAGTGATGTATGTGCACCTATGTTTATAGCAGCACAGTTTGTAACAGCTAAATCTTGGAAACAGCCCATTTGCCCATTAGTTGGAAACTGGATAAAGAAGATGTGGTTTTTCTGTAAAATGGAATACTATTCAGCCATAGGAATGAGAAATTAGATTCATTCATAGGAAAATGGATACATATTGAGGATATACTCCTAAGTGAAATAAATAAGTCACACATGTGTAAATACCGAATATTTTCTCTGGTGTGAAAAGCTATAATAGTACATAAGATCCTAATGAGATAATTGACCATGTGAAATAGGAAGAAAAGGGCTAAAGGTGTAGGGAAAATGGGAAGGGTAAGGGAAAGGTAGTAAAGGAAAAGAAAAAAATATGACAAAATGAAAAAATGGAGATAAAGTGTTTGTAAATGGGGAGGGGAGGAGGGGTGAAGGGAGGGCAGGAACAAGGGGAAAAAATGAGAACCAAGACCTGTCATGTAAAGGTACAAGATCCCAACAATGAATGTAACTGTACTGTATACCTAAAATGTACCAATAAACTCAATAAAAGGAAAAAAAAATAAAATAGTTCGACAAGTAAGAGTGCAGAAAAAAAAAGTCAGAGGAAGGAGAAAGGAAGAGACAAAGAAAGGAAAGCTTTGGGATAAATAACTGGACTTTGTGGCTTTGTGTGCTGCAGTATTAGTCACGGTTTAAAGATATCAAAAGCTGGAGCTGTGTGGCACGTGTTCCTTTACTAAGTGTCCCCAGGACCAAGGAGCTGCCATATCTGGCTTCCCTGAGACAACCCTGCCCACATCCCACCCTCATCTTTCACCAAATCAGGCGCCTAGTTTTCTTTTTCTCTTTATTAAAGTGTTGGAGTCATCTTCCCAGGAAAAGTCATAAAGAAGGATAAAACTGCTTATTTTGAATGAGAAAATTGTAGACCCCAAAAATACCAGAAATAAAAATGTGTTGCTTTTCTTTTCTGCTCATCTGACTCAATTATCTAGGAGCCGTCTGGCATATTTTTAAAGACAATGCAATAGAGAAAGAATGAAGAACATGCCTCAGAGAACGGCAGAAAAAACAGAGGGTACCCCAAAGCTGACCCCTTCTGGGGTAGCTGTTCTGAGTGAGCTTCGGGTGTAGGGGTTTGTCCTACAAAAGAGGCTTTCTCTGCACTACTTCCTGAGTGGAGCCCAAAGCAATTCTCACCCAAGAAAACCACTTCGACCTGCTTCTCCTGGACCAGACTTAAAAAGGCATTGGCGGGCCAGGGATTTAGCTCAGCAGTTCGGTGGCCTGCCTCGCAAGCGCCAGGACCGGCGTTTGATCCCCAGTACAAAAAAAAAAAAAGGCATTGGCTTCTGTTGGCAGTCACATGTGTGGTCAATGGCAGCAGATTCTAATCATTCAAGCTCCTAGGGCTTGAGAAGAGGAAAAGAAACATAAAACATCATATTCATTGTTCTTATGCTAAAAGGCCAACTCCATTTACTCTCATGTCCCCAAAGTCACTCAATACTCTGGAGTGAGAAGTTAATTACCAGCTGTACTTCTCAGGGGAGACTCTGTCCTCACCCAGGAACAAAGGACAAAGGAAATCGTCACCTTGCCAACATTGTTGCCTCTCTGCACTTAAACTCACAAGCTGGACAGTGTGGGTGAACCTGCCCATCTTCAGAAGAGGCACAGGCGGTGCTGCGTGAGCTGGTCTTGTTCATGGATGCATCTTTTCCACCTGAACCCAAGCCTGTGCACAGAGGGGCAGCTTCAGGTTCCTGATCTGTTCTGCTCACTCTACAGAGCCTGCAGCACAGGCAAGGCCGTGCCCCAGACACCTCTGCCAGCTACAGGCAGGAGCAGGGCTGGCCCCAGACTCCCTGCTTCTCTGTGTCCCTGGAAGCTCCTAGCTTTTTGCATTGATTGCCAATAATGTCTTCCATTTTTCAGTACCTGTGTCTCTTTGAGGGCTCAGATGTCACCTGAGACACTCAGCTTCTCTCCTCTCTTTTCCATCTCTATTCCACCTGCTTGGTGAAGTCCATTTCTCCAAGAGCTAACTATAGTCATGCATCGCTTCATGATAGGGACACTTTCTGAGAAATCTGTCACTAAGCGATTTTATCACTGTGTGATCAGTGTGAGGTGTTTGTGGTAGGAATTTTTCAGTTCCATTATAATCTGGGACTACTGTCACATAGGTGGCCCTTTGGTGACTGAAATGACTTTATGTGGTGCGTGACTGTAACTGGGCTTCCCTATAAATACCTCTAGGCATTCAGCGAGGGCAAGACTCAGAAGCTAAAAGAAAGACATTGCTTGGGCAGAATTTCAAGCTCCAAGAAACAATTATGAAGATGACACAAGGGGCAGAAAAGACCTCCTCGTACAGCTCCCTGAACTTATGTCCAGAAGGCTCTGTCTGTCCTCTGGGGCTAAGTGTGCCTCTCTGGAATTGGTGTTTCAACAATGCTGAAATCAAGATGAAGTTGTCAGTGTTTTCTTTATTCCCTTATGAAGATCAGGATGCTTCAGTTCGGAGGGTAAAGTGACCAGGCCACTGACACCCAGCTGACAGGTGCTGGAGGAGGGACTCGAACTCAGGCCTCCTGGCTCCCTCACTGCCGCTTCCCTGTGATTATCACACAATCTACACAGTGGCTCTCACTGCTGCCAGCCACAGGTTTGCTTTGGAATCTGAGTGAGTCTTGCCATCCTCACCTGCCCACCGTCTTTGATGCCATGAGCGCTGATTCCTTTGCCACAAACTTGAATAACTCTGGTGTCAGAATGCGCCCTCCTACAAGGAACAGAAACCAGAGTGGGCAGAAATCCTGGGCTGCTGGTGGGAACAGGACACCTCCGTCCTTGGGATTGCCTCCGGGTCTCCCAGGCACATGATATGACCGAGTCACAGCCACAGTCAGCTGCTACCAACAGCCCTTCACTGCCAGCTGCTCAGACCCAAGGACTCGAGACAGACTCATTTGTCCCCCAGTCACCTCCTCCTATAACTGACCTAGGCTCCTTGAAATGTACACCCTACCTCTGCCGTAGACAGAATTTGAGGAGGGCATAGGAGTTGTAGCTTCCAGACTGCAGTAGGACCCCTGACAGGGACTCTTCCGTGTTCACAGTTGAGCTGGGAGTGATTCCTTAAGTACAGGGGAGGACGTTAATCAGCTGGTTTGGAAATATAGAGACATGGCCACATCATGCAGCCAGACGGATCAGAATGATGGCTCTGCTGCCATGCCACCAGGCTCAGTCCTTAGCCACATCCATCAAACTTTTGTCTTCCTCTGTACCATATTTGAGAATACAAAGGGCAGTTCCCCAGAGCAGACGAGAGCAGGTTTTGAAATGCGGTGGAATTTCACTGCAGTCTCAGCTTTGCCAGGTGGCTTTGTGACATTGGGGAAGTCACTCAGCCTCTGTGGACTTCCATTTCCTCTTACAGGGGTGCAGTGTGGAGTGAGTGGGAGCGTGTGTGCTGCTGCCACACAGTAAGCCATCACGTATGTGGTGGAGGCGGTGTTGGGAGGACAGGCAAATGTGACTGTTCTGCCTTCCACACCTCCAACAGCAAGGATCGCAGATGAATGGGAAAGCCCGGTTCTCAATTCCAAATATTCAATTGCATGTGCACAAGTTCAAGTCAAATGGTGAGGCAGCAGCATGTGTTGTAAGACTTTGGGTTTGGGCTGTTGGTGGCTGGTGATCACCAAAACCAACAAAGACTTCCTGGCTTGTCCCCAGTGACCACAAGTGGCCTTGGTGTCCTTGCCCAGCCCAGGGAGAACTCAGGGACCTGCTCCCACGAGAAAGGCTGGATGAGCAGGGGCTCGGGTCCCTGTCATTGAAGGTGGCCTCATGGACGATGAAACTGCCTGATTCTTCAAGGTTCCAGCAGAAGTAGCCCTGCAGCAGGAGGGAGGCTCCTGCTGGCAGTCAGAGCTGGCCAATGGGAACCTGGGCAGGGCACAGGATGGCAGTGAGTTCCTGCTGTGCAGACTGCAGGGCTGCTGCTGAAAGGAGGCTCAGCAGCTCAGCACCTGGGATTCAAGGACTCTGACTTCTAATCACTCAGCAAGAGAAACTGGAGCTTTGCCCCATGTTAATTCTTGCCTCCTGCTTCAACCAGCTTGTTAAGAAAGCTGATTAGGCTGGCATGGACCACGTGCTGGAATTAATTTGCCTTCCCCTGGCTCCTCAGGACTTGGAGAATGAAGTGCAAATCCCCGGGGGACAGTGCCTGGCTGGCTCTATCAAGCTGATCAAGTTCCACCTTAGGAGGTTTTAAAAGGAAGGCAGCCACTCCCAAACACGCGGCTGGTCTCATTCCGGGAAGCTCCACAGGCACCAGGCTCTCTGCAGCTGTTACACCTGTCCTAGCAGTCCACATGCTTTTTACCCCAAGTTACACAGGTGAGGTCACTGCCCCTTACCTCTCCTTGCAGGAGATAGAGGAGAGGGTTTAGGGTCTGAAACCATTTGCCCCAGAAAATGATACTGTGCCTGCAGGGTTAGGCCAGTTCCATGCAGGGATCTGGGGCCTTCCCGTTAGCCAGAGGGCTGCAGAGGGCAGCCAGACAAGGCACTCAGAACTGCCAGGAAATGGCTCTGCAGCACACACGCAGTGGGACTGGAGGCTGGGGAAGGCTTCCAGAAGGAGGCAGCTGTTTGATCACAGGTAGGATTTCAGCAGGCAAAGATGTGTTGGATCCAGATCTTTATTCGGTTCATTCTGTGGAAATAGTTGCTATGGTTCGAGACATCGGGCAGTGGAAGCCCCCACCCCACCCATACTCCATTTCTGCTCAGGCTTGCTGTAAAGAAAGGTTCACGGAGCCAGCCAAAATGGTGCACACCTGTAATCCTAGTACTCTGGGAGGCTGAGGCAGGAGGATCAAAAGTTCAAGCCCAACCTGGACAATTTAGTGACTTAGTGAGATCTCGTCTCCAAAAAAATTTTAAAAGATTTTGGAGGAGTTGGGGACATAGCTCAATGCAAAGGCCCTGGGTTCAATCCCCTGTACCACAAAAAAAGGTCACATTCACCCCAGTGGGTCTGCTGGAGGGACACAGAAATGGGGGGTGGGCCTTGCTTGAGGATCCATGGTGGCTGCTTCTCTCAGAAGCAGGGCATCTGTCCATCTCACTCCTGTGTCCAGGAGGCAGAAGAGCTTGAAATCAATTCTCCATGCTGCACACTGGATTTCCCAGGGCCCACGCGCCATGTGAGGACACACCAGCAGCCCTGCAGCCAGGAATCGCCATGGAGACCGGAGAACTGGCCAGACCCAGAGGAAGCTCCTTCACCAGCCCAGGGGCCACCAGGTAACCACCAGCCCCAACCCTCAGCTTGGGAAGGGGAAAGTGAGGCAGAAAGAAGGTAGAAAATCTCCAGAAGTCAAGCTGGGTGGGGGGCTGGGTTGAAGATTTGAAGAAGCACAGCAGCCTGCAATCCACGAGTAATTACCTTCCTCTCAGGGCAGGCACCTAAGCGCAGAGAAGGATGAGAGAAAATTGCCTTGATCTGAAATTGCTTTAATAAAAATAGATATTGGAGTACTTGCTCAAGGCTGGATGAATTCAGCCAACCAGAGAAGGCAGGGGAGACCAGGCAGGCACCCACACATGACAGGTGCCCGACAGACATCCAGCTCGTAGCCCCTTCCCCCAAGTTTTTGTCTCCAGTGCCATAGTTTGACACAGGCATGTGTTCATCCGTTCTACTTCAGATTGTCACCCACATTTATTCATCTATTTATGCATCATCTTTTCCATGGTGGTGGATGCCACTGTGCCATGATTATTAACAAGCCCTAGTGCTGTTTTACTAATACAACGCTGTTGGAATCAAGGCTCTTTGGTGCCAGGAAGAAAGAGTCTCTAAAGGAGCTCTAAGGGGCTGGGACACTAACCACAGACACTCATGGAAAGTGGGCAGGGAGCGGGGGTCTTCCCCTCATTTTCTCTTGGCACTTCAGGCTTTTTCTGCTCACACAGGTAGCAGCAAGCATAGGCTGAAATGGGTTCACCAGGTGGTCTGGGCCCCAACCCAGTTGTTCCTAAGGGCGCAGAGGCTCAGGGAACCACTGCACTTCAGTTGTCAGCCCGGGTCCTGCTGGCTGAGACTGCAGGGGAGAGAAGGACCTCGGTTCCACTGCCTCAGCAGAGAGAAAGTGGGGCATGTTCGGCGTTCAGAGGTTGGGCAGGGCAGGCACCTCAAAATGTCTACAGGCAGCTTGCAGTGTTGTAGTGTAGGATGTTTTGTTCTCACTTGTTTTTACTGGTTATTCCATTTATTAATGGGGTTCATTATGGCAGCTTTGCACTCACACATATTTTGATCATCTTTACCTCTCCTGTCACCGCCCCCACCCCAGTTCCACATTTTGGGGATGGAGGGATTCGATGTGTGTATTTTGCTGCATGGGTCCTTGTCTCAGCAAAAGACACTGGTGTGTGACCGTTTGTGCCAGAGTTGAGGTTGCTCAGTACTGATTTTATAGGAGGTTGTGGGTGTCAAGGCAAGGCCCAGGGTTGGGTCCCTTCTGTCCCCCTATGCCAGGCAGGAGAGGCAGCTGTAGGACAGCTCCAGCTATGATGAGCTCTGAGGACGAGGCTGTGACCTCTGGTTCCCCAAGGGGCTGAGATAATTGCAAAGCAACCTCTACATGAGCCTGGGGAGAGAGCTGGAGTTTGTAAAAGAAAGTTTAATAGAATAAGCATTGGGAAAAGAATCTATGTTTTCTCCTCTAAATCTTGCTCTGAACTTGACCATTTGAAATCTGTATATTTTTTTTTTCCTGTGCTTAGTGGTCAAAGCAAAGAATGAGGAGTAGAAGAGCTTGCTATGGTCCCATTTGAGTATTGTGCCCTTGCAGAGTTAAAAGGACAAAGCCGTAAAAAAAAGATAAGTGTCCCTTACTGGGGAGGCAGAGGAGAAGGGAATAAAAGTGCCCCACAAAGGACACAAAGCTGAGCCTCGGGCCCAGCTCTGTGGCCCCCTGGTCACCTCCGCCTCTGCCAGCCCCCGGAGACAAGAGAGTGGGTTGTCCTCAGCCTTACTCCTCTGATCTCGACCATCCTCACCTTCCAGGTTGTCCCACCTTGTCTGTTCCCTGCGCTCATGGACTGCCAGGCACTTACAGCATGAGGACCAGAGACCTGACGCTTTCCTGGAGCGTTTCCATGGAGCTGAACTCACAGAGGTGTCCAGCCGAGAAAGCGATGCCCAGGCCAGTGTGGGCAGCCAGGAGCCACCAGACAGAGGCAGAGGGTAAGGAAACAGAAGCGGGGGAAGGGAGCTCTGCATTGCTGGTCCAGCTCAGCTGTCCGTGGAGGCCCCAGAGCCATTCCTTAAAGGTCTGTCCTCAGGGGTCGCTGAGGGCTGACATCTCCCACTCTGAGCCTGAGAGAAGCCCTGCAAGAGAGGAGGCCTTTGAACCAGGTGCCAGGCTCATGTGACCACTGAGCCCTTCTGCATGAGCTCCCCAAGTTCACGAGGGGGTGCTGACCAAGCCAATCTCCACCAAGGAACCTCGTGCCAGACTGCCCTGTGACCTGTCTTGTCAGAAAGCAGGGCCTTTTGCACCAAGAGTCTCAGGGGTACCTAAAGGGCACAAACATTTCATGCGTAAATGTACATGTGTTTTTCTGGAAACAGGGTCCACAGGGTGGTCTAATTTTTGAGGGAAATTATCTATGTTTCTTGTGGGGCAGGGGTGGGCAGTTGCGGGGAGAGGGATTTGCTTTTTCAGGGGAGGAGCTGCAGAACAAAGGCCTCTGTGCAGCTGCTTGCGTGGTACACAGCCAACTGGGAGATGCACCTGCCCTACAGAGTCAGTGCTCTGCCTCCTCCTCTTGCTCCTCTTCCTCCTCTTGAGAAGACCCCACAGGCTAAGATGGTGGAGAGAGCATGCGGCTGCCCCGGGTGGACTCAGCTGTCACTGAGGTTCCACTTTTGGGTCAGTCCGAAGGAGGAGAGAGGTCAGTTGTGCAGGGGAGATGGCCCTCCCTGGCCTCACGAGCAGGTAGTTTCTTAAATAAATAAAAAAAAAACTGGTTAGAAAACTCTGTTTTGGATGAAATTTATCCAGTGGAAGCACGATTGTGACAGAATAGATGGCCACTATGAGCTTTGCTGGAGAAAGCATCGTCTGCCCTGTGTTCACAAGGAGAGAGGCTCAGGTTTGGGGCTTCTTGGTGGACATGTGAGACATTGACAAAGGCTTGAGAACCAGGAGGGTCTTTCCAGAGCCCCCGATGTCCCACCCCTTCTGTGTGTTTGTGTGTGAGAGAGGGGCAAACCTGACATCACAGATTCTGTAGTAGATTGTGAAATGTACGAGCATTCTGAAGATAAATTTGAGTGTCTGGGTCATTTCTTGCTAAGGACTCATGTTGGGGATCCAGGCTCAGCCTGCGCTACCCAGGGAAAGGGTCAGAGTCTCCAGCTAAGGCCCTGAGAGGCAAGATTTCCTGTGGGGTGGGACATAGTCCCTTGGGGTTCTCCGGACCTTGGGAAGGAGACCAATGTCCTGGGCGAATGACATCAGGTGGTCCCAGGTTCCCAGGTCCAGGCACCCCAGACCTCCAGGGAGTTCCATGAGTGCAAGGCTTGTGTGCTGTTCACTGCCCAGATAGAAACACGAGTTGTAAGGAAGAGAAGATGGGGAAGGGGAGAAAAAGGAGGTTTCTTATCTAGTTAGACTGGTGCCATTTGTGTAGGGCAACCACTTCCTTTGCTAAATTGATCACATCATCCTTCTACAATCTTAGATTAATGGTGTTACCTTCTTATTTATTTCCCAGTGTGACCAGATGATCAGAGAGTCACATTTGGGATAGGTTCTAACTATACTTCAGACCCACCCCAGCCACTCACTGAAGGTTCAGGTGTCCAGTGAACAAGACAGTGCAAGGTGCTAGCAAATCAATCAGGGAGGCTTGCTGGAGGAAGACTGTGTGGAGGTCAAGCCCCAGAAGCAAAACAAAGTGTGTGTGGACACAGGGGTTAGTTTCCTGTGTGGGTTTGGCCTTGTAGGATTAAAATGTAAGAGTGTGTACAGTCTGCTGCATCCCCTGAAGTGGGGGATCTTAAGTATAAACCTTGGGTGAGGAGGGGGTTTGGCAGGATGAGCAGAAGTGGCCAAAACAGCACCAGCTGAATGAACCACATCCTAAACATCCAGAGTCAGCTGCAGTGTCACCAGCCACTGGCCCCAGTCTCCTCTGAGCCACTTGCTATGACTGTGAGGGGACAATCCGCCTTCCTGCTCAGAGGGTACCTGGCTCACTTGAATCAGTACCGCTGGGGCCATGGGACAGTCACTAGGACCTTGCCACAGAACAGAGAGTGCTGGGAGATTCAGCTCTAAACATCCAGCGTGGCAGCACCAGCCCCACCTCCCACCAGGTCATCCTGGGCATCAGGGGTGCCAGGTCCCAAAGCTGTGCCATTCATGTGGGGGTGGGAGCAGATGGAGGGTAGAGCGAAACCGGAAATGGAGTGGAACTTGAGGCCCGGATGCTGGACCGAACCAAATCCATTAGCTCTCTGCTCTTCAGAAGCTTCCCCCAGGGCTGTGCCATCACAGCAAGTCCCTGTCCCAGATGATAACAGTGCCCTGTGTTGACTGGGGAGAGAGGAACTGGGTTACTAGGATGATCCCCTGGGAACAAGATCTTGAGGAACTGATGACTCCATGCTGCCTTCTCTCTGCCCCACTGCAGTGCCTGGCCCCTGGTCAGAAACAATACTAACTTCTGCAACAACAAGGAAGAGGAGTAAGTACAGAGCTCCCCTGTCCGCAGGTCACCTCCTCCCTGTAGGAGCCTACTTTACTTCCTCCGTAGGTCCTCTCACTTCTCCCCCACTCTAAGCACCAGTAGACCTTTCTAGACCCTCTGTCCCTTTCACCAGCAATCCATCCCCTTCCCCATGCACAGACAGGGACAAAGTCCACATGGCTTCCTGGAGGATGTCACACATCTCTATGACTTACATTTGTCATCTATGAAATGAAGGAGTCTTAGAAAATCAATATGTGAAGCTTTATTCATCACCCCCCACCACTATACATCTGAGGGTGCCCACCTGGAGCCCCTGAGCAGAGCAGCAGGACCCTCCCTGACGAGCACGCACACCACAAGCTCCAGGGTGCCGGAGAAGTGCCCCTGTCATAGGCCCAACTCCAAACAGTCTGGAGAGAATCACCAGGGCAGTGGAAAGAGGAAGTTTAAATATTTCCAGAGACCAGGAAAGGCTGCCCCACTGTGATTACTTCCTGTCACCAATGCTGAGCTGGCAGATGAGTGTGGTAAATCAGTGTGGCTCTCACAGTGCTGCCCAAGAGGCCAGGGTATGTGTGTGCATTTGTGTGAGGTGATCTGGGTGCATTAGTGTGTGCACAGCCACATGATTCTCCAGCCTCAGGGCTTTTCTGTGAAAACACATGCGGAGAGAAAGTAGTCTTCACTGGAGGCTAGAGAAAAGCCATTCACATGAGCAAGAAATGCCAGTTTCTTGACTTCTGGTTGCCAGAGAAATATGCCAAGGCCTTTTCATACTTCCCTCTTTGTTCCCTGTAACATTTTTCTGTTTCCTACCATAAAGCAAATATGTATTTTGTTTGCATAAATTTGGACATCATAGCCAGAAACTCAAATGTCATCAGTCAAAAAAACTGAAATGATTTCATCTACAAAACAGTAGCTACTGAGATATGTGCTTGATTTAAGGCCAACCTGACAGTAGACACCTTTCAAAGTTTGGTAATGAGTCTCCCAGCCAGAGCAGGACTCTGGGGATTGGAAATGCAGGCAGAGGTTCTGTGGGTCTCTGGGCTGGGACGTGGGCAAAGGTGAGGGTGGGTAGTGTCAGCCGCCCTGAACACTTAAAGCCTTCCAGAAAGGCTCAGGTTATGGATCCACACCGGGGCAATGGACAAAATTGCGAACTGTCCCCAAATAGAGAGACCTGGGTGCAAAAGATATGGAAAATAATCCTCTGTGGACATCTTCCTTTGCTCTTCTATCACATTTCTGGCATTTTTACTTAGTTCCTCAGATCCTGAGTTACTTCTCCCTCCTGGATCAAGTAGTTGCCAACCAAAACCAGCATCAGTCTGTCACTCTTTTGTAGATTCTTTCTGGCAGATCTAGGTGAATTCAAGAACACGGCTAGATGGTGCTATTTTTTTCCTCAACCCTCAGCATTTTGTTTTTGGTTTTTGTTTGTTTATTTGTTCATTTGTTAGCCCTCGGCACTTTGGTAGCCTTGGGAATGGCCCAAACCCAGGGCCATAAAGCCTAGAGGTAGCAAGCAAAGCCTGGTGTAATGAAACTCCTCAGTGCTTAGCGCACCTGGTAAGCTTGCGCGTGGCGCCCTCTGCTGGTGTATGACATTATGACATGAGTGGCCAAAAACACTCCCGTGATGTTCAGGTCCTATGGTATAAACACGAGGACAGAGGATGGGCAGCTGTCTCTGCTCTTCTTAGTTAACAATCTGATTCACATCTTATTATTCTCCACTTTATGAAGACAATCCACAACAAAATTAAAGTCTATTATTTTATTTACTGGAACCTGTGAATCAGTTATCTTCTATGGGAAAGGAGACTTTCCAAACTCTTGTGTAGATATCCTGGATCATTAGAGTGAGCCCACTGCAACCATATACATCCCTAAAGCCAAATATGGTAGAGGGAGAGGGGGTCATAAAAATGAGACCAAAGGAGGAGAGGAGATTCCCAGTGTAAGGGGGACTAGACCATCATCACTGGCTTTGAAGATGGAGAAAGAGCACCTCAAACCAAAAGCTAGGAAGAGCCCTCACACTACAGCAGAAAGAAAATGGGGACCTCAGTACTGAAATTACCAGGAGCTGAATTCTGCCTATTGTCCAGTGGGACGGGTAACAGATTCTCCTCTGGGGCCTCCAGCTCAGTCACAGCTCTGCTTGATTTTTAGCTGGGTGAGACCCATTCTGGACTTCTGACTTGGAGGTCCACGTGAGGATGGATTGCTAAGCCACCAAATTTGTGATCATTTGTTTTGGCAACAACAGGAAACTAACTCAACTATTATTAGAAACTCTTTTGTAGTCCTCTTTTTAGCTTAGAGAACAGGAACAATCTTCCCATGTCCCTGTTCCCAGCAGTGTTTGAAGTGAGCGGCCAGGCAGAATTCCATCATCCATGATAGATCATCTGCAGTCACATGGTTACATTGCTTATGTACTATTTCTTTCTGATTTTTGTCAATAGTGGTGGTGATCATTCTTCTCCATGCATGTTTGTACATACTCTCCACTCTTTCCTTAGGAAATACTAGGTAAACACACACTGATCTTTTTCCACAATTGTTTAATGGACAGACATTTCTTTCACAACTTGTGCCTTCCTCCAGAGTGTGGGAGACTGAAGTCAGAGGGGGCCAAAGGTGATTTCCAGTGGATTTCCCACTTGACAGGCAAAATCTTTTACCTTTTTCCTTGGTTTCCTCAGCAGTTCAATGCCTGCCTTGCTGAACTTTTATAATTGTGAGTTAAATAACCTTTTAATAATGCTCAAGTCTTTAAAGGCACCCAGTAAAGCAGAGGAAGCAGAGGAAAGCTTCCTGAGGAGGCACCTGTGTGAGCTAGGCCATCTTGCAGACCTAGGTGGGACAGGTGCACAGCCCAGCAGTCTGAATATGCATTACACATGACCTTCTTTGCAGGCCTCGATGACAGATTTGTGGCTAAAGATGCTCCTCACAGGCTGGAGAGGTAGCTTGGTGGTGCTGCACCTGCCTGGCAAGTGCAAAGTCCTAAGTTTGATTCCTGGTACTGGAAGGAAGGAAGAAAGGAAGGGAGGAAGCCGGGCTTAGTGGTGCATGCCTTTAATCCCAGCACTCAGGAGGCTGAGACAAGAGGATTTCTGTGAGTTTGAGACCAGCCTGGGTTACATAGTGAGTTCCAGGTCAGTCTCAACTACATAGTGAGACCCTGTCTCAAAAAA
>NW_022900921.1:42334336-42342563 GCF_012274545.1 Fukomys damarensis
AAAAAAAAAAAAAAAAAAAAAAAAAAGGAAGGGACGAAGGGAGAGAGAGAGATTCTCCTCAACTTACAATGCGGATACATCGTGGTACAACATCTTAAATTGGAAGTGCTGCAAATTTTTTAAATGCCTGGAGCACAGGGACTTACCAAATGTCACAACTCAGTCTAACCTGCCACAAAAGTGTTCAGGACACTTACAGCAGCTCCAGCTGGGCCAAGCCCTCCAATACAAAGCCTACATTCTATATGATAACACAGTAAGCACTACACTGCCCAGTACAGAGAGAAGGGGCACCATATTGATAACCGGGAAAAGGGCACAAATTCAAAAGTCAAGGTAAGGCTTCTACTGAATACATATCATTTTCACAGCATTATAAAGTTAAAAAAAAACCCTACGTTGAACCATCTACATCAGGGACCTTCTCTCTCTCTCTGTGTGTGTGTGTGTGTGTGTGTGTGTGTTACACACCTGTCCTAGTTTATGTGAATTTTGCATCACTTCTGCTCACTGGCTTTCTCAACACCTGGGTTTTCCTTTGATCCAGAGATTTTGAGAACAATCTCAGGCCATACAGGCAAAGAGTTTGACCTGTGATTTCCAAAAGTCCATGTGTCTTTTCCACCCTCAGTATGTAGATTCGGGTTTATTGCTCAGTACCACCAAATGTCTCTGGTCTCATGCTGTTCCTGATCTCACAAGAGGTCATGAAAGCAGATCAGAAATTGTAGAACATTAGGCTGAGCCACTAATTTCCCAATATATAATGGGCAATCATAAGGAAATCAATAACCTCATTTCAGCATAAATGTAGTGAGCAAGGTAGAGTTCCCTAGTGTGTACTCCAGAGTGTCCAAGGAAAGCTGAGAGGAACTGCTTCAGAAACATGGGGACCATGCTCCAATGCACACACCCAGGCCCCAGCTCCTTCCAGGTCATGGGCAGGCCCTGGGATCCGCATTTTCACAAACCTCCCCTGGCTGGTTGCCTGACTCCCTCAGCATCCTTCAGTGATATTCCCGCATGACAGTGACATTCCCAGCATCCCAAAGGATGAGGATGCTGCCACAGGGAACATGGGAATGTCATCACCATGATGTTATAGTCAACCATGACTTCTTGGGGAATTGAGCTGGGAGGGAAAGACCTCCAGAATCCACCCTGGCTCCCAACCTGTCTTCTCATTCAGGGATGCACTGTGTGACCCCTGAGGTGGAGAGGACTGTGTTGTGGACAGCCGCTTCTTGAGGGTCAACCTGAAATTGCCCTCAGGTCACTAAACTAGTGCAGGTCTGGAAAGCTCCCAAATCTGAGGGCTCTCCACACTCTGCACTATCTGTGTATGTCTGGTTTCCAGGAAGAAGAAGGACGCCATGGTGGTGGACCCCTCCAGCACCCTCTACTACCGCTGGCTGACCGTCATCGCCCTCCCGGTCTTCTATAACTGGTGTCTGCTGGTGTGCAGGTGGTGTAGGGGTGGCTGGAGGGGCTGGGAGGGGACAACTGGGCCTAGAAGATGGGGCTCTGAGTTTCACCCAGGAGGCCAGCATTCTTGTACCCTCATAACCACCATACAGCTCTGATGCCTCAGCTTCCCCATCTGTAATACCAGGGGGTCCTCTAGGAAGACTCTTGGGGTGTTCTGAGCCCTTGGAGAAGAGCTGGGCTGGAGTTAGATGGCTGGGGCTCTTGTGCTTTGCATCCTCTGAGTGTCACCTGCAGAGGGACAGGCGAGTGGCTGATGTTAGGAGGGGAGGAAGGTGGGCCTGTGAATCAGGATTTCGGCAGAAATGCCTGGGGCATTTCTGAGCATGTGCAGTGGACGGGGGGCACTATTCTCTGAGGGTAAGCTTGGGTGCTGGGGCTTTTCTAAGACTGTCACTCTTGAGGGTAGAGATTGGGCAGACACTGCAAGTATTCCTAGGTGATCATTTACTTCTGGGATTTGCTGGATGCAGCAAATCAAATTCACCCACCTGGAGATCTGCTGAGGATTCAGAACTCTTCTAAGTGATCTGCAGATGGAAAGCACAGGGAGGGCAATGGCTGCTGTCTGATAGCATGAGGTGGGGCGGGGCCTTTCCAGGGGAGCCAGCTGTTGGAGAATGTGTAGCCACATGCTGCTTCTCTGAGAGAAAGCCAGGGACTCAGGCAGCACTGTGAAAACCTACAGGGTGGGGACACCAGAGTGAACCATATTCTTCTGGGGGCCAGGTTGGGCCTGGGAGCCTTCCTGAGCACGCCTCTGTCAAGGACACGAGGCAATCACTCCTCTTTAGGGCTGGCAAGGGCTCTGGGTATTCCTGGCAAGTCTGCAGTCTCAGTTCCTGTTCTGGAGTTAAGCGAGGGGCAGGGGCCCCTCCCAGGAGGCCCACAGGACAAGGGTGCAGAGGCAGGCTCGGTGCTTCTGAGAGCAAGGGCACTTGGGGTTGACTAAGCACACGCCGGGACAGACCTGACATTGCCCTGTGAGGGTGAGGGGTGTCTTTGGGTCTCCTGAGCCACTGTGCAAGAACAGTCTGCTGGGCAGCACCATCTCTGTAAACAGTGTAAACAGTGAGCTTTGGCATACTTCTGAGAGGTGTGTAAGATAGCCACTGCCCAGGGAGTGTACAGTGAATTTTGGGGCATTCCTGATTATCCACATGGCAGGGATGCAGAGCAGCCCTAACACTGCCTTTGTTAGTCACTTTTCCATCTCTGTGGTGTCAAAATACTTGAGCTGAACAACTTAAGGGGAGGAAAGTTTTGTTCTGGTTCATGGTTGAGAGGTTTTGGTCTGTGGTCTGCTGGCTCCTTTGCTTTGGGCCTAGGAGAAGAAGAGCTCTTCTTAGGAGCTCTGAGAGTGTCTTATTCACTTTCCGGTCACTGGGATAAAATATCTGACACTCACAACTTGAAGAAGAAGAGGTTTAGTTAGGCTCACGTTTTCAGTCCATGGTCAGCTGGTTCCAAGGCATGACAGCCCAGAAAAAGGGTCTGGTGGAGGAGAGCTGCTAATGTCATGGTGGTGAGAAAGCAGAGAGACAGAACGAAAGAGCCAGGGAGGAAGAGAGACCCTTCCAGGTCGGCCCCCGGTGACCACCTCTTCTGACCAGATCCCACCTCCTAGCCGCACATCCACTCTAAATCACAGATGAATCCACTGATGAGAGCATCGCACCCCATGATCCAGTCGCCTTCCAAAAGCCCCACCTCTGAACATGTGAGATTTTAGGGGACATTCTGGATCTAAACCTTAACAGTGACCACAGGGCAGAATGGCTTCTCAGAGCCTGGGTCTCCTCCTCGGAAGCCTGGGGTGATTGCGCTTGGGTAACAACCCCACAGGCAGGGCTCTAAGCGATGCAGAGCTGGTGCATGGTGGTCCTGTGAGCACAGTCAGGCCCCTCATGCCTCACGCTTGGCTTGTGTAGGGCCTGCTTTGATGAGCTCCAGTCCGAGCACCTGACACTGTGGCTGACCCTGGACTACTCGGCAGATGTCCTCTATGGGTTGGACATGCTGGTGCGAGCCCGGACAGGTGAGTGTGCCCTGGGCCAGGCCACAGGCCCTCAGTGAGGGGAAGGCCCACAGGAAGTGCTCAGGGCGATCCAGAATGACTGGGTGGATGTTACCTACCTTTGGCCATGGCAGTCCAGGTAGGGCTGGGCATGCTCCATCCAAAGGGTGGGTGCTGTTGTCTCAGCCCCTCAGCACTGAACCTTCAGACAGGATGCTGAGCAGGGGTCAGCACATCTGGGCTTGGGGCTCTGCATTCCCAATAAGCTCAGTGACCCTGAGCAAGTCAAACTGTCTTAGTTTCTTTCTTGTCTGAGACTAAATACCTGATGCCTACAAGTTGAAGGAGGGTTATTTTGGCTCACAGTACGTAGAGATTTTAGTCCATGGTCCCTTGGCTTCAAGGCAGGCAGTGTGGCAGAGGGGTGTGGCAGGAGAGTGTTGCTCATGCGTGACGTGGCGGACAGGAAGCAGAGTGAAGGGAGGAGAAGGGAAAAGGTAAACTCATCCAGACCACGACCCCAGTGACCCACCTCTTCCACCTCCTTTGGATCAGCTATAAACTGACTTTCAGGCACCTTTATCTAATTAGCACAAAAACATCACCTAAGCAAGTGGAGGCCCTGCTTGTCATTTTCCATGCTTTTTGAACTAGAAACTGTACCCTACTTGTCAGTATAAACACCACCACTTCCCAGCAGCGGACCTGGGTGGGGGTTTCATGGTACACACAGCATTGCAGCCACATTTCGCTTGCTTATTAGAACTGCTGCACAAGCCAGGCATGATGGTGTACACATGCAATCCCAGCTCCTCAGGAAGCTGAGGCAGGAAGATCGTAAGTTCAAGCCCAGCCTGGACAATTTGGCAAGATGCTGTCTCAAGACAAAAATTTTAAAGGGCCAGGGATGTAGCTCAGTAGTAGATCTCCTGCCTTGTACACACAGGGCCCTGGGTTCAATCCCCACACCACAAAAGAGTCAAAAAAGAACTATTGCATGAGGCAAAAAGTGCAGGCCCAATTATCTCCCCTTACTGATTCAAGGCCAAGGCCAGAGATCCTGTGTGATTTGCCTGAAGTCTACATTCACCACCCAGCCATGCCAGATTGGTACCCCTTCTTCCACAGTGGTGCCCAGAACAATTTAGGGGACCTGCAACACAGGACTGGAGGCTCACATGGGTGACCTGCCGGCCCTGATGAGCTCCCTCTGCTGTGGCACAGTGGCACATGTAGACACAAGAATGAGCAGTCCACTGGGCTGGATGCCCCTGATCCCAGCCAGGCTTTGGTGGGGCAAGACACCAGCCCTCGGGCACTGACTGGACACTTCCGTGTGCTTGGTACTGCCCTCGGCAGCACCAGATTCAGCAGGAAGGTGGGGATGTGGAGCCATGGTAACCAAACTGCCACTGGAATGCAGTCCACAGGAATAATCATCATATCTGAGAGAGGAATCTTTAAAAACTGGCAGGCCCAAGACACAAGCAGTGTTCCAGGACCACCTGTGTGCTTAACAAGCATGTGTACAATTGTCCCTCTGTGACCACAAACTCTACAGCTACAGACCCAACCAGCTGGGAATTTAAAATATTTGGAAAAAACTTTGTGTCTGGACTGAACATGTAAAGGCTTTTTTTCTTGTGATTCCAAACGCTATAGTATGATAACTGTTTACATAGCACTTACATTGTATTAGGTATTATAAGTAACCTAAGATGATTTAAAGTATACAAGAAGGCTGAGTCAGGAGGATCTCAAGTTTGAACCCAGCCTGGGCAATTTAGAGATTTAGTAAGACTCTGTCTCAAAATAAAAAAGGGCTAGAGATTTAGTTCAGTGCAAAGGCCCTGGGTTCAATCCCCAGTACCATTTTTAAAAAAGAGTGTGCCAGGATGTGCATAGGTTATATGCAAACACTATGCTATTTTGTACAAGAAATTTAAGCTTCTGAGGCTTTGAGAGGGCAGAGGAGGAACCTGAAAGCCGTCCCCTCACAGATAAGATAAAAGAACAAACAACATGAGGAATAGAGGCTGGAAGTGAGGCATCCCTTATACTGTATGTGCCAACAAACTTGACTTTCCATTTTAGCCAAAAGGACAGTCCTACCCAGAGTCTAGCCCCACTGTGCCCTAGACCAAGGCCTGCAGCACCAGAAGTTGTTACAAGCACCCCAGACCTCTGAGTTCAAGCTGTGGGTGTAGGTCCAGCACATTTTCAAGCAAATTCTAGGCAGTGAGCACTCTAGAATGTATCTCTTAACTCTAAAAGGCCCCTTTAAACAAATATATGTATGTAAAATTTCCATTTATCTTTTAAAATTTAATATTCTTTATTTGCTATCATCTAATACCTAATCTAGTTTCAAAGTTTCAAAGATTCCCTTGGTCTATCTTTTAAAAGAGTGAATAGATGAGAAATTCATAGAAGAAAAGCATCTGAGTGAGTTTCCTGTAGCAACTGTGTATTGCATTATGAAACTGTTTCCATTAACTTGTATCATTATGTGTTATGTGTCAGGATGTAAAAATCTCTTGCTGTGGTCATGGTAAAAAACAGTCAGGCTCTTTGATGCCCACAGGATCTTCTTCTTCTTTAGGTTTCCTGGAACAAGGCTTAATGGTCAGGGATGTGAAGAGGCTGTGGAAACATTACACAAAGACCTTGCAGTTCAAGCTGGACATGTTGTCCCTGGTCCCCACGGACCTGGCTTACTTAAAGCTGGGTGTGAACTACCCGGAACTTAGATTCAACCGCCTACTGAAGTTTTCCCGGCTCTTCGAATTCTTTGACCGCACAGAGACAAGGACCAATTATCCCAATGTGTTCAGGATTGGGAACCTGGTCTTGTACATCCTCATCATCATCCATTGGAATGCCTGTGTCTACTTTGCCATTTCCAAGTTCATTGGTTTTGGGACAGATTCCTGGGTCTACCCAAACATCTCCAAACCGGAGTATGGACGCCTCTCCAGGAAGTACATTTACAGTCTTTATTGGTCCACCTTGACCCTGACCACCATTGGTGAGACCCCACCCCCTGTGAAAGATGAGGAGTATCTCTTTGTGGTCATAGACTTCTTGGTGGGTGTTCTAATCTTTGCCACCATCGTGGGCAATGTGGGCTCCATGATCTCAAATATGAATGCTTCGAGGGCAGAGTTCCAGGCCAAGATCGACTCCATCAAGCAGTACATGCAGTTCCGCAAGGTGACCAAGGACTTGGAGACGCGGGTTATCCGGTGGTTTGACTACCTGTGGGCCAACAGGAAGACAGTGGATGAGAAGGAGGTGCTCAAGAACCTCCCGGACAAGCTAAAGGCTGAGATCGCCATCAATGTGCACCTGGACACCCTGAAGAAGGTCCGCATCTTCCAGGACTGTGAGGCAGGGCTGCTGGTGGAGCTGGTGCTTAAGCTGCGGCCCACTGTGTTCAGCCCTGGTGACTACATCTGCAAGAAGGGGGACATCGGGAGGGAGATGTACATCATCAAGGAGGGCAAGCTGGCCGTGGTGGCCGATGATGGGGTCACCCAGTTTGTGGTCCTCGGTGATGGCAGTTACTTTGGGGAGATCAGCATCTTAAACATCAAAGGGAGCAAGTCAGGCAACCGCAGGACAGCCAACATCAGGAGCATCGGCTACTCGGACCTGTTCTGCCTCTCCAAGGATGACCTGATGGAGGCCCTCACCGAGTACCCTGAGGCCAAGAAGGCCCTGGAGGAGAAGGGCCGGCAGATCCTGATGAAGGACAATCTGATCGATGAGGACCTGGCCAGGGCCAGGACAGACCCCAAGGACATCGAGGAGAAGGTGGAGCATCTGGAGTCCTCCCTAGACACCCTACAGACCAGGTTTGCGCGGCTGCTGGCTGAATACAGTGCTACACAGATGAAAGTGAAACAGCGCCTCAGCCAGCTGGAGAGCCAGGTGAAGATCTGTGGGAGCAGCCTGGCCTCCTCAGAGGCCCCAGGGGGTGCCACAGAGACAGAGGACAAACAACAGTGAAAACGCGGTATCTGGCTGGCTGCTGCTCCACCAGCCAGCTGTCAGGGCGATGTGTCTGCCTGCAGCTATGTGGCACGGGGCTTAGCTGTAGCTGGGCTGCCTTTGCAAACCCAGGTTCTTCATCTAGAACGTGGGCCCAGGAAGTGCCAGGTTATTGTCACTTTGATTTTTTAAATGGCAATTTTCATATTTTGTCACTTATAGATATAAATTTTTCTTTTTTCTAGCACTGGGGATTGAACCCAGGGCCTTAACAATATGCTGCATTCCCAGTCCATCTTTTAGGTTTTATTCTGAGACAGGCTCTTGCTAAATTGCCTAGTCTGGACTCAAACTTGCAATCCTCCTGCTTCAGCTTCCCAGAGTGCTGGGATTACAGGCATGTACCACCAGGTCTTGTGAGGTCCACATGAAATGCTGCATGAGGCAGGGCTTTGGAATCCCAGGGCCTTAACAATATGCTGCATTCCCAGTCCATCTTTTAGGTTTTATTCTGAGACAGGCTCTTGCTAAATTGCCTAGTCTGGACTCAAACTTGCAATCCTCCTGCTTCAGCTTCCCAGAGTGCTGGGATTACAGGCATGTACCACCAGGTCTTGTGAGGTCCACATGAAATGCTGCATGAGGCAGGGCTTTGGAATGTGTGAACTGTCCTCAGATCAAGAATGTGTGTTGAGGACTCTGATTTTTTTTTTTTTTTGAGAGAATTTCACT
>NW_022900921.1:42342826-42357594 GCF_012274545.1 Fukomys damarensis
ATTTTTTTTTTTTTTTTTTGAGACAGAATCTCACTATGTTGCTCAGGCTGGTCTCAAACTCCTGGGCTCAAGTAACCCTCCTGTGTCAGCCTCCTAAGTAGCTGGGGCTACAGGAGAGCACCACTGTACCCAGACCTGTTTTTTTAATGGAATCTAGGAGGAAATTTCAGGCTTTTTAACCTAACTTTCTTACAAATAGAAGAATATTGTCACCTTTTCCCTCTCTAACCTTACTCCACCATACTCTGATTATGAAAAGGTAACTGAATGTTAAAAGAACAATGTAGTAACTCACATTGACTTTTATACAAGTTAAGCTGGCATATGTCTTGGAGTCGGGCATCTTCCCTGTGCCCTCTGGGAGGCCAGAACCTGGGTCTTTGGTAGTGCTGTGGCTGTGTGGGGTAGGAGAAGCCAGCCATGGCCCTTCAAGCTGGTGAAGCAAATCTTGACTCCCTGCCATGAGCCCTGAGATAACACCATCTGCTTCACAGAACAAAGCATTTCAGTTAGGAAAAGGACAAAGGAATTCAAGGACAGCCTCTGTCCCATCCTAGAGGTCAGACCTTAGAGGAGAAGGGGTGCTGCTGGCTATTACTGATCATTCAGGAACGTGGAGAAGTCTGTAAACCCAGGAATTTGAACACCATCTGAGGAGGGGCCTTGCCTGGTGACACTGCTCCTGGATGTCCCCAAAGGAGGCTGGAATCAACTGTCACTACCAGGATGGCCTGCTACCAAGGGGCTACATAACCTCCCAGGGTGACCCATTCTAGCTCAGAGAAAACTGTGTTCGGGGACAGCCTTGTAGGTTAGAAGTTGGAAGGGTGTCCTAAGTCAGAAGCTAGCTGACAACTAGGACTTTGCAAAGATGAGACCATAGGCTAGATCTTTGCAAACTGTCCCTTTGTTCTTAAAGCAATCTCAGTCCCACCTAGGGTTATATCCTAAGGCAAAGCTCCTAACTAGATGGAAGCTTGTAGAGTTCAGAGACTAGATTTAAATATATATATAGTGAAAGGAATTAATATGTTATAACAGCTTTCTATATTTGGATGCTATATTTGCAATTAGGACCTCAGTGTTCCAATCTTCACTTAAATACATGTTGCAAATTACGCAAAGATGAGTCTTTTTTTTCCTTTCTCCATCTTTCTCTCCTTCCCTTCCTCTCGTACCACTCTCCCTCTCCCCCCCTTTTCTGACCTCCCTCTTCCTTCTCTTCCTCCTCCTTTCTTCTCATTAGATAAAATACCCCTCTTTGTGCTTAAGGTCTCTGTGCTCTGATGTATAATCCATATGCTACATAATTGAGCCCAAATGTAGTTTATACAAAAAGTGCTGCAATTTCAATTACGTATTTCAGATTTATATGGGTCTCTTCTCAGAGTACAGTTGACCATTTATTATGGATCACTGGACCATTTTCACATTCTGAAATGGATCAGAAGTTCTATTAAAAGTCATAGATACAAGTTCATATTGTGAATAAAATGTAACTGGCAATGTTTTCTCAAAATGCATACATTTTGAAGCCTTAAGTATTAATGATGCCTGCATTTGTTTTTGCACAGGAGAAAGAGCTGGATTAAAAACTATTAATCACTCTTGCCTTGGCTCTTGTCATGAGGGAAGTTTCAGCCCCAGAATACGTTTCTAGGGCAATGGTTTCCCTAGAGAAAGCGGGTGACGATGAGCCAGGGAAGGAATATACTTGATGGGAGGGGACACACAACCGGAAGTCGGTGAGACAGTGTGCTCACATATACCCAGAGACATGTACGAGTGTTTACTGCAAGCTGTTTTTCAAAAGGAAGAACCTAAATATCAGAATCTAAGGACAAAGGGAAAAAAATATGCTGGGTATTCTGCCAACAAGAATTTACTAGAGAATCAGCCATGTCAGTGCTAAAGGAATGGATGAGCAGAAGAGGACATGCAGGTTGTGCAGGGAGGGTGAGTACAAGACGTAACCATATACGCCTAAAACTAGGGAATGGGACAAGGTGTTCGGAGGAGAAGCCTCAAGAGCTGGAGCTCAGACCTTGGAGGCCAAGGTGCTGCTGGCCTTTACTAATAATTCAGGAACACAGGTTTGTGAAGGCAGGAATTTGGACAAGTGTATTGAAGTGTATTGTGTGGTGGTAATGGTCCTTGGAGTCCCAAAAGGAGGCTGGGACCAATGGTCACTATGGCTGCCAGCACTACACAGCTGAACACCAGGCACACAGGAAGAAGAAAGTCCCTCTCCCTTTCCTCTGTCTTGCAGCTTCCCCCCATTGGCTCCCTGTGAACAGTCCTACCAGGACTTTGAACTTGACTGTCAGAATATCTTCCATCTATATACCTGGAGCAGGTGGTGAAGAACAGCTGTCCTTAATAAATGACCCTCTCTCCTGTCACTGACCCCTGACTATGCACCATCAAGGCTTCTTTCCTTTGTTCTGAAGTTTTTTCCACTTGAGAAAGCAGAAATCCCTGAATAAAGACAGGATGGGAGCATTGATTAGATACCTCCTGTATGCTAGGCACTGTTCTTCAGGCAGAAGTATGAATTTCCTCAGCCAGTCATTACATCTATTGAAAGAGCCTTCTAACTTTCTTCAGGCACGTGTTCTTTTAGAGTTACCATTAACATGTATTGTAACTGATTCTTTCTTGGGGGGGGGTACTGGGGATCGAACTCCAGTCCTTGTGCTTGCGAGGCAGGCAGCAGAACCACTGAGCTAAATCCCCAGCCCGCAACTGGTTCTTGTGAAAAAATCTTGTTGACAGGAAATTCTGGAAGAGGTAACACTATAAGGGTAGAAAGCAGCTCATAGATTGGAGGGGCTAGGAGAGAGTGTGGTTGATTAAAAAGGGGAAATGGGAACTTTGCAAGGGATGGGATTGCATTTATGGAACGAGGGGGTTGGATACATGACTCTACAAATTTGTCCAAACTTGTAGAACTAAACATTATAAAAAGTAAACTTTAATGAAGGCAAATTTAAAGATACCAACCAGGATATAGGACAAACCTAGGATGGGATGAAGATTTTGACAAAGGAATCTAATAATTACAAATAATGGTATAACTCAGGGGTGACAAACCTATGGCATGCATGCTGCAGCTGGCTCTCTGTTATTATTGGAAGCTCTAAAAGGTTTGCCATCACTGATATAACCTTACTGAAGGATGTAGGGTAAAGTGATGACCTAAATAAATTTTATATATGGTCCTTTGGAAAGTAAGGCTCAAGGCAAATGTGCAATTATAAAAGCACTGTATTCTAGCAGTAAATGTGTTTTACATGGGAATATGGGTTATTATGTTTGAAATTACATGCACACTATGAATGAATGGATAAAATGGGAGCCAAGTTTGTGACAACCACAAAAGTTACAAACAAGGTGACAGTATTATAGAGGCTAAGTTAGGTAGAAATACAATAGGCACACAGGGCTGAGCCCTTGAGAGAGTCAGGACAAAGGTAAAAACACTACAAGTGCAGCCAGAGACACTTCAGTTGGGGGCCAAGTCTCAAGACAATGACAAAAAGGGCTTAGGATTTAGCTCAGTGGCCCTGGGCCTGCCTCAAAAGCACAAGTGCAAGGGTGGGGAGAGGTGATGACAAAAGGACTAGGCTTCCATATTTTCCCAAGGGATAAGTGACAACACCTGGTCTGGTAAAGTCTAGGTAGGCATTAGTCACCTCAGTGGGTGAACAGGACCACCAGATCCATCACCTACCTGAGAAGTTCTCTGTTCTTTTCACATACTCTCACTACATGACTTGCCTCTGGGTTGGGCCAGTTACTTACCTAAGTGACTATACTTGTAACCTTATTGGTTAATCATTGCACCCAGGCAGGTTTTGCTCTATAAAACCTCCCTGTAAAGTGTGGTCCCTGGCTACCCATTCGGGAAATCCTTTTGTCCCTCTTAGAAGCTATCTTTCTCTCAATAAATTCTTCCTACTCTTAACCTCCATTGTTCCTAGAATTCATTCTTTTATTTTTAGAGAATACAAGTTCAGTGTATCAGACATCTAACAGGTTGGGAGATATAATATTTTCATATTTCATCTCTGTTGTAATTTCCTGTATCAGTAGGACCAGGATGAACTATATGGTCTTGGACTGGAATCAGATGAACTTGTGTTTGTTTATATAGACAGCCTCTTCTAGAAGAAACTGCCCTTCCCTGTCTGACATGCAGGGGCAGCTTTGGTGGTCATGGTTAGTCCTACATGGTCCCCCTTTACCAGCCTAGTTGCTTTGAGGGTGGGGGGAGCCTTACCCAAGGATATTAATCTGCATGCAGTCTTACTCTGTGAGAATGACCAGCTGGAGCAATCAGGTCCACACTCTGGAGAATTTGAAACAAAAATAATAATTGTAAAGCCCTCAGCATGGGAAATGAAAGCAGGAGACACCCTGGATAGATATTGTGAGTTAGAGATGAGGGTGCTGGCACAGCACAGCACAGGTTTGCCATGGCACAGCTGCAGTAGCTCCAGGTGAGGGAGGCAGTGGACTCCATTGTGAAGAATGTGGAGAGAGAGAACATCTGGAAGATGCAAGGCCTTGTGTCCCAGCGCAGTGCCAACAACCAGGCATCCATGCAGCAGGTGTACTACGCATTGAGTACTGCCATGCACCTCTACCTTGGGCCCAGGCCTTGGTGACCAGTGAGTTGGAAAATTCCAAGCCCACCTGGCCCAGTGCATGATGCACTGCAATGACAACACCAAAAATTTGATGGATGCAGGGAGAAAGGAGCTTTAGGTGAATCAGGGGCTGGACAGTTGTGTGTCCAAATGTGTGGATGATCACACGAACCTCATTCCAACTATAACCAAGAGGATGAGAGGATCTCCCTTGTCCATTGGGAAATAAAAGTCTTTGCTGGTGGCCATTGTGGTTGAAGGCAGGGATCTATTTGAAAAGAAGAGCGTGAATCTTAGTCTTTTAAGTAAAATTTATTAATGAACAAACTAAGGATGACAGCAAACTAAGAATGACAGACACACTCCATTTGTCTCTGGACCCTGGTTCCTCTATGTTTGGATGCTAGATAGTGAAGTAGGGGAAAGGAAAAAAAATTGGTGTTAAAGTTTGGGTCAAAGATAGCTCTAGAAAGTGTGTTAGAGCCTAATTTCACATGGCAAGACCTGATCCTGGCAGTAGAGCTCTCCCTTGTACCATTCAAGAGCCCTCCAAGGTACCAGATTACCCCCCCCCATTGAGTTTATTGGTACTTTTTAGGTATACAGTGCAGCTACATTCATCATTGGGATCTTATGCCTTTGCATGACAGGTCTTGGTTTTCATTTTTTCCCCATAGCCCTGTCCTTTCTTCACCCCCTCCTCCCTTCCCTATTTACAAAAACTTTATTTCCATTTTTTTATTTCCTCAGATTTTTTTCTTAATACACAGATGCCAGCAGTCTAGCAGGTTCCTCCAAGCTGCCTATGACCTGCTGGAGTTGCAGGACAGATGTCAGCCTCTGTAGCCATGTTACTTTTCTCTCATTACTGAGACAAAATCCCCAACACCCAAAGTTAAAGGGGAAAGGTTTATTTAGTTCACAGTTTGTAGAGGTTTAAGTCTATAATCAGTTGGCTCCAAGGCACAGTGGTACATGGCAGAAGTGTGTTGCAGAGGAGACACAGTTTATGATGCCTACACAGTAGCAAAAGCAACAAGGGGAAAGAAGCCTCTCTCTGTCCCTTATACCGTATCCAGACTACTAAGAATAGGGCAGTGCCCACCAATCAGTGTACTGATTTAGTAATCAGACACCCTTAATACCAGCATCACACACTCTAGATTCAGCCACCTTTGAAAATGTTCTGTCTAAGGCTGCATGAGGCTGTGGGGGGACATCTAGACACAAACCACAGCAGTAGCTAACCTCCTATTTACCAGAAGTACCTCCACACTACTTTCTGTAGGCTGTAAAACAGATTCAGATAATTAATTTACATGTCTATAATCCCAGCATTTGGAGGGCAGGAGGATTCCTGTGAATTCAAGGCCAGTCTGAGCTACATAGTGAGCTCAAGGCCAGCACAAACTACATACCAAGACTCTGACTCAAAATAAAAGGGGTGAGGTCTATATCTTCATTTTCCTTCAATGTTCATGTCTTGAAATTCTTACTCTATCTTCCAACCTGGCAACATTTTTTTACGACAGTGTCAGCTGCCTGGGAAGCAGAGCTTCCTTCACTGGCTGTTGGACCCTCTGCCTTTTTGTGGCAGTTAACAGGACAATCTTGTAGTGACACTTTTCCCCTGAAGGGTAAAAGGGTTTGACTCTGATAAACAGTGAAATAGGAACTGTTGTCAAGTTAAGAGAGTTGTGAAGTGCTGACCTTGAAGAAAATGATTCTTACAGAACAGAATGGAATAAAAGCCTAAACCCAGCATTGTTTACTTTGCCTCCTGAATTAACAGCACCTTTCTGAGATAATCTGGCAACAGTGTGAAAAAGTAAGCAACTTGAGTTGTGACTCCTTTACCAAATATCATTTTGCCTGGGGACTGCAACATGTAGTGTTCCTGCCCAAGCACAGCTCCTTATCTTTTGGATAAGGAATGTATGTCTTTTTACTAATTTATTACTTGCAATGATAATATGGCCTGTCTGTTTGCTAAGTCAAGGCTGTTACACATTTTTCCTAGGGTTTTTTTTTCTCACAATAAAAAAGTTTCATTGTCTCCTAAGAGAAGAAAAGAACTTTGGGCTAGCATAGGAGCTTGAGGATACTGACAATTTGGAATTGTGAAGAGTCAGGAACACAGGAGATCAAGGACTGGAGGCCCTCCAGGATCACCCCCCCAAAGTCCCTGGTCCTTCTGTGGTGTGGATGCAGTTTGTCCTCAGCAAAACTCATATTAAAATCAGTTTCATATGTTTAGAAGTGACTAGACAACCAAAAGATGATTGTATCAGGCAGTTGACTCCTAAAGTACTACTAAATATTATTGTGCATTTCTGTGATGTTTATGACAGTTTCAATTTGTGATATGTTGTGATTTTCCTCATGCTAAATAATTACTATATACTTTAGTCTATGGTCTTAAATTCTTAATTTGTTTTTTAAAAAGTTCTCCCCTAAGTGTATACAATTTAGGACCCCAAATCCTAGAGGCTTCTTTAATTAGTAATGTGCTTTTCAGTGGCTTCTGGCAGTCTGTTGTAATAAAATTAGAAAACGTTTTCCTTGATGCTTTTAAATACTTAGGTTAGGTTCTAGAAATTAAAACAAAATAACAAGTAGACATCCATCTGTATTAAGGTAGTCGCTTTAGTGGTGTTAAACCCTAGTGTGAGTGGGAAGCCACATTGTAGAAAGTAAGATGATCTGGACATGACTATCCACCATGTCTATTGATCTTGAATCTAATGGCTCAAGATTTAATAAATTAACAAAGAGTGAAACACTGCCCTGGAGCACCAACGATATGCTAAACCAAAACAAGGAAGCTGGAGAATTCCCTGAATCAACAATAGACAAGGAGAAGCCTCGTTCTGAGCAGTGAGCAGCCAAGATAGATTGTCAACACATGGGCCTCTAAATATGGTGACACTGAGCTGGGATGGCATTGAAGGTCCCATTTAGGTTCCAGTGTGCTGTGGCACTTCTTCCCCATCACCTCATCCCTGAAATGAGTAGGCAAACAACTGCAATAAGGATGGCCAGGGAGAGGGGTGGCTAAGGCGAACTTTCCATCATTACCCATCATGCCACCACAGGTTTGGTTCTGCTGAAACAGGAAGCAGAAAGCAGAAACTATTCAGACCAGCCTGGCGTGGTGGCATGCATCTGTAATCCCAGCACTTGGGAGACTGAGACAGGAGGATGACTGAGCATTCTAGGCCAGCCTAGCTACATAGCAAGTTTAAGGCCAGCCTGAACTATATAGCTACATAGCTACTTAGAAGCTGTCAAAAACAAAACATGACAACCAAAACTACCCAAACCATTTCCCATGGAATACCTGTGTGAACTACACTGATACTTTGCTCTCAAATTTGGGAAAAGCAATCTTTTACTAGTTTGCAGGAAAATAGTAACAGCTTCCATGTTTTTCAACCCCAATACCAGTAGTTGTGACTTCTGCTCATTGGTGCCAAGGGTTGGCAGATGAAGTGTATTAATGAACAGCAAATCATATTCATGAAGGTAATGGTAGGCGCTGTAATGACTGAATTCCCAGGGCTGGTGGCTTGATGCAATGCATTTCTGATTCTGTCACGGTGCAATGTGGTGGTTCCCAGGTGGCAGAGGCCACTTCTGGCAGTCTCCGCTCACCCTGGCATCTACCGCAGAGCTCTGCAGGCAGCCTGGAGACAAGGCTGGGGAGATGGAGACAACACTGCAGTTCTATGGCCACCTTAGCCAAGAAGAGATATGTATCCCTTCTGTTGGAGAAACCTTGTCACATCTAGATTTGTAGAAATTTTGACCTTGGATTAAGCAGTTGCTTCTTGGGAAAACTGCTATAAACTCTGGAAAAAACCAGTCTCTACATAGACATTAGTTGTCCAAAAAAACCACTCAGAATTTATACCCAGCAGTCCCTTTCACAGTTGTGCTCAAATTTGATATGTTTCATACATGCATTTTATAGTCAGTCACATTTTCTGCTGACTAAACCTGTGAGGCCACAAAATCACACCACATATAAGTGCTGGGTAAGGGAAAGGCCACTAAAATCACCCTGGGAAATCTCCTGAATTGGGTCCAGCACAGCCAGTATTCACTTCGGTGGAACAGACTCTTTATTTCTTAGCTGGAAACAAGGGGAAGGAGTTGGCTTGTTGTTTTTAGTGGCTATATTCAGGGTTAGAATGCACATGGTTGCTTCTGCTATGCATTACCCAATTGGGGCCCTTTCTGAAGAGGTGTCCCAGGCATTCTCCCTGTAGTGTTTTGTTTTGGGTGCTCATTATGATAGTTTTTCAGCAGATGGCAGTAGAGGGTCTCATTCTAAAATGGTCCTGACAGTATGGCAGTTTTCAGCAGGAAGAGGTACAGTTTTATTTGGATAGGGACAGCTCCCTTTCCCACCACAGTGGAGACAAGGGAAGAAGTCACTGTTAGACTGCCACTGGCCTGTTGCAGCATGTGTGGGGAAGTCATTTACTGGACCCATTTCTGAGTTTGTTAGTGCATTTAAGTTGCCACTGGAGAATGTAGCGTCTCAAAATTCAAACAAACTGCTTAAGATTTAAAATATCATGACAAGAACTGGCAAACCTGCAATCAGGTCTATAGGGGTAGTGGGACATATCAGTATTAAAACTGCCAAAGAATTTTATTTTCATAAGAGTGAGGTATGCATCTCTTTTATGTCAAATGTATGTATCTTGATGATTTTAAGTTCCTGACTATGACTACAAAATTGTTTTACATTGAATAATTTACATTTCATCATTTTAAAGAATGGCTTGACATTTAGCATACTTGTTCATATGAGAATGTCAGTTTGCCTGGGTTGAGAGATGCCTAACTGATTTCTAAAGCAGACTTCCGGGTGTGTCTGTGGGGTGTTTCTAGGGATGATTGACACATAGGTCACCCACTGAGGGGGCAAGCCCCACCCTGACTGTGGGCAGCACCATCCTATTGGTGGTGCCATCTGAATGGAAGGAAGGGAAGCAGGAGGAAGTCAGCCTGCATTTGAAAAGCTCCAGTCTGTGTGAGCAGATGCATCTCTCCCTGATACCATTGCTTATGGACATCAGACTTCATATTCTTCAGTGTTTCCTCACCAGCGACTCTCCAGGGAGCTCCCAGGCTTTCAGTCTTGGGCTGATTTGCATTGCATGCTTGGTCCCTCTTGGTCTACTTCCAGCCTCTTAGGCTGAGAGGTGACTGGGTCCTCTGCCTCTCCAGGGTATAGACAGGGTCCTGCTGTGGACTCCCTGGCCTTTGAACCTGTGAGCCTAATAAATCCCTTTGCATAACTATATATGTATATTTCCTACTGGCTTTGTTCCTCTAGAGAACCCTAACCAATACATCAACCTAAAAAGTAATGCTTGTCCTGGAGCAGGGATATTTGCTATCCATGTGGTAAGCTGACATCCCTGCAGCAGTGGACACGTGGGCAGAGTCCCCACATTCTTCTGGTCACAGGCAACTCTCTTCATTCCTCAGTTCACCTCTGTAGATTCAACCAGCCTCACAGAGAAATAGGGAAGAAGTACAACTGCACTGAACTATTTTTTCTTATCATTATTCCAAATAACAATTATTTCCATAGCACTTTACAATGTTTTAGTTCTTATAAATAATCTAGAGATGATTTGAAATCTGGGAGGATGTGCAAATACCATGCCATTTTATACAATGGATTTAAGCATCCCCAAATGTTGATATCTGAAGAAGGAGGAAGGGTATCTCTGTTTCCCTTATTCCTCCTCTCCCACTCACCCCCAGACTCAGTTGGACTTGTAGAAGTTAAATGAACAAATAGTCACATGTTCTCTGTGTTTTATTGACCAAGGGCATTGTGTTCAGGGCTATGGGGTCAATGAGGTTGGGGTGACCTCACTGGTACCCTGTTATAGATGCTATTGCACCTCTGTTCCCACCACAGAGCCAGAGGTGTTGGGTCAGCCAGGTCCCAAGGCTCCTCCAATCTGCCTGTCCCTGATCCTGCCAAAAGAAAAGTGGATTGTGACTCATGTGTTTGTAGGTAACTCTGGTGGCCATCTGATAGTCCTATGACTAATGTTGCTCTGTGTTTCTTCCAATTTCAGAAATTCTTCTGGTTTTTAAAAATATTCTTTGGGGTGATTCTATTCACCTCTATATTTCAAGTTAGACTCCTATTGTGCAATAATAGAGTTCCATCTTCGTAATTGATTTTTGTTTTCTATGAACCACTCAGTAATGCAGACCAAATGTTTATGAGTTTGATATCATTTGCAACTAAAAAATCTCACTGATTGGGAAATTTGCCAATAAGATAAGGCTTGCTTATTTTGGGTGAAAGACGTCTACAGACTTGGGTGGGGAGTGAGAAGAATGAAGGAGAAGCTGCAGATGGAGCCTACATCTTTTGCTTTTCTACCCCACTGCAGCAAGAAAGCCCTCACCAGAGTCCAGATTTGGGCCCCTTGACCTTGGACTTTCAGCCTCTACTATAGAACTGAAAGAAAACATCTACATAAATATTTGAACCCAGGGCTTTTGCACTGAGCTACATCTCCAGCTCTTTTTATTTCTTGTTTTGAGACGGGCCTCTTACTAAGTCACTAAATTGCCCAGGATAGGCTCAAACTTGTAATCCTACCACATCCAGGTTTTGTTTTGGTATCAAACTTGGGCCCTTGCACTTAGGAGGCTGGCAGTGGAACCACTGAGTCAAATCCCCCACTCTTGTTTGTTTTTTTGAGAGGGAGTCTCACTGTGTTGCCAGGCTAGTCTTAAATTCCTATGCTCAGGTGATCCTCCCATCTCAGCCTCCCAAGTACCTGGGACTACAGCCATGAGCCACCATGCCCAGGAAAAGCTCTGTTCTGTATAAATTACCCAGTCTCAGATATTCTGTTACAGAACCACAAACCATAATAAGACAATGACCTTGAGAAGTTCTTTTGTGCTCAATGTCATTCTGCCCATCTTTCATTCTAAAAGATGTAGGTTATGACAGGCAAAATGTGCAGATACACACACACTAAATCCTTAATGTCTATGAATAATCTTTATTTTTGTCTCTTTTTTTTTTGCTTACCTATAACTTTCAGAATTTTAAAAAAGACATATGTATTACTTTTGTCACTAAGTTATTGGTGAAAAAATAAAAGATATGAAAAAGATAGAATGCTGGACCAGGCCCTTAGAATGGTTGGTAAATAGGTCTACTCCTTCCATCTCTGTCCTGGTCAAAGAGGCCCAGTGTTGTTCCTTATTCTCGCAGTTCTCTGTTTTACTACTTTGCTTTAAGATCATATTTGCATCACAAAAAGAAAGGAGCAGAAATGCAGGGAAACATTAAAATGATGAACTACCAATGAGGGAATGTGACTGTTCTACACATAGTGCTTTAGTTCCTTGGAAAAGCTGTAACAAAATGCTATCTCTGTGTGGTTTATAAAAAGAAATGTATTTTTCCTGGTTCTGGAAGCTGGAAGTCCAAGATCAACGCAGTAGCAGATTAAACGTCAAATGAGGGATGCTTTCTGGTTCATCACCTTCAAATGTGCAGCAACCTTGAAAACTGCAGGTTCCCCAAGCTGGACTATATGGCTTTAGATATTGAAGATAAGATTTTTTTTTTAAATAAAGAGACTATCTTGAAAGAGAGGGATATGGAAACTTCAAAGCTCTTTTTAATAGTTTCTTTGAAATAATGCAAGTGCATTCTGTTTCAGTGAGACATTAGTTGTGAGATGAAAATGGTCTTTGGAAATTCTTTGAAACTTCATATATACTTTCAAGTATTAAAATTAAAAATTGATTTACATGTTAATAGAAATCTTCTATTCCCATTGAGATTGCCTACAATCAGGCATTTACAAATGACATATGTTAAGTCATTTGGTGATGGTTTCCCAGGGTTCCTGGTATGGTCACTGAAGCATGTGGATTCGCCTCACCAGTTCCACATGGTTGAGGCAGTGGTGGTAAACCCTAGGCCCACATGACTAGTTCTGCTTTGGCAGAATGACTCAGTTCTTCCATCCATTTCTGATGGTTATGCAAAACTTAAACTGTTAATAGAAATCGGTATTCACAGATTTGGTGGCAATCCTGATGCTTTTGTAGTTTAAGCCCAGCCCTCATCTTTACTAAATGCTTTTGAGGAGAGAAATATTGTGCGTGTGTGATTGTAGTACACAAAAATTAGGCTAATCACCAAGGGATGGGCACTCTGCCATTTGTGGAATGGTTTTCCAGGATAAGGGTTGAGTTGAGCTATCCAGGTGTCTCCCCCGAGAATCTCCCCATGTAGAAAGCATGATTCAAAAATGGATCTACCCAGGTAGAGTGGGAGGGATCCAGTCTTCTCCACATAAATCTCAGCTTTCAAAAATGGCAGCAAGGCTATTTTCAGCAATTAAGTCAAGGTGCCAAAGTAAGCATGCTGCTGACATTGTAGGATTTATTACCCAATGATTGATGATAAATGAATTTCCATGCTGTATTTCCCTCTCTATGGCTGGGACAGCTTTTGATAGTGGTGGCAATGTTCACATCATCTTCTCTTCCCCTTCATCTCTATGGCTGGGTATTGACCACACCCTCATCTCACCCACACTGTGGCCCTCTAAACATCTTGGACAGGCTTGCAATAAGGTTGATCAAATAACGGGCCCTGGACACTGGAGGTGAGCAGAAGTGCAGTAAGTGTCTAAAAGTACTTGTTCTGTGCTCCTCATTTCCAGTGATCTCACAGGCCTGGTGCTGAAGAGCTTGGACTTCTGAGCTCTTGATTGTGGTATTGGTGTTACAGGTAAAAGTGTGAATATGAACAGACTCATCAACTTATAGACATTAAATACATTTAGTTTTTGTATCAATAACATCCCAATAAAGCTCTTTGAAAATCCTGCCTTTTAATATGGAAGGAAACATTTTACTTCCTGTGCCAGCAAGGAAGAGCTACACATACATATGTGGTTTCCAAATCTGCCTCCAGAATTGCAATGTTGCTAAGGGTGCTGTCCTTGTCCCAGGGCTCTGATGATACACTCCATCCATCACTGTACATAGCACCTTGGGTCAGTAATTGCTATCTGAGGGATAGCCAAGATGAGCTAAATTGGGGAGAGACATGGGGAGGAGGTATGGGGGGCTTTAATTATACCTATTTTCATATGGGAAACTGAGGCTTGAAAGGTGAAGTCCTTATTTAGAGTATATAGCTTTAGGTTCACTGGGGATTCCAGAAGCCATGTATTTAATCACCAAGCTAAATTGTGCAAATTGGAGTTGGGTTGACTTCATATGTCCAAGCAGAATGTGTCCAACTGCTTTCCTAGCAAATTTACTATGATTCTGTGGAAAACATTTCTTTAAGTAATCGTGGGTGGAAATCCATTCTTGAGTCACAAAATCAATCAAATGACAAGCTTGAAGGGAGCACAATAGAAAATAACAGGCTGCATTGGCACCATTCTTTGAAGTATTGTTCCAAGGAAATTGTGTTTATTAAACACACATCCACATGTGTTTCACTGAGGTGTAAACTTCATCTCCTGCTACAGATCTCACTCAACAGAGTCTAAATGCACCTCACAAAGGTGGAATTTTGAAGTTAACTGGAATTTTTTTGGGGGGGTACTGGTGATCAAACTCAGGACCTTGTGCTTGCAAAGCAGGTGGCAGAACCACTGAGCTAAATTCCCGGCCCCTGAAGTTAACTGGAATATAAAAAATTATATTTGTGGGTAATCTATGATTCCCAATGGGTTGGCCCTTAAATTCCTCTACTGTTCCTTGATCCCAGAAGCATCACACAAGCAAGTTTGCTTTATTTATCCCACTAGAAAGGCACCAATGGCCATGTGCCCCTGGTAACTAGATCTGCCCCAGACTATCCTCACACAAGGCCACAGGATTCCTCTAAGGAAAGGGCAATATCAGAAACAGGAGTTTTCCTTTCAAAGTAACACATCCCAGATGCTCATGGTGGCATCCCATGGTGGTAATCTCAGTATTTAGGAAGCTGAGGTAGGAGAATTATTGAGAGTTTGAGGCTAGACTGAGCTATGTAGTGAGTTCAAGGCCAGCCTGTCTGAAGAAAAAAAAAAAAAAAAA
>NW_022900921.1:42357681-42364297 GCF_012274545.1 Fukomys damarensis
GAAAAAAAAAAAAAAAAAAAAAGCAAAACAGAAAAAGTAACTCATTTCAAAGACCTTCCAAGACTTTCCACGTGCAGATCCTTGGAGTGCTAAGAAATGCTTCTATCTCTCTAGGGCCAACAAGACCTTTCCTCTTCCCTTTATACTGGGGAATCTGCTCTACCATCTCATCTGATCCCTGTCTAGTCTCAGCCTATTTTGAACCAGATGGTTGATTTCAGCCGGAAAAGAAAAGGCCATTATGATATCCCTTCAAAGGAAAGCAAAACGGAGTGAATAAGAAATGAAATAAATTCACAGTGAGCAAGCAGTTGGGCCTGTGCACGACAGCAACAGCGCTGTTCCTTAGACCCTAGTGTGCACGAGAGTCACCTTGAGGGCTTATTAAACTCAGACTGGCTTAGTAGGTCTCAGGTGGGGCCTAATGTTCTGTTTCTCATAAAGAGCCAGCGGTTGATTGCACTGGAGATCCCTTCTATGTGTTAAGCAGCTTCCTTCCTACTTCTTTGCAGACTCTCTTCATCTTTGGTTTTTGGTAGTTTGATTAGGATGTGTGTGGGTGTGGGTTTCCTTGAGTTCATTCTTGTTGGAGTTTATTGATACTCTTGGATTTGTAGATATGTTTTTCATCAAATTTTGGGAGTTTTCAATGATTATTTCTCATAGAGATAGTGCAATTGGGCCTATGGGACTGCTCCCCTGCATTCGACTAACCTTGAGAAGCAGCCCAGGCCAATCCTTCAAACTTTGTCCTAAGACCTACAACCCAAAGGCAGAAAAACAAAAGATCCCCAGAATATTCCAAAATCCCAAACCAGGATGCGTGTCCAGTTTCTCCAGCAAGACCTATAGTAACCTTTCTTCATTTGGAGTTTATTGAAGGTTCATGCATATGGACTACATCTCATACATCCAAGTATAACAAAGTGAATTAGGTGAAAGGGCACACACAGTAGACACCGCTGACCTGACCCAGCACTCTGAGTCACATTGTCAATTACATTCTGGAAGAGCCAACGGGAAGCACCCTAGTCCTGGTGTAACAGTTTAAATTGTTAATCCCAACCCCTTCAGTGCTCATGCCACTTTCCTTTGAAGTGCTCAAGCCTGATTGTCACCTGATTAAAACTATGCTGCTTTTTCCTTATTGTCGTCACATGCCGCGTCCAATTGTTCACTGTACACAAGAACCTAGAAACCCGTCACTCCCAGTGATATTTCTCTATATATTTTTCTTTCACTCTCCCCAACCTTCTCCTTCAGGAACCTCTATTTCATGTACTTGGTCTACTTATCACTATCCTGCAGATCTTTCAGGCTCTGTCGACTTTTCCTCATTGTATTTTCTATAGGAAATATCAATTGAGTTATCTGCTGGCTCAATTTTGCAGTTGTACCCCTGCAATGGATTTTTCATTTTTGCTATTATATTTTTCAAATATAGAGTTTGTAAAAAAAAAATATATATAATTCCTATATTTTTACCCATATTCTTGTTTTGGTAGGATATTGTTCTCATACTTATCATTTTTTTTTGGTACCAGGGATTGAACTTGGGTCCTTGCATTTACAAGGCAGGCCACCGAACTGCTGAGCTAAATCCCCGGCCCCATCTCATACTTATCTTTAATTTTTTTTTTTTTTTGAGACAGGGTCTCACTATGTAGCTCAGCCTAGCCTGCAACTCACCATGCTAACCTTGAACTTGAAGCAATCTTTCTGCCTCAGCTTCCTGAGTGCTGGAATTACAGGCATGCACCATCACCCCTGACACCTTTGAAGTTTTATAGTTATCCTATTGAAAACTCCAGTAAATATCACTACTTCAGGTGGCTGCAGTGATAAACAGTTGCTGCTGATTGTTTTAAACAAATGCCTAGTGGATAGGGCCATTTGCACAAAGAATCTCTAAGTCATTCCAATTAAAGATCCTAAAATGGAGCTTTTCCAGTAAACTGCCAGAAAAGTCAAATAAGAGATAAACTTCTGGGGATAGGGCGTTTTGAAATTCTCCAAACTCCATTTATCTCTCTGAGGTGATTAGAAATGGGGCAAACAAGATTAGCTGGGTAGAATGTGTCAAAAGTCATAAAAACCCTTGGCTAACAGGTTGAGTGAGATGTTTCCTAAAAAGGGAGGACATGCACAAAACCTGGGACTCAAAACAACATCAGGCTGAGCACTGCAGACCAATTAGAAAAATGCTATCTTCAATCCTCATTTGAATCTGGCGCGGTTTGCAGGACCATCAGATGATGCTTTTTTAAAGCCTTCATTTACATCTGGTGGGAAGCCAAATGAATCTTCTAAGGCCAGTTTAAATCTGAGTGACACCAAGAACCTGGAAAAAAGCTCCAAGAGACCCTCCACCCAGGAACACCTTCAGCAATTAGGCAGGATGTTAGTCACTAGTAGGATGGAGTCAAGGAGCTGCGGGCTACTTGGAAAGTGAAGAAGGCATGATCCCTCCCCCTTTACTTTCTTAATCATTAGCTGTGGTGGATTAACACAGAAATCAACTTGGAACATCCAGCTGAACCGAATCAGCATGGTTCTGGCGTGAAAGACCCACCTGAGAATTGACTGTTGCCAATGGCATAAAAAAAGAACTGGAGGGTGTGAGACTGAGCTAAAGTGATTCCATGTTGGATGAGTAATGGCCCCAGAGGCCATTGTGTACCACTCCCCTTTGTAGTTGCACACCTACCTTTGCTTAGGAATGTAAGACTGCATAACTTTGTGTAATCTTTACTGCACAACTGTGATTTTAAATTCCTAGCCCCAACTGTGAGTTAATAATGTGAGTAAATGGGCAAATGCTTAAGAGTTCTGGAAAATGAGATAAGATCTGTGCTGTACACAGAGATCCAAAGTTAATTGTTTTACTGCTTGCTTGTCCAAAATGCCTTAGAGACCCCCCCAAGCATCTTTTAATCACCAGCGTGTGATTGCTGAGTACGCGACTGCTGACCACCAGCAGACTAGTAGCCTTTGTCCCCTACCTCCAGGCTTTAAATGATAACCCCCCTTATCCCTCAGCCCCTGAGCTGGTGCCTCTCTGAGCTACTCAGCTCTGGGAGTGCCGTCTGGTCAGACTAATAAAGGTCTGTTTCCTTTCCAACGTGTCCAGTGTGTTCCTTCCCAGGTGAATCTCGTGGCTGTCGAGCTCTCTGGAGCGGTAATTTTGAGCTCTTTGGAGTGGTACTGAGCTCTTAGGAGCGGCAGTAAGGCCTTAGGTCTTACAAGGGGAAGATCATGGGCTGTTAATTTTCTAGGAGAAGCTTGCTCTGGTTGGTTTTCCTGATGCAAACTTGGCTGTTCTCACCATCAGTGGAGCTCTGGTCCTTTCTGGGAATGGCTGTTGTTCATGTCTGGGAGCTCTGATCTTCACCTTGAGCATCACTTCCTGGCTCCAGCGCAGATCCCTCAGCCTGGTGGAACAGATCCTTTACCTCACCCGCGCAGGTTTTCTGGCTTCCACCACTGGCCTTTGGGCCTTCTGGGTGCAAATCCTCAACACAGAGTTGCATGAGATATTGCCTCTAGCTGGACTCATGGAGGACACTGCCTTGGGCTGTAGACCTTCAGCTGCACTTGTGTAGGACATTGCTGTGGGATCCAGGCCCTTGGCTGGATTCTTTGGGTCTCTAGTGTGTGGTTAGATCTCTTACTCTTTTCTGCATTTGACTTTTTGGGTGAATGTTATAAACCTATAAATTGTGTCCTGTATTAAATCTATTTCCCTTGCAAACCCTGATTACAGCATTAGCTATAAACAAAATCAACACAAAAACTAGCTCATAAGACTGTAACATCCTTTAAGTATGCTAATAAGGCCAAGGGCCCTATAAAGTCCAGATGATGGGTGAGAGGTAAGAAAAACCTTAAGTTCTCAAACTAAGTGGGAGACATCCAGCTGAGAAGTAAACACAGACCTACTTCCCCCTGAGGTAGGTAAACACAGCCTATTTATTTGTACAAGAACAATAATCCTGGAGGAAGGAAAAGATATTACAGTACTTGAAAGACTCAGTTAATCATAAAATGTAACCTGAGACCTCATTCAAAGCAACTTGCCACTTTGACACTTACCCATTTCATGCTTGAAGGTGTATTCCACCCACCCTCTGAAAATCTATCATTTTGCAATACACTCTACCTGTACTCTACAGGACTCCAGTTATGCTGCTGCTCTTCCACAGCTACTGAGGCTGCAGAGCTGTTTCCAAGGCCACATATATTCTCAACAAAACCATGTAAAGATCGTGTTTAGCAACCTGAAGATAAGCTCTTACACTGGGTGGTTCTAGTCCTAAAGATAACACAGTTCAACTATTACACATATTAATTGTTGTACAAAGATTATCTAAGGCAGCCTACTTATTGCATATAGATTAAGTCAGTATGCTTATCAGAATCCCCAGAAGATTTCTCCTTTTCTTCTTCTTCCCTTTCCTCTTCTTTCTCTTCTCTTCCACTTTCTCCTCCTACTCCTCTTCCTTTTTGGAGACTCCTCCTCCTTTTGTCTCACTTTGGAGTTCAGACTGGCCTTGATGGCCTTGAACTCCCTACGTTGCCCAGGCTGGCCTCAAACACCTGGCATTCCTACCTCTTTTCTCTTCCTCCCAGAAGTTTCCTACAAATACAGATTGACCCACTTTCAGAAATACTCATTCAGCAGGTCTAGGATGAGGTCTGAGAATCTATGTTTCTAGCACTTTCTGGAGAATCCTGAGGCCACTGGTTGTTGGCCCATGTTGAAACCTTCTGAAGTTCTGTGATACTGTACCACCAGCACACTTCTAGAATACTTTCTTCTATAGTGTGATGCCAAGGGAATGCATAGCATTATATTTACCAACAAACTTAAGTCCCCTTTCCCTCCATAATTTTCATTCTACAGTTGCATTAGGGCCCTGTTCTTTGCCATACTGGGAACATGATTGATCTTTTTAGACAATCAGAATTATGCAACAGTGAAATGACTAATACTGTTGGAAGCTTGATCTTCATTGTTTGTTATTGTGCTAAGTAAATGAAAGTCAAAATTAGACTGATGTATGTTTTTAAATGTTTGTAATTTAAATTTCTCTGTGTTAAAGCTACTGACTTAAAAGCTGTTAGTTGGTTTATAGTCTATTATCTGAACAGGACACTTTTCAGAGTGAAAGAGGATCTAACAGCAACTTTTCTGGAGAAAAAAAACAACAGAGGAAAACAGGGCTGTCGCAGGCAAACTAGCATATTGGCCACAGTAATTTTTAGAAAATAAAATACCAAAATATTTTTTGGTATTTCTACAAGCATGTGAGATTTTTCTTGGCTCTAATTTTGTGCTAGAGTGAAGGTTTTGTCATTTCCATTTATCTGAAGAGATTATAAACAGCAAGTGTTTTGTTAATAAATCACTTTTTAGAAGAAAAATAAAATTAAAAGTCAGTAGAGAAAACTTAAAAACTAGCCTTGTATTTTTATTTTTATTTCAGACTATTGTCAGCACTTGAAATTTGTTGGCATGGTAAAGATTAGACCTAGTTTTAAGTAAATTCAGAGTTTTTTTCATTTAATTAATAGCTTTACATTTTAAAATAAATTATAAATACTTTTTATACTGAAATGTGAACTCAGAGAAGTAATGTGGTTTACTGTGTTTAAATAGTTTTAAGGAGAAAGTTGTTTTCTGATACAATGTAAAGATTCAAACATAAAGCAACTTTATGTTTAGTCCAATAGTATTTACCCTTGCTCAAGCAGAAGTGTTGTATTTATTTATTTTTATTATTTTTCTTTGTTTTGTCTCTTTTTGTTTTTTCAGAAATGTTTAAAGTCCTATTAAAGTAAAAAAAAAGTCTTCTGAAAACCTCTAACTACTAATTTTGGATGAGAATAGTAAAGAACCGGTGTTTGTTGGTAGTTTATAGTTTCACATTTAGGTACACACGTCAGAAATGGACTGGGAAAATACTATTGTATTGTAAACATCAGAAGTCTCTATATATTCCCAATACTGCACTTCTAATTCTTTGCTGTATTTTTTTGTTGTTTTATTTTATTTTATTTTATTTTTTTTTTTGTTTGTTTGTTATATATTCCCAATACTGCACTTCTAATTCTTTGCTGTATTTTTTTGTTGTTTTATTTTATTTTTTTTTTTTGTTTGTTTGTTTGTTTTTTTTTGAGACAGGGTCTCACTATGTAGTTCAGGCTGCTCTGGAACCCACTGTGTAGCCCAGGCTGGTCTCGAGCTCGCAGTGATCCTCCTGCCTCTGACTCCAAAGTGCTGGGATTGATTACAGGCGTGTGCCACCACGCCCGGCTGCTCTTTGCTGTTTCTGGTTGGAAGGTTCAGTTGGCTAAACGGCCCTAGGAAGTGATCACAAGTGCACCCTCCGACTAAATGACCTAAGCGCGTTACCGGGCCGCGGCTCTTCGAAGGGCCCTGCTTTCTTTGGAAAGTGTCAGGGTCTCAGAAGCCTCAATTAGGTCCGGAAATTCAAGATCTCCGTGTAGTCACAGAGCAGGCTGAGAGCAGACGCATCTCTAAACTCGGCTCTGCAGTCTCAGAAAACTCGACGCAGCCAGGGAACAGGCGCCCGGCGGCCGAGACTTGCGGGTG
>NW_022900921.1:42364617-42429189 GCF_012274545.1 Fukomys damarensis
GGCAGGCGGGGCCGGCCCCCGCGGTCGTCATGGAAATGCACAGCCGAGAGGTTCGCCGCGGTGGTGGCGTCTGTGAGCACAGAAGATCCTCGGGGGCGACCCGGTGCCTCGGACCCTGAAGGCCTCGCTGTGCTTAGGTGCGGGTGAAAATCAACATGCTCCTCAGGGTGGTCAGTGGGGCACTGTCCCCTCGACTCCTGCCCATTTACCCTGGCCCCTACTCCCAGACAACATGCCTCCCATCTTTGCTTTTTTATGTTATATTTCTCTCTGGCTGTGCACGTCAGGGAAGGGATGCCGAGAGATTTTCAGGGACCCTTGGCCGTCCTTTGAAAAGCCAGTGGTGAATGTGTGCGCCAGGGAAGACTGAGACACTCAAAATGTCAAACGTAAATTTGTACCTTTGTGGGCGAAGGAAGCGAGAGCATCGATGGGCTGGGCTTCCCTGCCGCCCCTTGTCGCCTGCCCTCTGACATTACGTAAGGATGGGCTCCTCCTCCCAGAGTTGAAAGATCACGTTAATGCTCCTCTGGGTGAGAAGGAGTATAGGCTGTTGTAGAGCCCATCTTCGCGTCTTTTGCTCTGCTGCTGTATTTTTTGTTGGGAAACTGACTAAGAGTACAGTGTGATTTGTCACCTGCCTTTCTGGGCGTCTGAACCATGGGAATGAGGGCTCGTTGGGGGTTGGGATATTGCAGTGAAATCCTGTGTGGTTCCTCCTGTCACAGTGGGTTGTGTGGACCTTGGGCACCTACCTTGTGGGTGGGGCTGGGGATAGAGAAGATTGTCCTCGGTGTGAATCCTGGTGGACTCCAGTTCTCAATGTTTGCATCTGTAAAAAGTGAAAACGGAATCCTTTTTGCCAAGTTTGTTTTGAAATCTAGGTAACGGTTGTTAACGAATCGCTATAGGTTGTCCTTTAATAAAGCCTGATTTTTTCTTTGGTTGGAAACAGGCTATCTTCAAAAGGAATTTTGTACTAGGCTGGATCTTCTGTTTTGGAGATTCTTTGCTGAAATGTTTACTCCTGGAAGGTTCCGTTTATTGGTTTCTCTGAAGAGAGCTGAAAGGTGGTGCACACGTGAGAGGTGTGATCAACATGGTGGTTCTGTTAGAGGGATGGTGTTGGGGAACCGTGATGCTGTCCCCGGGGTGGCCTCCTAAGCTCACAAGGCCTTGTTCCCTGTGATGTCTTGTAAACATGCTCCATAGCAACGAACCACAGTTCCAGGAAGGCTTTGACTCAAAGACAGGTTTTAAAGGAATGGATGATGGACAGATCCAAAGGGAAAGAAGGGCTGTATTTCTTCCCAGCTCTGCAACAAAATTAGTTGTACTTACATGTTGACCTGGCTTTTCATTTACCATCCTCCATCTCAGTGTTTATCTGCTCAGGTAAGTCCTGAGTCGGAGCCTAAGTCAGACATTATAGTTTATCCTGTTTTGGAAACTGGATGTTTTGTAATACTGTTGTTAAAATGGATATTTTAAAAAACATGTTAAGGAAACAAGAAATATACACAAGAGCTTTCTGCAGTGGTAGACCACTACAGAAATGGCATGTATGCTGTGGAGAACTATTGGCCTTGCAAGTCCCTCTAGCCTGCAGTCTCCCTGGGAGCATTCTCTGTCAGCATTTTTGTGAATGCACCAAGGAAAAAGACCTGGAAGGAGGAAGGCACCTACTAACCCCCCACACCCACACCCACACCCACCCCTCAGGGCTTAGCAACTCCTGGTTTCAGTGAGGCAGTGTGGAGGCGGAGACTTTCCACCAAGACTGTTTTTTCCTGTGTTAACTTCTTAATGAGAAATTTCTCTTTAGCTTGCATATTCTAGAAAAGTTCCCATAGCATCATCAGCTACTCATGGTGTCAGGAAGATTTGACTTTCACTGAGGAAAAAATAGAGCAGATCTGCAGTGAAGGAGGCTTACTTCTGTTGGTGCTGCTTTTGTAGAACTTAATTAATGAGCTGGTCTTGAGAGATCCTTCAACACAGCTTTTATTTTTTTCTCTTTATTGTCTTGGAGCAGAAGCTGACTTCATTTTGACTGTCTCTGTGCTTTAAGAAAATACCCATTGTGAATCTAGTCCCCAGGAACTTACCTGGTACACACCTTGCTGCCCTAATTATTTATTGTATTTTGATATGATTTCAGACTCTGGTAGAAAAGTTGCAAGAATTCTTCGATACCTTTTTTTCTCATTGAGTTTATTGATACATTGTAGGTATACAGTACAGTTACATTCATCATTGCGATCTTGTACCTTTACATGACAGGTCTTGGTTCTCATTTCTTCCCCTTGTCCCTGCCCTCCCTTTACAAGATACTCTTTATATAGGTTCTCCTGACATGGAGATTTTGCTCTATTTCCTTTGTCCTCATATTCATACTTGGTTACTTTTTAACAAACTATAGTATTTAATAGTTGCAGACTCAGTACCCTTTTATCTTTAAGTACTTTGCAATGTATTTCCTAAAAACAAGGACATTCTCTTATATAATAAAGGTACAATTATTTTTTAAAAATCAGGAAATGAGCATTGTTACAATGTTGTTATTTGAAATCTTGCCAATTGCCCCAATGTCCTTTATAGCAAAAGAGAATCCTAGCTTATTTGTTGCATTGTTTTTCTGTCTCTGTAGTCTCCTTTAATATGAAACATTTGAAGACTGCCAGCTATTTTTTATATCATGTTCCTCAATTTGGGTTTCCTCGTGACTAAATTCAGTTTATGCACTTGTGGCAGAAGTAGCACAGGCTTGATGGCCTGGTTTTCTTAGTGTGTCCCATTAGGAGACACAGGTTGCCCATTAGTCCTTTCACTGGCCTTGTTAACTTTGGGCACTTGGTTAGCAGAGTGTCTGCCTCATTGAAGAGTTTCCACTTCTCCCCATTGTGATTAATGTGTGTCTCGTAGGGAGAGAACGTGAGGGTGTAAATAGACTGCCCTAATTCTTTTACCCACTGATTTGGAACCATTGATGCTTCTTATCTGAATCAGTTACTATGATAGTTGGCAGATGGTGATTTTCTAATTCCATATTTCCTTCTACTTTTACTACTTGGAATTGTACTGAAGAGAAGAAGAACTTTACTTTCTTCCTTATTTACTTTTGATTTGCATCTCTGGATTCATTAATGCTCATTTTATTCAATAGGTATAGCCTGTTACTGTCAGTACTCCAGTTATTGCTTGAACTCTTCCGGTTGTGGCCTGTGGGAGCCCCTTCCAGCTGGCCCTTGTATCCTTTTGACATTTTCCTGTCATTCTGTGAGGACTGCTTTTCTTTCAGGCATATCAAAACTCAACCAGCATTTTCTTTATCCCAGCCCTGGAATTAGCCATTTTCTCCAAAGAGCCCTGGTTCCTTTTAGTGGGGAATGATATTCAGAACCAAGATGGCTGGACATGGTGGCACATGCTTATAATCCCAGTGCTCTTGGAGGCAGAGACAGAAGGATCTCAAATTCTAACCTAGCCCGGGAAGTTTAGCAAGACCTGTCTCAAAAACTTAGGGGGCATTGGGGATGTAGTTCAATCCCCAGTATTAAAACAGAAACAAACATGTGTGCCTGTACATATACACACAGAACCAAGTTATGGTCCAAAGGTGTGCTCATTGTTCCTGAAGTGCTATTGCTTCTAGATTTTTTTGGTGGACAAATACTGATAGTAAACAAGTACAGTCGCATTACACAAAATTTTCTGTGATTTGCCTTTTAAAATTGTTATAGGACCAGGGATTTAGCTCAGTGGTTCCGCCACCTGCCTCGCAAGCACAAGGACCCGAATTTGATCCCTGGTACCAAAAAAAAAAAAAAAAAAAGAAAAAGAAAAAAATTAATGTTATGTTCTGGATACGTATATGTACTGACACAATGTTTGCCTTTTGGAGTGTGGGATCAACATTCCATAGTATGAATGTATCATAATTTGACTGTTTCTTACTGATGCTTGATTCTGATTTTCTGCTCTAAAAGTAGTCAGGCATGAACCATATCACTGTTAACCATCACACATGATTCAGTTGTCTAGGCCTCTGGAAGTAGAATTTCTGGGATAAAGACTAATTTTAAATTGAAAATACTATGTTGCCAAATTGTCCCCCAACAGCCTTTATCAATTTGTACTCCTAATAGTGAATGAAAATGTCAAAGTGAAAAGACCTTTCTACTTGGCCAACATTGAGCAAAATAGAGTCCACCAAGAAAATGTGTATACAGCTCAGCAGTTCGCTGTGCTAATAAATGTCTGGAAGCTAATGGCCACCACTTTGAGCACCTGTTGTAATTGTAGAGGCAAAAGATAACTTGTATTATTCTCATGATGTCTCAATAAATTAGTATTAAAATACTTGTACAAGGTTTTCTTTACCTGATGTATATATATCTTGTTAATCTTGCCAGTCTGATGGGCAAAGAAGACATCATTGTTTTAATTATATTTCACAAATTGCTGAAAATATTGAAGACTTTTCATGCTAGTAGCATCTGAGAATTATCTGTTCACATCCTGTGTCCATTTTTTCCTTACTAGGTTGTTTTTTGTTACCTCACCAGATTGGGGAAATTACTTTAGCTTTGGATGTAGTCTTGGCAGCCTTAGAAAGCCCTTTAAGGATATGATGCATTGTTTATACTAAGAGAGAAGGAGCCTCGTGTTTTCTGAGCATCCCCTGCATGCTAGGCCCAGGGCAGGTGTCCCCAGGCAACCTCTTAGAGATCTTGTCCAGGACTAAGCTGTGTGTTGAGAAAATCACGGTGAGGTGTGGTTGACCAAGTATTAAAAGGGGTTGAACTGGGATTCCAACCCAAGTCTGTGGATCTATTGCCATTTCCATTAAATCACATGAAAATAAATGCTTTACTTTATATATCAGTATATGCATGAAAATTAATTACTTGGACTCCATATCACCAATTCTGTTTTTAGTATTTTGAATTTCTCTTTGCAATGTCAAGAACTTCTTTACTCAGTCCTGCATGCTGAGCATATATATCTTTCAAAAGCACTGCTTTTTATTCCTAGAACTGTTGTGGGCTTTAGAGCTGAACTTTCTGAGAGCCGCCAAGAAGATATGTGACACTGGGCAAGAAGATTAACTTTTTTGTGCCCAGTTTTCTCATCTGAAAAACTAGACTGGTGGTGGTGGGCATCACAGAGGACTTTTGAGTTACACAGCACATGCTTAGAGCCAGCCTGGTGCCTAGTAACTGCAGGGATGTGAGCCCTTACCATGAGTATGTCTGGAGCATGTGGGGCCAGTGTGGGATTAGATTATCCTTTTCCCTGCAAGTTTAATCTCTTAACCATCCATTTGTCATAACCCGTATGGAGATAGGGAGGTCAGGGCCCTGTGTTCTGCACCACTGTCTCTTTTTTCTGGTCTCTTGCGTGTACCTTTCTCATGCCTCATGGTAGTTTTCAAGCTTGTGCCTGCCAGCTAGCCCAGCCCAGATGGCTCTGTGGTGTTTGCCCATAACCCTAACCCAGCCTGCTCAGTGAGCATGGAGTCTGCTCAGTGATGTTCACCTGCTGAGGGCTCGGAAGCAGAAAGGTGAGTCAGTGCGGAGGGGAGCATCAAGGTTCACGTATGACTTCATGATGACAGTGATTTCTGGAATAGGGTCAGGGGGACTGAGGGTGTCCTCTGACCTCCAGGAGGAGGGATTGGGACTCTGGAGGAGGAAAGCATTATCCCTTCCTTCCTGTCGCGCTCCCAGAGCCCTTTCCCTGTCTCCTCCTCAGTTTCCTGCAGTGCCCTGGTCGGCACCTCACTAGGCAGGACTCTTGAGGTCTCCTGAAGCCCCTTGCCACCTGTCTGCTTCCCAACTCCTTCCCAGAACCCTCCTGAAGCTGCTACCAGCTGCTGTGGTGGAAGCTGATGAGATTCATTCACTCTCGGGAGTGGAATGTTCTCTTTGCCCATATATATGTTTATATAAATGGTATATACACTAGCACATCAGCCTGGATTTTAAAGAAAGATGATGTAGGTACACAGTGAAAATGTGAAGGAAGTATATTTAGGTGTCCTGGAGCACAAACAGGGTGCTAGTAGAAAACAGGGGTGCCCAGTCTAAGGAACTCCTGGGGCTGGGTTTCTGTGCCCACTTTGGTCTTCCCTTCCCCACTCCCCAGCTCATTTTGCCAGCCAAGTTTCCTTGCCCCTGTGCCCATGGTCTCCGTAGGGGACTCTTGTGGGACTCTGCTAAAGGAGCAGCCTAGACAGCTACCCAGGATCAGGTGAGGTCTCAGTCCTAGAACCCAGGCCGGCTCTTCTGACACTCTTCCAGGATACTCCTGAATTGTTAACGTGTAGGGTTTGCATGCTCTGTATGCTTTGCTCAATTAGCATGAAATCAGAGAGCAGTACAGTTAGCAGGGGCTTGGGAAGTGTTTCAGGCATTGGCTGGAGATAGCCCAAGTGACTGGTTTCTGCGGTGGCATCTTCTGACTGCCTAATGTGACATGTTTTGAGTTCCCCTTTTTCACAAGGATAGCTCCCACTTCACTTTTGTGTGAAGTAAAACAGCCACCAGTATGTATTTGGTCCACTGTGCTGTGCTTTTCCTGAAGCCAATTTGTAGATGTCTTGATTTTCCAAGATTTAAAGAGATGAACTCTGCACCTGAGATGCTGTCAAGACCTAGCCTCTTGCTGAGCGCTGGCCCTGTTAGTGTAGGTAACTGAGGAGGGAGGCGTGAGGAGGGGACAGGCCAGATTGGATCCACAGCCATGCTTTTGGAAGGGCTGTGAATCTTGAAATCAATCTGAGGGTGTGGCCAGCAGTTTTAAAGTTTTTTTCTTTTGGAGATAAAATGGCAAGTATCCAAGTATATATCCTATAGGAAGGATAGGATAGGATAGGGTTTTTTTGTAAAACATTTATTTTTTTTTTGTGTGGGGTATATTTGTGATAATAGACTACTGTGAATATTTCTTATTGTAGGTTTTGGTAAAGATTTTGTCAAACCCTGAGGTCAAGTGTAGGGGGTCCTAACCTGTTGTGAGGAGGGGCTACCCTGAATGTGTGGCTCCTCGAGGTCTTTTTCTTTCATCATAACCTGGGTTTCTGCAAACCGTGTGGACTGAGAATCACAGATCTGAGGTGAGTGGGCCTAAAAGTGCCATGGACTGGAGCAGTGTGGCCACTGCCACAGGGCAGCAGCTGAGAACCGTTTTGCTTCCACTCTGTCTTGTTGGTCATCAGCGTCCTTAGCACAGCCACTCTGATGGCAGAGGGGTGTGTTAAATTGTTAGGTTTGGAGTTTGCCTGTAGATGCCTGCAGCCCCTTTATCTGTCTGACCCAAGGGCTAGGCTTGTCTACCCAAAGAGGAAGACCAGAGAGCCGCTTGTTTGAGGCTGGCTCCAGAGAAACCATGGCTGCCCTTGATTCCCCTGGGTCCTTTTGTGCCCCAGCAGTGGCAGGGCAGCCCTTGTGTCACCTCAGCTGGATCAGGGCCCATGGGAGATGCATTCTGTAATGTGCATGTCAGTCTGGTTTGTGTTGCAAAGCAGTGAGAGGTAGAAGGTTGTTGACAGGTCTGTGCTTTTTAGGAGAGAGGATAAGGTGGATTATAGGAGGAAAAAGTGCTGGGTGTGAACCTGCATCAACTTTCTCATCTGTAAGGTGGGAAGGGGCCTGGCTCTTCCAGGGAGAGGAGATTAATCTAAGTAGGAGAGACCTGTGAGCTCCCGAGTGCTGGCCCAGTATGGGTAGGGATGCTGTGGCCCCTGCTCGATTTCACTGTCCTGGTAATTTGTCTTTTCCCATGGTGCCCTTTGTCAGCATGTGTTCCCAAGGATGGAACACATCCCATCTCCACTGCTGCACAGGACACCTCTGGAGGAGTCAGTGCTGCAGAAAGAGGAGGTGTTTGGAGGTAGGGAAGGCCGGCAGAGGTTACGGAGAAAGATGTGGGTGGGAGTGAGAGGGAAATGGGAGGAGCCTTGATTCCCATCAACTTTCAGTCGGGTGGACACTGACCCAGCTGTGTTTTACTGACTATATCAGTGTATATATACATTTTTTAAAAAAAGAAAGTAACCTGTGATTGTATGTGAGGGAATGTTGAGTATTTTCACAGTTCTTCATTGCTTTTGCTGTGTTCCACATGCACAATGTCAGATGAAATGATCTCATTATATGATTAGGTGATAATCAAATAGTGATAAAGTGGAATGACTGATGGCACTCAATTAGCCTGGGGCTAATTGGCACCAAGAATATCAAGATACCCCGAGTCATGCAGTTGTTGTTATTCCTCTGGTTTGGAAGTGGAGAGGGGAGTGAGTGAACGGGTTGGCCTTGGGGAAACATCCTGCTGTAGACTGCCCCCTAGCATAGTGGGGAAGGGCGAGGCGGCTCCTTTAGGGTTTGCCCCACTGTCCCGGTGACTTGGTGCAGTTGTGTCTGAACCCCAGGCTCCTCCTTCCTCGTCCCCACAGGGACATTGGTTCCCTTCATGAGTGCCCTTCAATCCTCTCTGACAACAGGCTGGTGGTATGTTCATGCTGAGGGCTGCACGGGTGTAGCCAAGCTTGTGTGTTCCCAAGCTAGCTGGCATTGGATTGACACGCATGCACACACAGTGCCTATTTAGGGAAGTGCTGCTTCCCTAGTTTGTTGCCTTGGAAATCCTGCCTCTTTCTCCTTTCACTTTCTGCCCCCTCTGCAGTGATTCAGCATTGGTTTTCTAGAGTAGAAGATACTTTTTAGTGTCGGAGACCCTGAGAGCCAACGATGTCAGTGGAGACTGAAGCTGCCTGCAGGTCCCGCAACCTGGCTTCTCCCAGACCCAGTGCAGTGTGCACAGCCTTTCCCTGGCTCCTCAGCCTGGTCCCCAGCCCTGCAGCCCTTCTTGGGGGCCCTTTGCAGACAGTACCCCAACTCCATGCAGGTTCATGTTGAGACCAAATCCCCTTTTTTCCCCATAGATGTTTGGAGACCCCTTTATTCCAGCATGCTTTCCTCTAGTAACGTGCACACACTTGTTATCTGGTTCTGGTCTGGGCTATTTCCTGCCTGGTGGCTTGACATCCTTTCCTGATGTCTCCACTTACTTCTGTGACCTACTTTTTCCTTACTTTTGTATTCTATTTTTAATTGATACAGTACCTACATATGCATGGGTACAGTATGACATTTCAGAACATATATGCAATGGAATGATCAATTCAGAGTAACTGCACATCAGTCCTCTCAGACATTTATCATTTCTTTCTGTTGGGAACATTGAAAATCTTCTGTACTAATTATTTTGAAATAGTCAATTAATTGTTGTTAACCATGTTTATCTTACTGTGCTATATATGAACACCAAAAATTACTAACCATTCATCCTGTCCTACCTGTACCCATGAACCATCCCCTCTTTGACCCTCACTGGCTCTTCCCAGGCTCCAGTGATGGAGATCAACTTTTTTGCTTCCATGTATTGTTTAAGTAGGAATAAACAGTATCTTTCTGTGCCTGGCTTGACATACTACCCTCCAGTTCCATCTATGTTGAAACAAATGGCAGAATGTTTATGCTATTGGGTGTATATATGTATGTTACGTTTTCCTTATTCATTCATCTGTTGATGGATGCTTAGGATAATTTCCATCTTGGCTCTTGTCTCTTTGACAGCTTGATGTCATTTCCTTTGAATGTGGACACTCACTAGTGGGGCTGCTGGATCAGATGGTACTTCTAGTTCTAATTTTTTAGAAGCCTCCTTACTGTTCTCTGTAAAGGCTGTACTAGTTTGCATTGTTATCAACAGTGCATGAGTTTGAGAGTTCTCTTTTCTCCCTATTTTTGCCAGCATCGGTTATCTTGTCTTCTTTTTTAAGGCAGAGGTCTCACTATGTTGCCCTTGCTGGTCTTAAATTCCCAGGCTCATGTGATCCTCTCAACTCAGCCTCCCAAGTGCTAGGATTGCAGGCAAATTTTCGTCTTTTTGATAATAGCCATTGTCATTTGGGAGAGACAGTATCACACTGTGGTTTTGATTTGCATTTCCCTAATGATTTGTGATGTTGAGCATTTTTCATATGCTTGTTGGTCATCTATACATCCTCTTTTGAGAAATGTTTGTTCTGCTAATTAAAAAAATTTTGAGGGGTACCGGGGATTGAACTCAGGACCTTGAGCTTTTGAGGCAGGTGGCAGCACCACTGAGCTAAATCCCCGGCCCTGTTCTGCTTATTTTTAAAATCAAGTTATTTGTTATTTTGCTGTTATTTGAGTTCCTTAGGTAGTCTAAATATTAATCCAGTGTCTGTTAGTTTGCAATATATCCTATGTCCAATATTTTCTCCTATAGGTTGTCCTTCTGTTGATTGTTTCCGTTGCTGTGCTAAAGCTTTTTAGTTTAATCCCATTAGTCAATTTTTGCTTTTGTTGCCTATGCATTTAGGGTTATATCTAAAGTTTTTTTGTTTGTTTTTTTTGCCCAGACCAATGTTCTGAATTATTTCCTGGTTTCTTGCAGTAATTTAATATATTTAGGACTTATGTTAAACTCTCTAATGCATTTTGAGTTGAATATTTAATATGGTAAGAGATAAGGGTCTATTCCTTTCCTCTGTATGTGTCTTCCCTCCCCACCGGAGATTGAACTTGCATTTGAGAGGTAGGTATGTGGTGCTACTGAGCTAAATCCCTGACCCCTTTTCTCTGTATATGGATATCCAGTTTACTTAGCACCATTTGTTGAAGAGACTTTCTTTTCTCCCAGTTATGTTCTTGCTGTCTTTGTAGAAAATAAGCTGGCTGTAAACATGTGGGTTTATTTCTTGGTCCTCTATTCTGTTGCATAGGTCTATGCATCCGTCTTTATGCTAGTACCATGCTGTTTTGGTTACTATAGCTTTGTAGTATGTTTTGAAGTTAGGTAGTATGAGGCCTCCAACTTTGTTCTTTTTCCTCAGGATTGCTTTGGCTATTTGGGGTCTTTGTGGTTCCATACACATTTTTGAGTGTTTTTCAATTTCTGTAAAGAATGTCACTGGTAATTTGATAACCTATTTTATTTCCTATTAGCCATTCATGACTTGCTCGAAAAAGGATATATAGATTTAAAGTTATCAGTTAAAGCATAAGCTGATTAAGGGGGAGGGAAGAGCTTCTATGAGTGCTATCCCTTCAGGAGGTGGCAATAAGAAGCTATAAACACATTTCAGGGATGCTTTCATTTCTAACAGCGGACACCAACTTCAGTCACGTGCCTCCCTCCTGAAGCACCAGAGCCCACGAGAACAGAAAGCCGGGCCTGCTTGGTAGTGCACTTGCTTCCGCACATAGTGCTCACCTGGCCACTGCCCAAGACAGTGTTTGGAGGTAGTGTTCTACGAGCCTTCGAAGTGCATTGCCTTTTAAATAATTTCACTTCAGGGAAGAAAATCTTTTCTTTTGAGCCAATTTAATTATTCAATCATTCTCTAATCAGTCAAATATCTTTTTTTTTTGGTACCGGGGACTGAACTCGGGTCCTTGCGCTTGCAAGGCAGGCCACTGAACCGCTGAGCTAAATCGCTGACCCATCAGTCAAATATCTTTACCAGGCTAGATATTAACCTCTGTGGTCAAGAGAGAAGATAAGGTAAGCAGTGTGAAGTTGTAAGGTAGTGAGGGCCTCTTGTGGGAGCACTGCCGACTCTAAGGAAAAGGATTCCTTGGTGACTACCGTTCCAGTGGAAATGAAATGGCCTGTTACCAGCATGAAGGGTTAGAAGCATTTTTTTTTTTTTTTTGGTACTGGGGCTTGAACTCATCACCTTACACTTGTGTGGCAGGCGGCAGTACCACTGAGCTAAATTCCCAGCCTGAGAAGCATTTGGTTTTGAAGTTAGTCTCAGTCCGTTCACCTGTAGGGTGGTATTGGCTGTTTGTGTGGGAACTTGGCTGTGGGCCCTATGTGTCTTGGGTATTAACACCTTGTCCACGCAGGCCACCCTGTTTGGGTGCAGCTCTGTCTTCCTTATAGTGGGCTGCATGGACTCAGCCGCTCCAGAGCACAGAGGGCTCTGGGCTGTAGTGGAGATGACACATTCCAAACAGGATTAGATAAGATATTCCACACTCCAGGGCAGTCACTGCTGTCATTCCTTGGAACTGGGTGTCACAAGATTTGATTCCTATCACATTCATGCAGGTTAGCTGTGTTGTAAACTGTCAAGGGCTGTGTTGCTATATGTTGTGGCAACTCAGAGTTCATGGTTCACACTGTGAACCTAACTTAATAGATTTACTGTAATAAAAAAAGCCTATTTTTTACCCTGTAACCTAGATTTCTCTGTATTCTCTATGCAAGGTAAGCTAGTAAACATTTGGGTAGTAAACAGGAATTTGATACCTGAAAACTGTTCGTACTTGCTGCTCAGACAGGCTAAAAATAGAAATAGAGTTGACTAGCTTTTTTTTTGTTGTTGTTCTGTTGATTATACTACTATTTTATAAAATAACCCTACAACCAAATGAATCTTGGTATGCTTAAAAGATCTTACGAGAATATATTCACCCTAACCTGGAGCCCAGGTTATCCATTTGAAAATGTCTTCTAGAAAAATGGGTATGTTGCCAAGCTTAAATCTTAAGAGTACCCTTTTTTTAACTTCTAAAAAAGGCTCAAATCATCAAAAACCCTTTCTTACCTTCTGTACCCTGAGAGTGGCTACTGATAGGCTCTAAATGAACACAAGGTCTTTCCAGATATCCCAACATTGATTGTTGCGGATTGCCATGCCTGAGCTATGATTACCTTCTGGTGTTTATTTTGCTAGCTGTTTATTTCCCAGTCAAAACATACCATTTTTCTCATCCTGGGAGAGAAATACTTTGCTGAAAGGAGCTTCCCCCCAACTTCACGGGACTACCTTCCATCTCCCCTCACAGGTATGCAGGTCTGTGTGTTACTTGAGCTCACTTTCCCCTTCCTCTGGTGCCCTGTGGGCAGCCGTCCCTGGTGAGTGGATGCTGTGTTTTTTTCAGAGTAAACAAAGGCTATAGGGATGCCTAAGTACGCAGCACAAATGCAGAAAGAAAAGCCAAGGCCAGGATGGAAGTGGATCTGATTTCCATCTTTCCTCTCGAACCCTTTTTTTAAAAATTGAGTTTATTGGTACGTTTTAGGTATACAGTACAGTTACATTCATTTTGGGGATCTTGTATCTTTACATGACAGGTCTTGGTTCTCACTTTTTCCCCTTGTCCCTGCCCTCCCTTCACCCCTCCTCTCCTCCCCATTTACAAACATTTTATTTCCATTTTTTCATTTTCTCATATTTTTTTCTTTTCCCTTATTACCTTTCCCCTACCCTTCCCACTTTCTTCTTGAACTCTTAAAGCGAGAGGCTCCATTGATGGAGTGTAGCAGGGAGAGAAGGGTAGAGGAGGTGGAAGTTCTCAAGAGCGTTGTCCACAGTGGAAGAGGTTCTCAGCACACTTTGGCCACGGCCCTGGTCCTTTCATGGAGACACACATCATAGGCACTTTAGAGCATCTGAATTCAAGATGACGACTACCTTAAACTTTTGGTTTTACTGACTTTTGCCACAAGTGTGATCAGAACACCCACAAGGCAACAGAACATGGTAAAAGGTTGGGATTACAGAGTGCTCGGGCAGGGCTTTGTCCCTGGGACCTTTGCTCTCTTGGATGATAGGCTGGATTGTAACAGGCTGGATGGTGCAGGTCTGAACTGATCTAGTGGAACATGCTCATCTATAGCCCAGGAGTTGCTGTCGCCAGTGGAGTCAGCACTCCATGTGCCTGGTCCAAGTCTCCTGACCAGCTCTCCCCACTGACTTGAGTAGCCTAAGAAAAAGTGCATAGTGCAGCCCTTCTAATGGGATTTGGAGAACTGTTATCAGCAGGATGGGGGTTACTGCTGGGTGGACAAAGGTAACATAAAAGTGCAGTGATCTGCCAGGGGTGCACTGAAGGGTTGCTGGGCAGTGCTGAGTGGCTTACCTGTGCCCAGCTTTGGGAGCCCTTGTACCCTGACTTCCTTGGCGTGTGACTCCTTGCCAGTAATTCCTTAAGGGCCTGGGGAGGTCACTTAACAGTATTGATTCTGCGGCATTGCATTTCATGGGGAGCATGGTGTCCCAAAATGGCATGCACACATGTGAAGATCACCAGTGTTCTCTGGGGGCATTCCCTGTGAGCACTGTGGATCTTGGGTGTCAGAAGACTTAAGTGTCCTTCAAGGCAGAGACAATAGCTCAGTTTTCTCTGTATCTCCAGAGTGTCCCACAGTGCCTGGCATAAAATAGGTGTATAATCAATGTATGTGGCATGAATGAATGAACAGAGCCACTCTGTCATTCATGGCCATAAGTAGAAAGAAAAGCCTCAGCTTCTCTGGGAAGATGGCTTGTTTTCCAGAGGTCAAGCAGGGGTTCAGTGTGCTGAGGACAGCGAGCTGAGACCAGAACCCCATGGCATAGCTGTTTTCCCAGTAGGTTCTCAGCCCCAAATCAAAACTGTCATCTTGTCCTACTATCTGTTACAGGCAGTAAGTAGCCTTTTATTGTCCTCAGCACATGAGCCCTTCTACCTAGCTGTTGGGAATCTGGGGGCTGCTTCTGCTTCTGTAGGTCAGAAGGTGTCGCCCTTTAGGGTCTGATCATCTTGTTCTGGGTTTTGTTTTTTTCAGTTTTACCAAGTTAGAGTAAATTTCCCCCCATGTACCTGAACATATGCAACTGTATGAAAGTACTAAAAGATAAGGAAAAGTCTGAAGTTAGGAGCACCAGGAAAGGTTGGCTTCTCCTCACCTCACCTGGGTTTTGGGAAGCATCACAGGGTCCCATGGGCAGGTGAGTTATGAGTCAGGAAGGGGCAGAGGCTCCCAGGGGAGGAGGGAGGAGGACTGGGCCAACTGGGGAAGAGGCTGGGAGAGGCCGGGCAGGCCCTTTACCAGATTTGGGACTAATTCATCATACCCTGCAGGGGTGCAGACCTTAAATTCTGTTTTGCTTGCATCTTTATTATTATTTTGAATGACAGAAGCCATTCCCTATTCCTTTCATGGTTTGAGGAGATCCTTCTTGGATTGTAATATTTTAAAATAACTATACCTGTGCTCTAACCTCCCAGTTTTGGGGATTTTGGGGCCAGGATTTGGATTCCTGTCTCCACTCAGGATGTCTCTGCAGGCTGGGATGTCATAGCACACTGAACCCTGTGTGGTGATGGATCCTAGTGCAGGTGGTTGTAGTGCCAAGGGTAGGGCATCCAAGGCACCAGCATTGCTGGAGGTGAAGCCATGTTGGTGGAGTTATAGAAATGAAAACCAACATCAAGGAGGAATATTCTGCATCTCCAAGGTGCCCATTGAAACAGTGTGTCAGCTGCCAGAAAGAGGAAGTGCAGGGGTATAGAGAACCCCAGAAACCTGGTTCCTGGAGGCAGCAGCTGTTAGCTTCCCCAGGGGGCTCACCCTTCCAAGACACAGCTGGCAGTGCAGCTTCCATGGGTCCCAGCTTCTTGGAGTCAGGCTCTTCTTGTGACTGTGTAACCACCCTGTGAGGTGGGCATAATGTAGATAGAAGGAATCCTGCTGGCCATGGTGGCTGGGGTGCAGGTGTTTGGTCGTGAGTGTTGACGAGGGAGGAGTTGCTTGTGTCTCTGCTACACCACCTTATGTCTCTGAGGTCCTAGGACTGTGTGACTTGGAGCCTGGGCTTCATGAGCCAGCTAATGGGGTGACCTAGCAGGGGAAGGGGACACAGCGAAGGAACTGCAACAGTGCAGCGGGGAGAGCAGGAGAGATGTGCTCAGTGATGGGGTGGTGGCCCTCCCTTTCATCTCGCTGTGGGGTGACCCTGCCCCCGAAAAAGGCCTCTCGACATCCTCTACCTTATTAGTGGCTCTGCACTAATGTCACTTGGTGGAAGTTCTCAAAACCTCCCTGTGCTTAACTTGATTGGACAAGTTTGGTAACGTTCTATTTTTAATCTTTTCTCATAGGCAACATTTTCATGGCTTAAAAATTATAAGGCGCAGCAGATGTGGTAAATCTGTCTTCTGCCACAGCCACCCAGATTCCCTCTCTGGGGACACCAGTGCCATGTGCTTCCCAAAACACTGTGTCTATGCTAGCAGACGTGCATATGCATCATTGAACATTTGGGCACCCTGGGGTCATGCTGCACACTCACTGGGCACCTCGCCGCCCCTTCACTGTCACTGGAACCTCAGTAGTGCTGCATTTTGTTGTCCAGACGCCCGCCCTGCCCTGGCGGGCTGTGCTGTAGATTCCCTGAGTGGTGCTCTGGGGATACATGTTAGGCTCTTCAGCCTATACTTGGCCATCTGTCAGCTCTTGACATCTGTATGTCCTGGCATCTGTATGCCTCCTCCCCCACCCTTTGCTCTGGGGATGGTTCTGGCAGGATTGAGTCTCAGCCTGGCTGGAAGGAATGAGCAGGCTTAGATAACATTTGGCAGCTCCTCACCATTTAATTGTGAAATGGCTTGTAACTTTTTCTATTATTTTTCTAGCTAATAGTTAGATATTATTTGTAAGCTATACATTTTTTAAATATTACCTTTTAGGGCTGGGGTGGTGCCACCACCTGCCTCACAAGCACAAGGTCCTGAGTTTGATCCCCGATATAAAAAAGCAGAACAAAACAAAACAAAAAATCCCCCAAAACGAACCAAACCAAAATAAAAAATATTACCTTTCAATTGTGCACAGATCTTGTAATCCGACCCCTTGCATCCTGAATGAGCCTCATCAAGGCTGTCTTTGATTCCACCTTCAAGAACAGTGACCCTGAAGGGCTGTCTTGCCTGCTGCCCTGCAGGGCCAAGCTGAGGGGAGAGGGTACACCTTTTTCTGGAGGTACTTGTCGATCGCCAAGATCAGAAGTCATGGGCTTCTAGCTGTGATGCTGCCTGGCCCAGGTGGCTCTGGCTGTGCCCTCTTGGTCTGCCAGCTGCTCCAGCTGGTGTGACCTATGTCTGAGAGGAAGGGGCATCCTAAATGTTTTACAGAGCTGTGTGGGATGGTTGTTTTAGCTTCTGGTCTCCAAGGTGGCATTGTAATTTATCCTGGATAAAGTATGTGAGTTAGGTCCCCAGGCAGTGTAGTGGAAACAGCCCACTACTGAGAGGTCTTGGCCCCAAGGCCTGGGAGTGGGGGTCCCCCAGAGCACACAGGCCCATCTCATTCAGGCCTGTAGCAGGTCGTTTGGGACATAAGGGAAGCTGCTGTTGTGGAGCTGGCCCTGGGGATGTGCCAGAGAGCAGGGTAGAATAACCTTCCACAGAGTCCCAGGTGTGAGGCTTCTATGTGGGGTTTGGACAGCAGGGTTGTGCGGTTCCAGTGAAGGTCTGGCAGACACTAGGCACTGGCCTGGGGTCAGCTGTGTGCATTACCAGTGGCTGAGCAGCCCTGAGGTGTCCCTTCTGGCCCTGGTGATGACAGTCCATGCACACCCACTATCACCTTCTATCCCTGGTCATGAGAATTAGCTAGTTGCAGCTTCATGTCTCCCCTGAATGAACCCAGTCCTGGCAGGAGACCAGAGAAGAGTGGGTATAAAGAGCCAGCTCAGAGGGCTGACAGACGGTGGCTTTCAGGAAAGGAATAGGCTACTGCTTTCAGTTCATTTTTCTCTGAAATGCTCTTGAGGTTTTGAGGCTCCACCCTGGGCCTTTTGTGGCTGCTGGCTGCTGTGGTTTGGTGGGAGGGATGGTCACCAAATCATGTGCAGGCTGAGGAAGAGGATAGAATCTGTAGCTGGGACCTGGGGATGGCACAGCTCTGATACTGAAACAGTCCTAGGAGAGTCGGGCAGAGGGGCCTCCAAGGTTGTGGGGCCTTGTCCTCAGAGCAACCCAGAGGAAGTTGAGGACGGGAACTTTGGAGGAAGTGAAATTGTTGCACATAATGAGTTTCAACACTTGGACTTGCCTTCAAGAAGAAAAACTGGAGAGTTGAGTGCATGGAGCAGGGGCTGAAGAAATCAGAGGAGATTTTGGAGGAGAGGGAACGTCCTTGGGTGAAAAGATGATGAGAAGCAGTTTGGAGGGTCAAATGCTAGCCACGCTTTGCTTGCCAGCTTGCCCTTTGCCCACGTGGGTCCTGGAAGGGTGGCTCTTGCAAGTCCCATGTCAGGAAACCAGTGCCAACTTCTACCTGGCCTATGAAGGGCTTGTGCTGTGTGTATTTGGGTGAGTTGTCCTGTTCACAGTCTGCTACCTACTCCATGAGATCTCGGTACAGGTTGTACCATGAGATATTGGAATTAATTATACTGGATGTTTAGGACAAATGCTTGTGGCAAATTTATATGGGTTGAGTTGATAATCCTTGTGCAACCTCAAGAACACTTTTTTAGGACAGAACCAAATGAGATAAATTATATGAAGGGGCTGTTGTGATCAGGGCACAGAGCTTGACCTATAACATGAGGCTTAGCTTTCCACTGTGGTCCAGAGAGGGTGCAGGACCTGCCTTTTACTACTTGGGATTTCATGAGTCTCTACCATGTGCCAGGAAGTGTACTGAGTGTATCATACTAACTTTCCATTTAGTCTCCTGCATTCGCTTCCTGTAGCAAACTTGGCAGTTTAAGATAACAGAAATATATTTGCTCACCTTCTGGAGGCCAAGAGTCCATCCAGAATGATATCAGTGGGTGGACTGAGGTATTGATCTGAAAAACATGTGAGTTTAAGGGTCAGGTGTGGTGACTGTGCCTTGCCAGGGACAGGGTTGTTGAATGAGTGAATCACAGTTTCACTCAGGCTGAGCAGTGTTGGGCAGCTGGCTGCCTCCTCATTTGGGCATTGACCATGATCAACCTTCAGGCCATGGTGAAAATTAGATAGGATCACGTGGGTTTAATGATGGTCAAGGCGGCCTGGCAGTAGTCTGGGGTCCTCATTTCCTTTGAGTTCTTGTCCATGCCGAGAAGTTACATGGGCAAGGCCAGGTGACTTACAGGGTAGATGGTGTTCCTGCCTGAAAGAATCAGTGCTTTTTTTTTTTGTGGTCCCTGGGGGTGAGCCCAGGGGGTCCCTACCACTGAGCTATATTCCCAGCCATTTTATTTATTTTTTTTTTGAGTTAGGGTCTTGCTGTATTACCCAGGCTGTCCTTGAACTTAATGATGCTTCTTCCTCAGCTTTTGGAGTAGCTGGCTCTCGATTCATTTATTGAATGCCTTTTCCCAGGCATTCTCATAGAATTCTTGTCCTGGGGTTAGAGTTAGGATAAAGATTGTAAAAATCATTATAAAATTTGGAACTGAAGAGATAGTAAGAGGGAAAATAGTCTTAAATTATGAGTATGTGTATATTGATACACAACTTGATGAAAATTCGTAGTTGTTCATGTCCCGAATTGGTTCTGACTCTTCAGCTCGCCCTTTTTATCTCTTACTGCTTCAGCTTGTGCTCATAGGTCACTGAGGTCTCTCAGGTGGTGATCACAGGTCAGAGAAGTCCCTCAGTTGCTGGCTTTCAGGACCCCAAAGGAGCTGGGAAGTCCCATCATCTCCTTGCCAGAGTACAGAGCCTGCTTCCTCCATCTCCGCTTGTTCTTACTGGGGTGTGGCTTGTCCTGGGCTTCAGTGTCCTGGCCACGTGTCCAGTCCCACCCTGTCCACCTTGCTGTTATCTCTCTGTGTCCTACCCTCCTTGCAGTGGCTCAGGAAGGAACCTTCCTTCACTATGAATTTTAAAGTAACTCTTTGGAGCATTCACTATTTCAGGGCCTGTGGCTCGAAGGGGTAGTAGACATTCCCTGTCACAGATCACAGTCCCCAGTATTTTGAAGCCTCACTGGGTGCTGGTTGCTGTGCTGCGCCACTTTCTGGGATCCTCTGAGTGCCCTGAATGGCAAGTGCCTGGCCCACTTTACAAATGATGCAGGCAAGAACCTGGAGGCTCAGAGAAGTCACCCGCCTGGTCAGTGCTGCAGCAGGAGTCAAAGATCTTTTCAGACACGAAGCCAGCTCATATCCACCTACCAAGTAGGCCTCTTCCAGGGACAGACCAGCCAACAAACCCCAGGAGTGAGGAACCCACAGGTGATAGTGTCTGTCAGTTCTTTTTTATGAGAACAATTTTTCCATGCCCTCCCCTCTCTTTTTAAGTACTTGTCTCACGCTTGTGTATAATCCTGGGTTCTGGGATCACAGATGTTCACCACTACACCCAGTTATCTATCTGTTCAGTTAACTTCTGAACAGGCTTTAGAATACAGCCTATTAGTTGAACTGCCCGTAAACACAGCCTCACCTTTGTGGAATTCCAGATCTAAATTTTACAATTATTTATCAATTATAAGTGCTTAGCTTTCCAAAGCAGTGAGAACCGTGTTCTAGTTTAACAGATAATAACTCCAAGTAATTCTCAGTGAAATAATTGTGAAAAGTTGAGGTTTAACAATAAGAAGGCAAGATGCTAGGCTGTAGGAACCAGCCTATGAGCTTGAATCTGGTGATGAGAATGAAAAATAAAGAAAGTAGGTTAAAATCTGGAGGGCCAGGGGACTCCTGTTTCCCTTCAACATAGAGCCCCAAGTGACTGGCGCACTTTGGCTTTATTCACTCATACATGGGCACAAGGAATTAGCGTTCCACAGGATTCATCTGTCTTCCTCCCTCCATGGTACTTGTCTGGGCAAACAACTTAACCTCAGGTGTTTTTACTTTTCCCTGCAGCATGTTAGCATGCTTGCATGTCCTCTTTCTTCTCAGTGCTCACTGAGGAGGCCAATTAGGCTTCAGCCTATCTAGTGTTCCACACTTGGCCATCCCAATTTTGATATGTCTCAGTAAGGAAAACAAAAATTTAAAGGTGCCACCAGAGGAAGAGGTCTGTTTCAGATTAACAAAGTCCCCCAGATGGCTGATGTGTTCAGAGGTGGGGCTTTTGGAAGGTAATTAGATGTCAGGGGCTCTAACCCTGAGGAACTCAAAGCTGAGCTGTGTGCTCTTAAGAGGTGGGGCCTAGTTAGAGGAGTAGGTTCCTGGGGGCATCATCTGGAAGGGTATTCTTGTCTGTGGCCCTCTTCTCTCTTGGACTTTTCCCTTTTCTGCTTCCTGGCTGCCATGAGGTGAGCAGCTTTCTTCTGCCACACCCTCCTGCCTTACCACAGACCTAAAGCAGGGAACCAGCTGACTGTGGGCTAAAACCTCTGAAACTGTGGGACATTGTAACCCGTTTTTCTTTTAGGTTATATGTGAGAGTATTTTGTCCCAGCAGCAGCAGGATGACTAATAGAGGAAACAAATTAAAGAAGGAAGGAGAATAAACCCAAGCCTGAGTAAAGCTGTGTAGTATGTGGCTGGTGAGGGGCATTTCCAGTCCCAAGACCTGTGGCATATCTTTTGGTAGTTCTATTGACTTGAACCCAGTGAGGCTTGAGTTTGGGAAGGAGAAATAACACACGGTTTGGGTAAAGGATAGCTGTCTTTATAAGCCCTGTGGTTCACAGCGGGGTCAGGAGTCCAGCTGAGGCCAGATGCAGAGAGAAGAACCCAAGCCAGGATGGCTCCTGACACCATGTCTGGGATCACTTCAACCAGAGCAGAGATGGGGCAGACAAACAGCCTGGGAAAAGAGTGGCTGGGGGCTGGGGAGAGAGCTGGAAAGTGGGAGCAGGGTTGCAGTTTTCTCCACCCTGCTGCCATCACTATCCCCCGGACTCTGGGAAATAAACCCAGGCTCACCATCCTGCCAAGGCCAGTCACTGTAACCTAAGGGTAGAGAGCGCTAGCACTTGTCCCATTTCCTGTCAGGTGATTCTCCCTTACAGCCAGGTTGGAGAGTGATGGGCTATAAAGGTTCAGGACAAGATTCCTGATCAGGGCCGGCTTCATCTGTGTGCCTTTCACTACCTTTGAGCCTCAGTGCCTCCACTCCTAGAGGCTGTGAGGATGAGACATAGGGCATCAGGGAGTGTTTTATGGTAACTGTGGCCTAGTTGTGATTGATAGGTAAGGGCCACCTGCAGATGACCTCCCTGGCCTCTCTCCCTTCATGGAACTACAGTCCTGCTTCTGCCTCTCAGCACAGTGGCATGTAGCCGAGAACATACCACCATGTTTATGGGCTCTTAAATTATGACCACCATGCTTTGTGAGCCGTTTTGGAGTGCTTGGCACTCACAGTGTATACGCTGCTTTCCTAGAGCAGGGGGTGATCCATTTTCTCTAGAAAGAGTCGTTGATAGGCTGTATAGTCTCGGTCATAGCACTTCATACACTAACCCTGACCTCACAGAGCTGCAAATCTGCCCTCCCACTCTCCTCTAGCCCAGACTCAGGCTGTTGGCCTGTCTGGTCCTCCCAGTGGCAGCTCATACTTCCTTCATGTGGCTCATTTGCTCTCAAAGCTTCTGTAGGTCTTGGTTCAAGTGTCACCTTCTTAGGCCCTTCTAGCAGCCGTATTGAACATGACAAGCCTCCACCCTTTCCCAACAGTCCTGGCTGCTTGGTTGCTGTCATCATCAAACCATGATGTTGGCATGGGATGACACCGACATGAGGACTGCTGCCCAGGCAGCTGTTTGCAGATTCACCCTTAACACAGCGGTGGCTGTGTTTGCAGCAGAAATCCTATGAGTCACCTGGCCAGGACCTTGCCACCTTGGATGTGTGGTACAGCCAGCTGTTTAGCCAGAGAAAGGGGGTCCAGGGAAAGGGGACCTGTGTGGGAGACGCCCCACTTTCTCCTTGGTAAAAACAGATACTCCTCTCTTTCTTTCTTTTTTTTAAGACAGGGTCTCCCTTTGTAGTTCAGGCTGGCCTTGAACTTGTGGTGATCCTCCTGCCTCAGCCTCCTGAATGTTGGGATTACAGGGTGTGCACACACTTGGCTCCAATATTTTATTTTTCTTTAAGAGTTTAGGATTTACCACCCCCTCACCCCACCCATTTCAGTACTGCAGATTGAACCTGGAGCCTTCAAACTGAGCTGTATCCTGAGCCCTTTGTTTTTTTGAGTCTTGTTTTGAGACATGGTCTCCCTAATTTGCTAATTTTCCCACACTGTGCTTGGCCTTGGAGGCTATAAGGGTGTTGACTTTGGCAGGGTTAGTATCGGGCTGGTGGCAGCACATAGGACTGATGGCTTCCCCGCGGACTTTCCTCAGCTCTCTTTATTTTTCCTTTTTTTACCTCTTCTTGAGATGAGCCCTGCTTGTTGCCTTTAAGGTGCACATTATCTGACCCAGGTGATGCACTGGGGAGAGCTGGTGGTGGGGTAGATCGAGCTCTGGAGCAGCTGTGTCACCTGATGCCTTCCTGGCCAGAGGCCTGAATGGGACCATGTCCTTGCTGTGTGGAGGGAGGTCTACCTGCTGCATTCTGAGCCCTAGAAGAGTGCAGGGTGTGGTCCACATCCCCGAGTGGCCTTCTGGCCCCTTTACCTGGATGTACTGGCTACTGGCCTTGGGCCCCCTTGCCCAAGCTCTGGCCCCAGGACTGGAGAAAGAAGTGGTGATCAGGTGGGCAGTTACTTCTCGGGCTGCCTCATCTCAGGTGTGGCTCATGTGAGACATTTCTTTGACTCCCCTCTTTGAGTAGGTTTTTATGTGGCTTTATTTTTGCCACAATCTTACTGACCTGTAGTTGCAGAAAGCAGAGTGGCTTGGCTCAAGCTTTTTTGATTCGAGTTCACACTAAGTTTTAGTAGTGGTTGTTAGAGGCCTGCCTGTGTGTGTGAACGTGTGTGTAAATGGGTGCATATCTATGGCTCCACTGGACAGCTCTGGTTTCTTGGAAAACAGTAGTGCCTTATTTTTCTTTATTCTGTGTTGGAGAAAAGAACAGATGACCCTGTGGGGTTAACATTTTTAAGTTTTCAGATTTTTGGTTTTCATCTTAAAACTTGGCATTCTCACTAAGCTATTAAGGGGAAATGTGGAATTAAAGTACACGACAGGTGGGAGTGTGTGTTTAAAGTTACACCTAAGGTTTCTATGATAACTGCTTGTGTGTGGAATATTGCTACAAAATCGTCTAAGAATTCCACACTTTGGAGAGTGAACATGAGCCACCCTGGAACAGGGGGCCTGGCCAGGCTGCTGCTCAGGTGCTCAGCGCTGAACCCAGGAGCCAGGCCCAGAACCCAGGTGGGTCTGCAAAGTGGACTGCAAGAGTTGATGCGCTGAGCCTGAGGATCTGCAAGCCATCCTTCTCTTATTTATTTTGTAGCCAATAAATGGTGAGTGTCCCACAATATTGTTGACCTTGTTAGCGGATTTGCTACACGGCCCTGGCAGGGCTAATGTGACAGATCCCCCAGCAGATGTCCTCCGCTGTGCCTAGTACCAGCGTTGCCCCAGCGCTCTGGGGACTGTGGGAAGGATGGAAAAGGAGTCCAGCCCTCCTGGGGAGTGAACCACCCACATGAGGAAAGGATTTGGTGACAAGTGTCCAAGGAACCAGGCTGCTCTGGCTGCATCAACTGAAGGTGTGTCTCTCTCGTGTAGCTTTTCCTTGTGGGGCACTCTGTCCTCTGGATGGTGCCTTCCTAAGGGAGAGCCAAGAAGTATACTGGGTCACCACCTACAGCCTGGGCCTGGGCCTCATGCTGCTCTGTGGTGGACCTAGGAATCCAGAAGTCCTCAGTTCAAAGCAGCTGACAGAGGCGGAGGTGATGATTAGGTTGGAGCTCCTCCTTCTCAGAAGCAAGAGCTGAGGCCTTGCCCACGACTCTTGTTTTTAGCTAGGGCCAGAGCTGTATCTGAGCTGGGGACTCCTCTCCTGTGGGAGTTGTGTAGGCTGTCTGGCGGGGCAGGGAGGGCCATGGAGGAGCCTATAGTGTGGACTTTGGTGTCTGATGAGGCTGTCTCCCAGCCCCTGATTCACACACAGGAGGATGTCTTTGAAGCATTTCCGGTTGAAGTTGCTTCTTGCTTTGCTGACACCTTCTTTGTGGTACAGAAATAACTTAGCTGTTGTGCTCTGAGGAGCGCTGCGGGAGGTGAGCCCTTCACCCTGAAGCCATCCTCATGTTGTGACCTATGCAGGGACTCCTGCCAGTCCAGTGACAGATGAGACCCAGACCCAGCCCGCTGGTGTAGCATGATAGCCAGGAGGCGGCAGACGGCTGGCTGTCGTCATCCCAATTTACTGCAGTCTCTCCCCACTTGCCATCACCTCAGCCTAAGGGAGGCGCAGGAAGATCAGTTTCATTATTTTATACTCATAGCTCTTGCTCTCTCTTTTGTTTAAAAAGAGATGTTATTATTGTAAAAAGCATTTTGAAATAATTTTGCTTATGCACCAAACCTTTTTGGAGCAGCAGGGATACAAAATTTATTCTTCTCCTTCCATATGACCATTTAATAGCAGCTTGTTTGGGCCTTCTTTAGCGGCTCAGCTTTCTGATGATGATTTAGTCCCTTCTAAGGAACTGGGAGACAAGGATTTGTAGGGAACTAAAAGTTTTTTTTCTTTAACAGCCTCAGAGGTGATTGTGTCACAAAGAGCAGAGGGAGTTTATTCTCACCTGGATGAGAGGGAAGCTTCACAGACGAATTGCTGTTTAAATTGGTCACGAAGCCTGTATTAGCTTTCCATCACTGTGACAAAATACCTGAGAAAAGCAACTTAAAGGAGGAAGTGTTTCTTCTGGGTCAGCTATTGTTTTAGGCCTGCAGTGAGGCAGACACATTATGCAAAGCTGCTCTCCTGGTAACCAGAAAGGAGAGGGAGCTGAGAACCAGTGCTGGCAGCAGCATCCTGCTTTTGCTCCATCTGGGCTCCCACTCTTTTGGTAGTGCCCCCACAATGAGGGCAGTCTCCCCCACCAGTTTGCTGTCCCACCAGTCACTGATCTCTAGAAACTCCCTCCCAGCACACCCAGAAGTTCGCTTTGCTAATTCACAATCAAGTTGATGGTCAGGATCAGCCCTCACAAAGTGGGGATGGTCAAGCACATGAGAACAGGCAGAGGGACAACCTGAGCCAGGCATGGGGGCTCCCCTCCGGAATCCTTAAGAAGCAGCTTGTGGGTGTAGTGCACAGGGAGCTGGGATAGCCTGGTTGACTGGGTGCTGTGTCTTTTTTATGCTCACAGCACCATGGGGCCTCTCAGGTTTACAAGCTAAGAGGACCCTTAAAAACCTGTGTTGCAGCCAGGCTTGGGCATAAGCCAGTAATCCCAGCACTCTGGGAGGCCAGGCAGGCAATTTAGAAACTTACTTAGTGAGACTCTGTCTCAAAATAATAAGAGATATAGCTCAGTGAGAAGCCCCTGGGTTCAATCCCTAGTACTGCTAAAAACAACCATATTTTTAAAAATCATACTGCATTTCAAGTATGGGATCTTTCCAGCGTTTTAAACTCAGTTCTTTGCCAACAAGGGTGACAGATGAAGTAGCAGAGCATAGGCCTAGAATAAAGCAAAATCATAGGTAATACAAAAAGAGTGAGAATACAGTACAAAATAAATTTAATTTAGTTAAAGTGACATGTGAAATTTAGCAGCAGATTGAACTTTTATTTTTATACTTTAGGCCTCAGTAGACTCCACATGGCTGTAGTAGCTGGTGGCCTGGGGCTCTGTGGGGTGGGGTTAGGGGAGCTCTGAAGCTTCCTTTACCTGGGGTCAGAGAGCTCCGGAGCAGCACCACTTGGTGGAAAAGCACAGGCCTCTGATGGGGTGGGGTGGGAGGGTTGTTCATCCCCCTCATTGCCAGTAATTCCAGATAACAGTGTGGAGTGAGTATAATGGTTTTTATTTTTAATTTTTTCCCCACAAATATACTTTATTCTCATTTGTTCACCAGGGCTAATCCACAGATGTTTAATCCACTCACAGGTAGTCCAGATTTGATGACAGAATCTTATTGAAAACACAAAGCTTTGTTGATTATCAAGTTTTCTTTGCAATGAGATTTTGCCCATTTTTATCCTTAATGAAATGAGTCAGACCACCTATTTTATTGCTTTCAAAGAATTTAATTAGAAATGGTTCATAGGATAATGAAAAATCATGTTATAGAAACTTTATTAAAGTTTGAGTTCCTAGAATTTGCATTTTGCTTCTTAGGTGTTAGATGACTCCTCACTTTGGGTCAGATATTGCCAGGACACACAGGCCAGTGCATGTGTTAAACTAACACTGAGTTAATTTCTCAGTTAATCTGAATCACAGCCCTGCTTTGAGGGCTGGTGGCATCTGTCCCTCAGGAGGGTCAGCACAGCAGCTCCTTGGAGCAGGGATTCTCACCTGCTGGGGTGGACCTGTGCTTGGGGTGGAGACTCACACCCCTTCTCTTTTTCTCTCCTTTCCATTGCCCTGTTCTGTATCCTTTCCTCCACCATGGAGTCTCAGAGGCTCACGGATGTGTGTGAGGGGAGGGACCTAAAGTGGTGCTCCTGGAGACTTCTGCAGGGCCCCTCAGCATTCACCATTACCTAAGAGGTTTTCCCTGGCACAACACCACCTAGGAATGGTCAGGATTGCCTGTCTGCCTTCCTGTCTTCCAGAAATGCTCAAAGGGCCCTCCAGCCCTTCTCTTCCTGGCCCAGGAGGATGGGAGGCTAAGTTTGTACTTTTAATAGACGATTGGCCTTCATCCAGGCCTCTTTCCTGCTGTAAATTTTCCCTGTTCCCTGGATACTTACAGCCCCTTCTTGGCTGGCCTATTGATGTAGTTTGAGTGTTTCCAGAGTTCCTTTTTCTGTTGAATAGAAGAGCCCCCAAAGTGTTGGAATTGTCAGATTGGCTTAGCTCTAGTGTCAGTAATAATAGCAGTGAACACCTACCTAGCATCTCTGTGTGCAGGGTTCATTTACAGCAATTAAACTGCCTAGCTCTTATAGTCACCCTATGAGATAGGTGCTTCTGGATGCCCATTGTATAGAGGGGAGACTGAGGAGCAGCAGGTTAAAAGTGTTACCCTCGTTGGCTAAACTTAGTGTGTAGCAGTGCAGCATTGGAACCCAAGTGACCTGGCCACAGGACTGTGCTCCTGACTGAGGCTAGGTGAGGCTAGGCAAGGCTTCACATACTCTTGGCTCTTTGTCCTCTGCAGGTCTGGTGGCCTACCCTGATTTCTCTGCTTAGATTGGGGTAGCCTTACCCAGCAGATCCAGGACACAGTAGGTGGCTGCTCTGACAGCAGCTCCACGAATGCCTTCTCTGAGGTCTCAGGCACTGGGTTCCCAGAACAGCCTGATGGCAGGGTGTTAACCAACATCTCCATTTCCAGTCGAGGCCTATTTTTGCTGTGATTGCTTCTCCTGCCTGGTGTCTGAGGACCTGTCAGCATTGGCCTTGTGGGCCAAGAGTAAGACCATGAGAGACTCAGGCCCCTAGTCGTGAATATCCTTGTTCAGCCCAGAGCTCAGGAGCCCAAGGAGCTTGAGGAGGGTTCTCCCTCCATCCCAGATGACTCACACTCTTCTCTGCCAGGAGGCCATGGTTGCAAGGGGGAACAGAGGCACAGGGCCTTCTGAGCTGGACAGCTTGGCCCACATGGGAGGTGAGCAGTGGGGCAGGGGACAGGACTGTGAGCAGCTGCACTGGCTCTGAAGGCTTCGGTGTTCTGGTCCTCAAAATAGGGCTGGGGTGGGAGCTGGGTAACATGCTGTCTACAGTCCCTGCACCCCCTAACTTCTGTTAACATGCAGTCCTGGTTCCTCAAACCTTGGGTCTGTTTAGTGGCCAGTTTGGGAGCTGAATTTGAACTCCCTGAAATAGGAGGTGCTATTTTGGACCTTGCTGTCCAAGAGGGATGTGTTTAAAGCTAGAGTGTACGTTTTAATTCCCAGGTGTTTCCTTTCTCTGCCTTAGCCACACTGTGTTTTTTTTTGTTTTTTTTTTTGGGTTTTTTTTTTTTTTTTTGGTACCGGGGATTAAACTTGGGTCCTTGCACTTGCAAGGCAGGCCACCGAACCGCTGAGCTAAATCCTCGGCAAGCCACAGTGTGTTTTAAGCCTTGTTTCCCACCTGCCCTCTTCCTCTCCCTCCCTCCCAGATCACAGCCCCAGGTAGCCCTGGCACACAGGCTGTACTTGGCAAAGGCCTCCACATGAGCAGAGGGGGACTCCTTCTTGCTGGAGGCCAGGGACTGACCCCTCTGAGCCCAGGGAGCTTTGACAACCTTCTGTTCCTTGACACTTGCCTGTTGGTCCAGGACCAGGTCATTTGTCAGGAGGTGAGGGAGTCCAGAGTAGGAGAGGCTGAGCTGGTGCCATGGCCCAGCTGTGTTCTCTCAGATCCCCCCAAACTGTGCTCCAGTTAGTTCCCTGGCAGGCAGAGGCAGACCACACCTGTTCTGTAGCTGAAACAGGTACCTTGGGGTGGGTAAGACTGCCTTTCCCCACTTTGTTTGCAACAGACCGTGGTGCTCTCTGTCGTTCCTTTGACAGTTACCAGTGTGGCTGAGAAGGAGGTTCTAGCCTTAGTTGGGGAGTGGAGTGAAGTTAGGCAGTGAGGTGGGTAAGGGTAGACAGTGGAATTGGACTGAAGAGGAAGGTGCAGCTGTCCTATTCAGTCCTGCCGTTCCTGAGCTACTCCCCACGCAAGTTACTAGCGCACTTGTTTCACCTTCCAAAAACCTGGCTACTTCCTTCATGGCTCATTGATTATAGGAGCTTGGGGAGGCGGTCCTGTCTCCACCTGGCTTGCACTGGTGCTGATGGAAATCTGCTGTGCTCTAGATAGAGGTTCCAACTGTGTGTACCTCGTGGGATGTCCCAGGTACAATATTTCACTTCTGTGAGTGGACCAGGGTTCTCACGACCTTAGGGGCTGGCTGCTGTGCTGTAGCCATCACAGGCCAGTTCTAGTTGTGGGGACTTCACAGTTAAGAGTGTAGTTTGGTCGGGCATCTGTGCCTGGGATCACTGGTTTGAACCAGCTTTGTTTCAGCCCTGGGAACTAGAGCTGTGACCCTTCTCTTTGTGATTCAACAGTGTGGCCTGCTTCAGGGTCTTCTCCTGGGTACTAGGAAGCCCAGATCCCACTTAGCACTTAGTCCACAGTGTTTGTGACACAGAAAGGGTGACCAAATGGCAGGAAACTGTACGACACACAGTGTTGCCAATAGGGGGTCCCAGTGTTTGCCTTTGTCTGAGATGTGAAACAACTTCAGAGAAGGTGGTGTGTACCATTTTCTTGGAAACCAATAAAAATTACTAATGGCTTTCGGGGTACCAAAGATAGCAACTGATGTGTTCCTCACCAGAGAGGGCATTTATTTACAAGGACAACCCAGCCCATAGTCTCCTTGGTTCCTAGATGGCCAACTTGGATTGAGTTAGTTCCCACGGTGATCTCTGGAGCCTGAGGTGCCTGACCTGGGCTGGCCCCTTCCTAGGACTGCTGCCAGGGTACTTGGGTCAGTCAGGTGTCTTGTGGGCTGTGCAAGTTTCTAAAACTGGCCCGTAGCCCCCAGTATGTGACTCCTTAGAAGCCTTTCCTGGGATGCTGTCTTCTCAAGACTTAGAAACTGTCCCCAAGCAGCCCACTGGGACAGGAAACAGTCTCCAAGGAGTGCTGCCCAAGGTCACTGCCCCCCTGAATCTGTGCAGATGTGGTGTCCCCTAGCTGCCACCCTCAGCTGAGACTTAAAGCCTTTTGTTCTGTTTCTGCAGGGTACCTGGTCTGTGCAGGCACCTGCCTTGGGCATGTGGGATATCACTCCTGAGAGATGGCTCACTGGGCATTTAACGGGGTTTGTCAAGGATCAGTGTATTAAACCTAGGCTATTAGATGGGGCAGTCATATTCATTTCTGGTCTGCAGAGGAGGGAAGGCATCTTAGAGGTGGAGCGACTTGTCTAGACTTTTATGTGATGCCCTATCACTTGTGCTTTTGGCTGTGGAAGGGACCATCATGTCATTTTACTTGGTTAGGGACACACCCACAGACTGTGGTTCCCCTGCACTGTAAGTTCTGGCACCCCTGGGGTTTGCTGTCTCTTGGTTCTCTACACTCTCCTGCAGTCGCAGGTATTTGTTGGTGGCCCCTCAGCACAAAGGAGCAAATAACTCCAGTGCATTTGTACATGTCCTGTCTCGTTTCCAGCCAGCAGCCCTGGCCAGGCAGAACATGCCCCGTCTGCAGCCCCTGACCCTCCATAGCACTAACTCTGCACAGCCAGCCTGCCTTGTTGTTGACTACTGTCCTTGGATCCACATATCTGCACCACACTCACCCTGTGCCAGGTTGGGGTGGGTGAACAGGCTGCTGGGGGCCAGTGCCCTCCTCAGGCCTCCCAAGCCAGGAGGACAGTGTGGTGCCACTAGTGCCCATCCTCACATGCCACTGAGTTTGCCACTGCAGGGACCCCTGCCTGCTACCAAGTGACAGCCCTCTGCCACTGTGCAGGGGAAAGAAAGGAGGCCCAGAGAGTAAAGAAGTGCCTAGGGACTGACCCAGGTGTGCTGCAAGTTCACCTGCTGGTCGCTTTTTAACTCTGGCTCCCTTCGGAGTGATGTCCTGACAAAACAGAAGTTAACCAGAGCACCTGTAGCATTTTCCTATATCTGGTGTGTCCATCCCAAGGCCAGGGTGTCAGTGAGAGAGAGGCAGGAAGAGAGCAGGAGGGTAGGAGGAACATTGTGGGCCTGGTGTGACCTCTGAGTAGAGTGAGGTTGTCTAATTCTGAAAATGACCTAGAGAGAAAGAAACTGTTCTTTCCTCAAAGCCTGCCAGCATCTGCTGTCTCAGTGCTAGCTGGGTTACTTGACACATAACAAAATGTGCCTCTTCTCACAACCAGAGCTCTCCTGCACTCATGGCCATCTGTTCTGATCCCTAGTGGCCCCTGGATAATCCTGTGGCCTCTGAGGGTGCTGGTTCCTTTAGGGAGCTGCATTTGGCTTAAGATTGGCTTGGGCTTTACCTGTCTGAAGTGATTTTAGGTATATTCAGTGACCCAATTCTCCTTAAAAAATGATACCACTTACATGTAGCCTTAGGAACAGATTTATGGAGAGGGGGTGTGTTTGTTACAGCTTCACATGATCCAGGCAAGGCAGGTAGCTTTGTAGTGGGGAGAGAATTCTAAGCATTTGACTCTCTGGTCAGTTGTGCTTTGCTCAATCTGTGGAGGATGGAAAGCTGTTCTCCATGCCTTATTATATCTTATAGTAATAGAAAATATTTACTAGATAAAACTTTATACTAAAAAACAAATAAGAAGAATAATGTAGCCTAAGATATTTTTGTTACCAGTACAGTTGAAACTATGTACTCTGCTCTGCCTTCTCTGAGGTTAACATTACTATAAATTTGCTTTTTTAAAACTTCCATTTATTTCAGTCTTTGCATTTTGTGACCCAGTCTCCACAGATTCTGTGCTAGTTATAGGATGCCAGTGCTACTTACTAAGTTTCACTTTCCATCTTGTGAGGCCGTGGTCAGAAACAGCGGTTTCTCAAAGCAGCTGCCCCGGTGGTGCATATGGCCAGGTGTAGGTGGGGTGCTGTGGCCCCATCCCGATGGATTGGGTGCCATCCTTGTCACATCCTTCTTCTTTGCCTGCTCTCCTGACAGATGTGGGGTGCTGGGGTAGCCTTTCCCCACTGCCAGTGGGCAGGACAGGCTGGTCTGCGTACACTCTGCCTCCTAGCTTGCTTCCTTCAAGAAGACTGTGTCTAGCATCCCCGTGGCCTTAACACCTTGTCATTTAGGGTAGGCCCAGAAGCCCTACCCTAAAGATGATGACCTGAGTAGGCTCCAGTCCTTTATTTTCTAGGCCCTATCCTATTTCCTTTTGGCCATAATGCTTCCTTAGGAGATTGGACAGGGAGATGTTTGCTGTGAGGCCATCGAAGGTGAAGAAATTGGCTATGCCCAGCATCCCTGGAAGTCCACCCTCCTCCCTAAGGCCGTACTTTTGCATCAAGATAAGCTTGACCCTTTGCTGCATCCTGCTTCATCCCACTCACTGGAACAGCTGGTTTACCCAGGAGGGCCAAGTGGAGTCCTGTCCTCCTTCCACTTAGGACTGTGCTGTCCTCTCCACTCTTATCACTCTAGTTTATCTTGGTCAGCAGAGAGACCTGGGTACCAGTCTCTGAGGTCCTGTCCCTGCTCATGGCTCCTTTGTGTGTGGGCAGGTCTGGCAGCACTAAGCCTGGGGGTTCAGAATGCCCAGCCTGGGTCCCAGATCTGGACCCCCCAACCCTCGTCCTGTATATTCTCTTCTTGACTCCCTCTTTTGCCTGTGTGTCAGGTCCCTGGAGCTTCATTTCCACTGCCCATGTGAACCCAAAGTTTGGGGTGCAGTGGTTTTCTCGTGACTGGTGGATGAAGGAGACAGGTGTTCACAGGGTGCTGCAAGCCTGGGGAGGGTTGCAGCGTTTAGTTGCCTCCGGAGGGTGCTGCTGCGGGGGAGTACAATGGGGTACTGGGGGGAAGGGCTGAGCACCGGAAGTGGGTATATTCTCCATGTTACCCAAATGAGGATACTTGTTGTATAGGGTTTAGTGAAACATGGTCCAGTAGAAAAAGAAGAGCATGAAATGTCTACTACTCATGTCACTTTTAACCTAATATGCTGTTTCACATTTTAACCTAATGTGCTGGATCCCAGGATCCAGTCCAGGTCACCACATTACATTTATCTGTCAAGTCTCTTTCAGCATCTCCTGGTTGTGACCATTTCTTAGCGTATCCTTGTTTTTGATAACCCTGACAGCTTTTATCTTTTTTCTTTTGGTACCGGGGATCGAACTTGGGACCTTGTGCTTGCGAGGCAGGCGGTAGAACCACTGAGCTAAATCCCGGCCCAACCCTGATAGTTTTGAGGGCAAATGGTCAGGCATTTTTGGATGCCTTTCAATTTGGCTATGTCTCATGTTTTTTTAACATCACTAGATGGGGGGTTATGAGCTTGAGGGAGATGACCATGAAGGGGATGTATCCTCATCTTGTCACCTCAAGAGAACATGCTGTCACCATGACTTGATCTCTGGCCCAGGTGGAGTTTGTCAGGTGGCTCTGCTGTAAGGTCATACCCACCCTTTTGCACACTGTAGTCTACATGGAGGTGAGAGGGGGTTAGTTATGCTCCACCTCTTTGTGGAAGGAATAACTACATAAATTATTTGGGATACTTATACAGGACATTTGTAGAAGTGTGGACTCAGGCTGTTTATTCTTTTGGTCATAATCCAGTGCTGGGCTATTGCACTGCCTGAATGTTCTGCCTTAGCCATTGGGAGCTTTTTCAGTTGGCTCCTTTTCTCTGATATGCTTCATCGTTCTGGGTAATTTTGTTGTTGTTTTCTGTTTGTTTAAAAGCATTTCTTCGCTTGATACTGTAGTAGGTTCTCAGATATCATATATATACATGTATATATATATGTATATATATTTCCTGTCTCAGACCTAGAATAAGCTTCTTTTTTCCAAGAATACTCATCTCTTTTATTGGAATATAATCTTAAAAACCAAAGACCTCGGTGTCAAGTGGATAAAGTTATTATAATTTCAGTTTTTGCGCACTCATCTGAACAACAAAAGCAAAGCATCTAAATTGCAATAGTAACAAGAAATAACTACAGATTGCTCTCCATCTGCCATTTTTAGGCTTTGCACAGTCTTACAGTTGCAGAACCTGGCATTCTCTCTGTAGTGGCTCAAGGTGGAGATGCAGCACACAGGTCTCGAATGAATGAGTACTATTCATTGCTCTCCCAGTGGGGTAGTGGCTCTTAGTCAAAGGCAGTAAAATCAACCTGAGGGAAAAGGCTGAGAAAAGGAGTTTCAGATGCTCAAGGATCTCTGTAGCCTGGAAGCGAGTGGGAGTTCCTTAGAGAGAGGTTGCTTGAGGAAGTAGGTGGTTCAGGGAAAAGACTGGGAGATGGGGTTAATGCTTCAGTCTGAGTTATTGCCCTTTAATGAGATGGTATTTCAATAGGATTTAGACATCTGCTCCTCTGCATCCTTGAGAGTCTTGACTCTTTCCCATCCTCTTCTTCCACAGGAATTGACATCTCAATAGGATCTCTGAGCTCAAGGAGGGAGGTGCAGTCAGGAAAGGCCCAGGTTGCCGAGGCTTATCCTCAGCTTGAAACCTCCTCTAAGAGGCTGGGGTTGACGTGGGAGCTGTGTCCATGGCGAAAAGCACCCCAGCTCTGGCTGTATTGCCAGGACATGCCATGGCATGGGGCGGGAGGGGTCAGCTAGAAGAGGGGAAGACCCTGTGCCTTTGGCATGACCTCCTAGGGGTTGGTGGTGCTGTTTACAGAGATGGGGAAGATATGGGACAGAGCAGGTCGACTCTCTCATGAAATTGGAAATCACCATCAAAGGCCTGCATTTTTCTGCTGGCTTCCTTTTTGTGACCCTGCCACTTGTCACATAGGACTCTCTTCAAAGGAGAAGGTTCAGCACCTGACTCTGGAGAGAGGAGCCCCATGTGAAGAAGCTGTCCATGTGGGAGGACCATGTCTTCACCCTAAGCCCTGAGCTGTGGTGTCACAGTTGGATCACCAGGTGGGGCATGGGGTTTCTGGTGAGGTGTTGGGTGCTGCTATGGTTAGTACATGAGACACCTCTGAAGGTGCCTGTGGTCCACTTCTGCCTGACCCCTTTCCTGTCCTCATGGGGATGCCTTCATTTCTTGTGCTGCTAGAAACTAGGACTTCATATCTTCTTGCCCTAGAATTGCCACCCACCTCTGGCCTGAGGCCCCCCCAAGTGCATGAGGTCAGAATCTAGAACAGCTGCACCCTCCCCCATTGGTAGCCACCCAGGGTTAGGGGTTGGGGTGGGGAGGCTGTATCTGCATCTGGCCAAGCAACAGCTGGGGCTTGATCCTGACAGATCGTGAAAGGTCTGTGTTTTCCAAAATTATTTTACAATGTATAAACTCTTTCTGCTTAGAAAACAAAATGCGTTAAACAAAATAAGCATTTTAATGATAGTTTTTTAATTAAAAAATTACAGTGGGGGAAAATGAAATGAGGCTACATTTCTTTGTTAGTGGTGGAAAAAAACACATCAAAATCCAAATTGGGTCAGTTGATAGTAGGAACAATAAGTTCTATTTGTATCTAATTGCAGCAGAGATCCAGTTAATCAAAAACAAATTGTATTTCCCAAAGTGGTGGAGTGAGCCTTTCTGCATTTCCTGAGGAGAGGATTTGCACATGGTGGGTACAGCAATGGGGTGGCTGAGTTTTGTGAGTTTGGAACAGATTTCTGTCTTCAGCAAGTTCTTCTCCTGAAAGCATGCTGCTCTCTGACCTTGTGGCACAATAACACCCAGGGCAGGAGGGTCTCTTGAAAAGCCTAGGGACCTCGGACAGGCAGGGACTGGGGACATAGAATTTGAGTGTCTTTGAGCTCTGGTGCTGATCCAGTAGCTGTTCTCTTTGCAGCATTGTCGCACATACACATGGGGGGTCTGGTTTGAGAGCCCCAGTCAGGAAGAAGCAACACATTTCTCCAGCTGAGAACATTGCAGGCTGATAACCTGATGGCCGGTAGAGAGAGTGAGCCTGTCCTACTGAGTAGATGTAAAAGCCCAAAAGAAACAGCAAGCCCAGTGCACTTAATATCTAAGCAAGCAGCCCTATGTCACACCCTAGCCATGTTTCTATCCCCACGTCACTGAGGGGCAGGCAGTAGAGCCCCAGGTGAGAGACCCCCAGGTACACAACTGGTCATAGGCAAGATTAGACCTGTGCACTCTTTTAACTGTTGGGAGTTTCATGTTCAGAATAGTCCCTACAATCAGGGAAGAGTGAATAGTTTTTCTAGTGTAGTTTGCTTTTTAAAAATTGCCACCCACATTACATCTCACTGGCCAGGAGCAGCTGCTAGAGGCTTCCCTACTGCAGCATCTCTTACTGAAGGCATTGGCCCTGTTGATGTGCTGTTCTGGGAGGGCCAGTACTTCAGGCCCTTTGTCACTGATTCTCATTTTACTCATGGAGTCTTTTCTGCCCTCAACTGACCTAGAGATCTCAGAGGGCTGTGAGGATAAGGATCTGGAGATCTTGGGCCTTTTGGGGATGACAGGTTTGGTGTGATTGTGAGGGCACATGACCTGGAATGGGTACCAAGGGGTCTGAATATGGAACATACCCCTGGAACTTCTGGCATGAGTTTCCCATCTGGACCGACCCCGGTGGGAAATGGAGCCCGGTTGGGTTCCTGCCCAGAATAACAGCAGCTGTAGTTTCTTAAGTACTGACTTTGGGCTTTGTGTGTAGAGGAGTCCCATTTTATAGATAAGAGGTCTGGTCCTAGAGGGGTTCCAGGGTCTAGTCCATTTCTGCAGCTCTTGCATGGCAGGGTGGAACTGACAGTGGAGCCAGTTTTTCTGATCTCCCCCTGATGTTATGGGGCAATGGCTTTATGTTGAAACTTCAGCTCCAGGACGCCCCTGGCCCCAGCAATTACCTATCAGGTGGAAATGATTGGCTGGCATTCTGGTTCATATCTATATGCCCCTTGCAGCCTCCTGCACTCATAGGCCAGGCTTTTGGTTGGTGACTGGGTTATGGGGTGCTCATAGCTGTCTTGCAGTTGGGAGGGTGTGGTGGGAGGCAGGCTGCTGGAAAGCTGTCTCCCTCCCTGGCTTCTCATTTTTCTCTCTGCTTCCTGACCACCATGACATGAACAACTTCACTCTTCCAGACCCTTCCACTGTGCCTCCCTGCCTTGGAGATGTGACTAAAACCATGAGCTGAAATAAACCTCTCCTCTAAGTTTTGGGTGTTTTGTCCCAGAGATGAGAAAGTAACTAAGACAGCTGGTGTCTTCACATTCCCAGATCCCTCCTCAGTTGGATTCTGAGAATGCTTATCTGCTGCTCTTGGGGGCTGGGCAACACACGGTGACCTCCAGGTACATGTTGGTGGCCCCTTTCTCTCCCAGGCCTGGATACCCAGGCCAGCTGTTTATAGAGTGGTTTGAGTGCCACATTTCTTCCGGGTGTTGATTTTGACCCATTTGGCTTCTTTGGGTGAGTGGCCCAGAATGAAATAAGCCCTTTGTGTGTAGACCTGCTCCTTGAGGGAAACTTACTGAGGAGAGGGATGTGTGTGGCTTGTCTGCCTATGTAGCTGCTTGTTGATCTGTGATCACACTCCTCTCACGATGGCTTATTTTCCTTGCTTTTTACAGATGACTTGCTAAGTAGAATTTATATCTGGGTACCATTATTTTAACAAAAATAATGTACAATATATTTAAAGGCATGGCTTACTTCTCCTGGGGAGAAATTTCTCATAATGTATATAGTTTCTATTCTGCTGGTTGCTGCTAGCTTCCGTAACATGGAAATGTTAGGCTGAAGGAAATTTTGCAAATAACTATTTTGCTGAATAAGAATAAAGAAATTAAGAGATTTTATTGACATCTGCTTCTGGAATGGTGACAGGAGCTCTGTAGATCTTCTCAGTGAAACAGTAATAACTAAAGAAAATTATTTTAAGAAAACACTGAATTAAAATATCTGGTAAGTGTCCAAAAGGCGTACAGTAAGCAAAGAAACTGAAAATCTACCTAATCTCAGTAAGGACAGCGGAGTTTTATGGCACTTGAGGCATCACTCACTTCTCCCACCCCAAACCTGTTGCCCCTCATAGGATGATAGAAGCTACACTATACGTGGTGGGGTGGAGGACAGGTGTGACCCCAGGAGGGGCAGGTGGGTGGCTTTTCTCACCCCACCTTCAGAGCTCCAGAGTGCAGAGGCGTGATTTTAGGGTGAACATTCTCTCCCAGGCTGAGAATACAGAACCTTGATTGCCATCTGGCATCCAGCTTGCTTGAAGTCAAATTGAGAAGACCAAAGACTAACACTCCCACCAAGCACCCTGTTTGTGAAATGAAAGTATCACTCAGAGAAGCAGGCTGCTGTCCCTGCCCCCACCTCCAGAGCAGCAGCCCAGAGATTTTTGTCAAAGTAGAAGATATAGGTGGTAAAAAAGAGAACACTCTGAAGTTCTCCTCAAAGGTAGTAACTTTTGAAGAGAGTTCTGGGGACCTTCAAGCCTTTGGGAGAGAGGGGGCAAAGGGAGAGGCAGATAGGAGGAAGGGGAAGGAGGTAGGTGAAATAGAAACATGCCCAGACTTTAAAAACAAACAAAGGTGAAAAAGGTGTGTGTGGGGGTATTTGTTAACATATTTGCCTTACAGGAAATGCTTCCAGAAGTTCTTTAGGCAGAAAAGCAAATGACCATAGACAGTGTTTTAAATTCAGATGAGAAAACAAACAGTGCCTCTAAAGGTAATCATGTAATTACAAAAGATATGATAAATGTATAATTCTTTGTTTTTAAACTGATTTGAAAAAGCAGTTTTATAAAATAATATTTACATAATAATTATGCAGTTGGACCCAGAGCTCTTAGGGAGTAATACTTCTGGCTGTCACAGTAAAAAAGAGGCAAAGGGGAGTGAAGTGGTAGCAAAACTGGAAAATGATAGCAGATAGTAACCCACATCCTCAGGAAAAATGAAGAGCAGCAGGCATGGTACCAAAGAAGGCTAATCTCTATATAACTGACTCTGTAATTTTAGCCTTGCTCTCTTCTCTCAGCTTCTTTAGAGAAAGAATTATATAAAGCAATAATTATGACAGTAGATGTTGCCGTTTGCAGTGTACTTAGATATAATATCTATAGCAATAATAGAAGGAAACTGAAGTGGGAGTAGAACTGCATAGGACTGTGGGACAGCATGAGTGAAGGGATGAGCATTTATGCTAGAAGGTGTCCATGTAAGCAAAGGAAAGCATTACCCAGAGAACAGAAGAACAAGAAGGCAGAGAATCTCCATCCTTGCCATCCTTAGAGGGTTTTTCTTATAGGGGTCTAAACTATAAAAAATTGCTTTGTTTTTTAGTTCTACTTGAGAAAAAATTCCATTAGGCTTGTGGGTGGGGGCCTTGCTGTCTGTTCTATGCTGGGTCTACTTTCACAGGGGTGTTTGAAATGCTGTACTCAGGACGTGTGCACTCCTAGCCTGGGGTTGTAAAGACAAGGGGAACAGCTGTGCCATAAGGGAGGCACTTGGGTCCTGGAGTTAGTCAGACTGGGCATCCTGGTTCAATTGCTGTTTTGCTTTGCTGGTCTCCTTTCCCTCCCTGACACTGGATTTCCGACGTACCCTGGAGTACACGGTCAGGTAAGGACTGCCAGGTGCTTGATAAAGCCATGCTTCCAATCTGTGCAGTCAGCTGTGGGGAAGGAAGAAGAGGATTCATTCCTCTGTCTCCAGGGCAGCTGCACCTTGAGAGCAGAGGCAGGGCTACTCATGTTCTCGCCCTGCCACTGGCAACACGCACAGAGGTTGACGCCCATATACCCTGGTGTGGCTGTACCTGGACAGGGTCTGTAAAGGGGTAGAGGTAGAATGGGGCACTAATCCAGGGGGACTGGTGTCCTTCTGAGGAGAGACAGATAGGAAGAGACACACAGGAGACCACATGAGGACACACCAGAAGGGCTGTCTCCTAGCCAGGGAGAGACTTTCTCACCAGGAACAGATTCGTCTGGCGCCTCCGTCAAGCACTTCCCAGCCTCCAGAACCACGAGAAGATGAGTGTCTGTTGGTTAAGCCCCTAGTCTGCGGCACTTTGTTATGGAAGCCTAAGCATGGTAACACAAGTCTTATGTGGAGCCTCAGTGTTAGTGCCAATGTCTGCCCCAAGGAGCTGGGAAAACAGCCACAATAAAAATTATAGAGGTGCACGCAAGTGTGAAAGATAACTATAAATATAATGCTGTTTGGGGATATTTCTCTCTCTCCCCTTTTACCGACCAGCCTGTTGACAGAAGCTACCTGTGGACCCACTGTGGGGTCTGGCTGGTGTACACAGTGATTCTGGGGAATAGGATCACATGGCAGCAGAGATCCAAGAAATGCTGGGTTCACTTTAGGTTGTGAGCCACCCCACCCCCAAGCAGTGGTGTCAGGTCATGGGGTGCCTCCCACTTTGTATAGCCCTATCTTTGGCCGTAGGGTTTGATCACTCATGCCACCCATTTAAGATCTACAGAGTGCTGTATTTATTTGACTTTATTTGAAATCTAAAGGCTTTTCTGTATGTTGCCTGAAGTAATCTGATGAATGTAGAACTTTAGAATTTATGCCTTAAAAGACTGAACTAGTGATATGTTAGGAAGCTTTTTAATGACTTATTTCTCCCCTCTTCTGAACCATCTAGGGTAGAGCAGCTAAAAACCCTTTTGGAATTCGTGTCAGAAACTCTTTCTCTTTATTCTTTTAGTTAATAAACATTTTATTTATTTTAAAAATAAGCATGTTTTAGGTTCATGGCAAAATTGAGCAGAAAGTAGAGAGTCCCACATGCCCCCGACTCCATAGAGAATGTCTTTGGTCATTCTCTTGTGAACTTCAAGGTCACAAGGGAGAGATTTCTTCTTTAGGGTAGCAGTAAGCTTCTAAGTGTGGTTGACCTGCACTGACTAGGAGTGCGTGGTATCCGACTACCCACCTGGTCTGCAGCTTGAGGAATGTGGACTCAGGGCCCACATGGTGTTGCTGTATCTATGTATGGGTCCATTGAAGCAGCAAGAGAGGATATTGTCTGGCCCAGATCTAATTCCTGGGCAGGCCTTTCCACATGTCACATCTCAAGCTGTCATTTTGAAGGAGTAATGTATTGTTGAAGATTTAAACCCTAACACCCATCTCAAATCCTATCTCACTTAACCCTGAGCAATGCCTAGTATCATCAGATTTAGCTTAGTGAGTGTGGACTAGAGTCTTCGCACACACTTTCTCCTTTGAGATTTCCAGCAAACCTCAAATGTAGGAATATCTCCCCCACTTCATGACAGTGGGAGGACATGGACTCCAAGTCCAGCTTTCCCACAGTCTGGCAGCTGGTGGGTGGCATACTGGGTTCATGAACCCTGCTGTGGTCTGGGCCCATTCTCTCCTGAAGAGTGATTCTGTTATTTTTTTTTAACATGTTTTTTTCTTTTTATTGAGTTTATTGGTACAATCTAGGTATATAATACAGTTACATTCATCATTGGGATCTTGTACCTTTACATAATAGGTCTTGATTCTCATTTTTTCCCCTTGTCCCTGCCCTCCCTTCACCCCCTCCTCCCCTCCCCATTTACAAACACTTTATTTCCATTTTTTCAGTTTCTCGTATTTTTTTTCCTCTCCCTTATTACCTTTCCCCCACCCTTCCCACTTTCCCTACACCTTTAGCCCTTTACTTCCTATTTCACATTATTAATTATCTCATTAGGATCCTGTGTACTATTATAGTTTTCCACACCAGAGAAACTATTCGATATTTCAGTTAAAGAAATCTCTGTATGAACATTAAAAATAGGGAATCCTAAAATAAAACTAAAAAGGAAAGTAAAAGAGAAAAGGTAATGATGTAAGATTAAAATAATCCTTAATTCTGAAGATGAAAATGGTCCCTTAACATATTTAAATTGCTTCTTGCTCTTGTAGTCTTATCTTATTCTTTTTTTCATTATTTAGAGAATACTTTTTAGTTTCTGTAATCAAACCCACGTAAATATGACCTTACATATTTAGTACAATGCGTTACCCCTGTACAAATGGAAAAATAAAAATAAAAAAATTAACATTTCTAGACCAATGAGTGTATCTGTTATTAAAGGAAAAAAAAAATCACTCAGTTTGGTAAGAAAGACTTTCTTGAGGTTCAGTCAGTAGTTTTAGGAACCATTGTAACACGGTCTTATAGGTGAAGATAGATATTGGGCCCATCTCTGAACACAGCATGAGCTGGACAAATGGAAATTTTTAGCCAAAGAGCTGGTGTGGTGGGAATCAGTGGATGGAACATTGCTAAAAGGAAACATCAGGGGTGGGGGTTTCTGGCTAGGCCACCCAAACAGGCTTTTGCTGAAGACAGGCCAGGGTGGCCAAATATGTCCTGGGCTCGAGGTGGAAGAGGATCAGATGTCCAGGGTTGGAGGTTCTTACTGAACTGAGGAAAACACTTTGCAAAACTGGATTTCACAAGAAAGTGTAGACAGAGCTGGGCCTGGGAGAAGGTTCAGGAACCAGACTGAGCTTGGCCACTTGGAGGACCACTGTCACTCTCCCTGGGGGGATGGATCTGAATCTTACATTTGGATTACATGTACATAAATACTTAGTTTAAAATATGCCATGTAGTAAATTTAAGTTAAAAAAGTGTTTAAAGAAGAACCCACAAAACACAGTACAGGGTTATGGTAGAAGCGATGATTTCCTGAGAGCCTGCAGTTCAGGAAGTCCTTTAGTATTTGTGCCAGCTCTGGGAGATGGCAGCAGAGAAGTCAGAGTCCTTCTGTTATTCATTGTGTACAGCACGACTGGGGACAAGACAACCTGTTCTCTTGAGTGTGGTGTCCTCACTGAGACAAGGAGCAAGCAGTGCCTTCCCTGTGATAAGCAGGCTTTGTTGTGAGAAGCAAATGACGAAAGAGGGTATACACAGTTGTTATTGTTTTGGGCACCCACCAGCATGGCACAGTATTGGGGCGGGGAGGGCTGTGGGGAGAAGGGGGACACATCTGCAAGCGGGGGAACAGGACACTGAACACACAGTTTGTGATTTGCCCCGAGACAGGGTGGTTAAGTTAAGCCCTGAACACAGCCAGGAGCCCCCAGGGTCTCTCACTTGGTGACGTCTGTGCCCTCACATTTCTCTGTCCCTCACCTGGGCTGATGAAACAGGTACCCTGTGCTGTTGAACAGAGCAATGCTGGGAGGCTTTCAGCTGCATGGCCATTTCCATCCCCCAACCACTGCAGTATATCTCTGACTCATCTGTGACCCCAGTTATCTTCACCTGTCAGTGCCACGCCCCCCACAGGGTTCTAGAATGGTGTGAACTTGCTCACACCTGTCCTGTAGGTGTGCAGCTGGCCTCCAAGAGCCAAGTTCTCACTTGACTTTGCTTGTGGGCCATTGATAATTGAGGGTGTTAGGCAACACCCGCTTTCTCCTGGGCTGGCTGAGTTCTCTGGAGGAGGGAAGATGTTTTGTTTGGTGGAGTCTGCCCACCCTGCCCTCTTTACTGTCCTGGCCTACATGAAGGAGGCCTGGAAGCTGGTAAGGGGTAAGGAAGCTGTAGGGGCTTGGAAGATGGACCTGCTACATGCTGGCTTCCCATTTTTAGCTTTTCTACAAGTTTCTTACAGCGGTAGATGGGATCAATTTTAAAAAATGAATTTTGAAAGTACATTTCCCTTGTTCTCCTTATTATCTGACTGCCAAGAATTTTTATTTAAAAAATATAAAAGCAGAAGTAGAGATTTTAATTAGCCTTCATGTCACTGCTTTTGAAGGTAGTGATTTTTACATATGATACGTGACAAGAAGACACTTTGTGGAGGCTTTTGTTCTCAGTACTGTCTCTCCATTTCAAATTTCAGTTGCATCATTTATTTTTTGGGGAAAAATAAATAATGGTGAAAGTACCTTTTGACATCTTTCTTATGAATACACACATACCCTGACTTGTTCGCATCCTCTTTGGAAACAAAGTATAATCATCCTAGGAATCTTTCTAGACCAAAGTGGGAAAAACAGAAGATAAGTTCTGGCAACTTTCTAAAGCAGTGTCCCTGCTACAATGCCTACGATGAGATCTTCTAGGAATCCCAGGTCAAAGGCAAAAGATGGCTCCATTGTAAGGTTTTGGCTGATAGACCTGCAATTGCTTGGCTCTTGAATCATCAGGTAGTTGTATTTTCTTTAGTTGTTGTTGGGTTTTGCAGTTCTTTAGTTTTTTGGTACTAGGTTTTGCTTGCAGAATCAGTGCGTCCTTCAGAGCTAGTAAGCATCACTTGACTTTAGATTTAGTTGTGCTGATGCCAAACTGATTTTTTGTAGCCCTATGGATACTGTGTGGGATAAAGAGATGCCTGTTTGTGTGGTTGTGAATGTTGCCTGTCCTTCCCTTGGTGGGTGCCATCTTGGCCCAGTCTTACCAGGCCTGAGCTGGGGCCACCACTCTTTCCTCTCTTACTGAAAAGTGTTGCTTATCACAATCCTTATAGGCAGCATCCTCCCAGGTTTGTACCAAGTGAGCAAGAGGTATGTTCTAAAAGCCCCCCAGAGGGGAGTTCTAAGAGAACACAACACGTCTCAGATGTATTAAGCAGTTGCCAATTTGAAAACACTAGACATAGAAGTCTGAAGCCTCGAAGCTGAAGCCCAGTGCTCAGTCTGATACTGAAAGTTCCTCAAAACCCATCCTGTCCTGGCTGTCCAGCCCCATTCTCTGACCCTGAAAACAAGGATTTTTGCAGTCCCCTTAGTTAATGATTTTCCCTGAGTGCTTCTGTACTTTTGAAGTCAGATTTGTCTGTGCCTTACTTAGAAATTTTCTGCCAAGTTTCAGGCTCTTTCTTCACCTCCTTCCTAGCCCTTGGAAGGTGTTCCACTTTCTCTTGCTTTTGTCTTTCTTTAATATTTTACTTCATCGCTAGGGTATTTGAGGTAGTGATCACTTTTGACTCAACTGTGTGCCCCCCATAAGTGCCTGTTTCAGTACCAGTTGAACAAATGAATGAGTAACTGTGGTTCCAGATTTTGGGCTCCAGTGGGCACACCCCTGCAGAGTGTGTTTCCAGCCATTGAACTGGGCCTACCCACTGAAGCCAAAAACTGCACCTCTTCAGGGCCCCCAGAGCGCTGTTCTCTGTCCTCCACCCCAGTCCCTCCTCTGTTGGCTTGGTCTGCATTGGTGGTTGGGAAGGGCCACACGCCCAGGAGGAAGATGTCCCCATGGTGGATGAGGATGCCCAGCGTAAGCAGGTGCTGCTCTCTGCCTGGCTGAACCCACTCCGTTGCAGTGCGCGGGGGTGGTGGTGGTGGTGGTGGTGGTGGCTCTAAAGGCACTGCTCATCACTGTTCACAAAATTGTTTTTGTTCTTCATGGGTTTTTATCATTCCTGTCACTGCCAGCTTCTCAGTAAAAGCTGTGGCCAGGTTACCATGGGAGAGACCCCTGGAAGGGTCCTTCATCCCCAAACAGCATCAGCTAAACAAACAACACAACTGAGTGGCTGAAGCTCTAGACCCTTCTTTCTAGAGATGTCCTATGTGAAGATGTGAACCTTCCTCTTTGACCTCCCCCTCTTTCTTCCCACTTTCCTCTTCCTTCCTCCTTTCTTTTCCTTTCCCTCTTCTCCTTTGTTATGAGGATATAGAGCACTGGAGTGAGCTCTGTTCCATTCAACAGTGATATTCCATGTTTACAGTTAAAGCCAGAAGTTAATACCACTTTCTAAGTGTCAGGCACACTTTCTATTTCCAAGGTACCTAGAGGATCAAGTCGTCTCTCCTCTATTTCAGTTTGTGGTGAGGAAGCTAGAAGCAGTTGGTTCATGCTGGCCACTTGAAGCCTTGGTCAGGTCATTCCTAGTCTGCTGGCTTCCTGCCTTGTTCCAAAAATAATTTATCTTCCCGGAATTTCATTGATCTGTGGGTATTGCTTTGCATTTAGAGCCCTTTGTAGATTTTTGTGGCTACTTAGAAAATACCATATTTTCTTGTGAAGTAAACTTTGACACTTGTGAATTAGAAAATAAACTTTGCTAGTGATTATAAAAATAAACAGATCCCACCCATGCCAGGCATCTAAAGCACAGAGAGCTTTTGAATTTTTATTATTGTACTCTTGTCAGTGGCAGTCTAGAAGGAAATAATGTATTTGCAGCGAATCTGCAGGTGCCTTTTCAAGCCAATATGCTCTGCTGGTGAAGGTGCAGGAGGGTGGAAAGGGGATCATTAGGAGCAAAGTGAGGGACTGGACTTACCCATGGGTTTGGGTGGAGCTGAAATTTTGCATGGCAACCTGAAGTACACAGATGCCAGTGCTTGTAGTAAGCCAGAGACTGTCTTACAGGTTTGTCTTAGCAGCTGTATCTTCCCTTTGTTTTCCCCAAGCTCCATTAGCATGGCATTTTGAAGGTTGCCCAGATGTTAAAATATTGTGCAACAATTTGCTGTACACTAAGCAAAACCAAGGCCTGGCTTTGTGGTTCCAGTGACCTAGTATAAAGCTGAACATGGATTTAGATTCCCATTGAAAAAAGGCACACATGACACCAAGACTATGTTGTAGCTACTTTTCCATTGCTGTGACAGATGCCAGAGAGAGAAACATAACCTTGTTTTGATTCATGGTTTCAGTCTATGATCACTTGGACCATTGCTTTTAGGGATGTGGTAAAGTACAGAGCAGAGGAAACCTGTTCATTATGTGGCAGCCAGGAAGCAAAAGAGAGGAAGGGACTGGACTCCCATATCACCTTCAAGGATGGTACATGATGACCTCACCTCTTCCTGCCAGGCCTCCAAGAAACTTCCTCAAGGTTCCATTATCTCCCAGTAGCACCAAAGGCTGGTGACAATACAAATATAATCGCTTGGGCCTGTCTAAACCCAACTTGTCTGGGAGGTCACAGGGACACTCAGCTCCTCTTGACAAAAGTGAACTTTGCTTTTAGGTTTTGGGAAAAGGACTGCTCATGTCTAGGTTATTTGCACAACTGGGCCAACCTTGGTCAAGGTCTCCTGTTTCCACATGTGTCTGGCGTTTTTATGTAGCCGGCACTGCCTGAGTGGCGAGCTGGTTTGCTTTCCCTGTGGGGCTTCCTTGGATAAACCTGAAGGAAGATGTGGGAATTTTTGTAAGGAGAGGGGTAATGTATGCCTTGTCCTTGAAGAACGGAGTGTGTCACCAGTGATGGTGCAGTGAATGTTCCTTGAAACACCTCAACATGTTCTTCACTTGCCAAATCACTGTCTCTAGTGAATGAATAAAACCTGCTAGGAACAGTAAAGAGAAGAAATGCAAGTATTCACACAAAAACAACAGAGCCAGCCTATCACCACAGAAACCCAGCCCAGAGCTACATGACTTGTTCATTGTACGTTCCCCCTGAGATACACCGTTTGCATGCAGTACTCCTGTAAGCCCTGGTCCCAGCATCAGAAATGCAGGGCATTTTGGGTTTTTTTTTTTTAATTTTAATAATGTTGGTATTATTGATCTGATTCTGTTCCTCTATCTTGTTCACAAAGTTTTGTTTTTTAAAATTTTGAAACATTTTTGACAAGTATATTGATAATATTGTTTTAAGGACCTTAGTTTCAGCTTAGGAAAAGGAAATCACTGATGAACGATACAGAGACAGACACTGCTCACATTCTACATTTCTCTCTTTTTCTTCTCTGGAAGGAACCTTTCCTTTTGGTGTCTTTGTTGCTTAATATGAAGGCTGGGAATGGGGTCACCTCCTGTGCAACCACAGGGGACAATTGTAAAGATGATGGGAAGAAAATAGTGTTTAGTATGTCTTGAATCTGAAATGTTTCCTTCCAGGGTGTCCTAGAAGGGGTGAAGGGAAGAAAATAATATTCTAATAAAGAGTAAGATTAAAATACACACACACATGTGAATGTGCTTAAAAAGCAAGCAACTCAAGAAATACTGAAGACTGTGCTTTTATTAGCACTTTGTAATCTGTTTTGCATATAGGAAAGAACACTGGACTAGTCAGGCCTTTTTTAGGTCCCAGCTTTCCTCTGTAGCCATGACCTTCAGGAACCCTTCTATCATGGTGAGTCTGGCTCCCAGATGTCATTCAAGAATCCAGGCAGAATGTCACCCAGTGGTGCAATGAGAGGACCCAGGATCCTAGGGCAAATGCAGCCAGACACAGCTGCTCACACTTGCACTTCTTCCCCAGCAGGGGTACCCAAGGTGACCCCTGGAAAGGGTGTGTCTCTCCATGGAGACCAGATGTCTGGAAGGCGTCACAGGCTTGGCGGTTTCTCCTCTCTAACTCATGGGTTGGAAAACTTGATCCTGCACATGCACCAGCAGCAGCTGATGGTTAATCTTTGGAGGCACATGATGGTGAAAACAGCGCTGACCTTCCTTCTCGCTGGAGGAAGGCACAATGGGTGCCATCTTGAGTTTGACCTGCAGTGGGAGCAACCTACCTGAGGCAGGCAGGTCAGGAAGAAGTACCCAGCATTGTCAGAGTTGTGTTTTTTTTGGGGGGGTGGGTACCAGGGATTGAACTTGGGGCCCTTGCACTTGCAAGGAAGTCCCCGGAAAAGCTGACGCAGCAAGCCATATTTTCTCCTAAAACTTCATTTCATTCACAGGAGAAGAGTGATGTGTTGAAGGATCAGATGTAGGATATCTGCTCCTTAGCCCTGCCTGGCAGCTTGCCATTTGGGGAATGGTGGCTGCTAGTCACTATTGTGACCAGATAGCTGTTGAGTGGACTCTAAAGTAGCCCTGCTGGGTGTTTCTGGCCTCAGGCTGGGCAAGGGTGGAGTAGGGGTTGTGGCAGAGAGGCTTTCTGGAGTTGATCAGGCTCATGTTCTTGTGATTATTTCTGTACAGTAGCCTTGTCTATCACATTAAGTTAATATAATTCTGAATTCATTTGTGTTGGGGTTTTCTGTGTATTTAATTCATAGATCTCTTTTAGTTTTTTAGTAGTTTAAAAGCTCTAAGCAAAAAAAGCCTTAATTCTGTGCTTATGTTACATATTTTAAACAATATAAAAATGTCTAGTTAACACTAGAAGTTCTTTGATGTTTTACTTTATAGTTTAAGAAATACCTGCCACAGGGGAGTCTCATTTGTCTGCTAACAGTTGTGATGAGTTGAGTGGATTGTGCCTAGCCTCTCCACCCCAGCTCATGTGGTAGTGACCCAGCCCTTCAGTCAGGGGCCCCTGGCTCGAGCTGAGGCTGTGGATTCCCTTCCCTGGGGAGCTGGATGAGAACCAGGTCGGGGATGGCTCATGTCCCCATGTGCACTGGATTACTTGCAGAGGGAGGGAGAATGATGGACAAGGGCAAGCAGAAGGGAGCTGAGAAGGGTCATCTGTGCTGCTGCTGCTGCTGCTACTGCTGAAGTCCATGGGCACGACTGGCTGTATTCCTGCTGCAGTTTTCTAAGTCAGTCTAGAACCTTGATGAGAAATGTCTCCTCCTGCTGAAGCTCATATGACTTGAGTTTCTTTACTCTGAGTTGGCACTTGTTCTGGCTGTTTGACAGTGTTCCTTACCACTGTCTTCAGGGGATATCTTTTAAAGCCTCTAGTGGATCCTGAAACCGTGGATAATACCAAACCGTATATACACTTTTTCCTAGATGTGCATGCCTATAATAAAGTTTAATTAATAAAGCAGGCACAGTTCACAGAATGTTATGTTGTCTGTCCTGATTTTATATCAGCTGGGCCTGCCATTCTAGAATTATGAGACCACCTAGGAGACAGGTGGCATGGTACGTGACATCAAAATAACAACATGACATGTTTCCAGGTCATGTTGTTCAGGGTCGCCTCTGCCGCCCTTTGAACCAGTGTACAGTGACCAGATTGGGGCCATTGAACACCTGCTTCTCAGTAGGTAGGATGGGAGTTTTGACCTCTTTATATGTGGTTTAATTGCCAAGTGTCTAAAGCTTAATGTGCTATGCAATATAAACATTTTATAGATTTAGTACTGGTTAACTCATATTTGGATGCCAACAAAGAGTTAGGGATTAAAATGGTACCTGGTCAACATTAAGTGATTTTATAGCTGCAAGAAATGTGGGTGGAGCAGTTCCATGTGTGAAGAAGAAGAAAAAAGTGGATCTGAAAGTATTTTTTTAAAAAAAAGTAGGCACAGCAACAGATAAACAACCAATTATAAAATAAAACAGCTATATTATAATAAATAGGACAGTGACTGTAGTAGGTAAAATAGGGATTACTTGACCATCGGCACTGCAGTACCATGTGGGGAACCTTGTAATTGAAACGGCTCCTATGTGATTGTCAGGCAGGTATCACAGACGGTGTGGATACTCCGGAAAGAGGGGTGAGTGACATCTGGACAGGATGGAAAGGGACAGTGTGAGATTTCTCTTGCTAGTCAGGATGGCTTGCAATTTAAAATGTGAATTATTTCTTTCTGGACTATTCCATTTAATATTTTGAGACTGTAGTTGACGGTGGGTAACTGAAACCACAGATAAGGGTGGACTACTGTGTATGTATGTGATGTGTTGGCACGGATAGCGAGAGTACTTGGAACCTTCCTTCACCATGACAGCTCGTCGTTGAACCCCAGGGAGATGGGGCATGGTGTGTATGACAAGATAACTAGGCCACTGCCCAGGAGGGTGCCCCTTCCTTTGCTGCTGTCCTGAGAAAGTGAGCAGCTGTGGTCACTCTCAAAGGAGGAGAAATGAAGTGGTGCTCAAGGTAAAGGCTGTTATCTAAGGTAGGGCCCAGTATCCAGCCACCCTTTGATTTGGGGTACCAGGACAGGCCTTCCAGCCTTGTGTTTAGGTAGAAAAGGGAAAGGGAGGAGAAAGGTCTGCCTCAGGCAAAGAGCAAGGCCCAGCTAGCTTTCTGCTGGAGTTTAGAGCCCGCTACCCAGCTGGAGAGGAGCCAGGGTGGGTTCATGCTCTGCTCTTTGTAGTTGCATCTAGAACCAGGCTTGCGCACTTGCCCTGAGTGGGAGGGGCATGTGGGTATGTGACAGTACCTTCCTTTGTTGGCCAGTAGAGCCTTTATTGACACCTGCTCAGAGATAGTGTGACCCACAGGTGGCAAGAAAGACATTGACCTTATTACCTTGGCTCTTGGTCTTCTGGGCATTGCATGTCTTCACTGTTGAGGGAGTTGATAAATACTGGATGGTTTCCTCTGTTTTGTTTTACACTTATTTGGAAATTCCTGGGACACTAATAGAAGGCTTTCCTGGCCACATACAAACTTTCAGTTAATTATGTGAGGGTTTTGAGTGGCTGGGTTGACAATGGAGCAAGAAATGAGACTAGTCAAAGCTGTTGACAGTTGTCGGAGAGAGAAGAACAGCACTGACACTGTAGACATTGTCTCCACAGGCAGCCCTGACAATGGGCTGTGTGGAGCACAAGACAGTGTTGCCATTGTCTTTGTGTTATTAGGAAACTTACGTGACATTCAAATGGCAAGTGAAGCTTTGTATATGGTGTGTGTGTGTGTGTGTGTGTGTGTGTAAGGATTCTGGATTGATACTCCGAGAATGAGATAGTGTGACCCACAGGTGGCAAGAAAGACATTGACCTTATTACCTTGGCTCTTGGTCTTCTGGGCATTGCATGTCTTCACTGTTGAGGGAGTTGATAAATACTGGATGGTTTCCTCTGTTTTGTTTTACACTTATTTGGAAATTCCTGGGACACTAATAGAAGGCTTTCCTGGCCACATACAAACTTTCAGTTAATTATGTGAGGGTTTTGAGTGGCTGGGTTGACAATGGAGCAAGAAATGAGACTAGTCAAAGCTGTTGACAGTTGTCGGAGAGAGAAGAACAGCACTGACACTGTAGACATTGTCTCCACAGGCAGCCCTGACAATGGGCTGTGTGGAGCACAAGACAGTGTTGCCATTGTCTTTGTGTTATTAGGAAACTTACGTGACATTCAAATGGCAAGTGAAGCTTTGTATATGGTGTGTGTGTGTGTGTGTGTGTGTGTGTAAGAATACTGGATTGATTCACCCCAAGAAGTTCCCAGAATCCCTCATGCTAACATGGGTGGTTTCCTGCCCGGAGAGGAGCTAGCAGCCAGATAGTCCTTCACACAGTCAACGGATTCCCAAGTAGTTTGGCCACCACCATTGTACTTTTGGTCTACTTCTGTGACACAACTGTCAAGGAAACGTCTGTTCATCTTTGTATTCCTAAGGCCAGGATTCAGCTGCATTTGGTGTCTGGTCAGGGCTGCCTTGTGTCCCCTATGGTGAAAACAGAAGAGCAGAAAGGGCCCCCTTGCCCCCCCCAGCCTTTTAGGAGGTGCATATCCTTTCCCCAAAGGTGGCATCCTCCTGATCTAATCATCTCCTGCAGGCCCCCATTAATGCCATTGCACTGATCATTAATTTTCAGAATATGAATTGGGGGGACCCATTTGGACCATAGTTGTCCTGTGTTGATGTGCATTTATATCTGGATTCAGGTGTATCACTGACCATATCCATTAAAGTAATGAGGCGCGCCACTTTATGAAGTGGGGGAACTCACTGCCTTTGCTGTGTATTCGCCATTGCTGGCAGGGGCAGAGCATAGGGCAGTGGGAAGTGGGAGGTAGGTAAATAGCTGACTATCTCCCAGGGAGCACAAACCAAGGGGGCCCTGGGTGGGGTTGTTTGTGTCCGTGGGTGAGAAGGAATGCAAATAGCTAGCACTTTCTTGCCTTCCTGTGCTTAATTTTCTAACATACTACACTTTCCTGCCCTCAAGCACCAGCTGGGCTAAATGTGTTTTGCAGTGCACATTCCTTGAGTCAGAGCTTTGCTCACTGCAGTCCTCTCTGCCCCCTCAACTGAGGCCCTGTGCAAGTACAGGAGCAGGAAGTGGTGAGAGCTGGGCTCTGGCTCTTGAGGGAGTAAGAATGAGGGCCTCTCAGGATAGGGTGCTAATAGATGTGTACCTGGCGGGGACAGGGCCTCCACTCCACTTCTCTAGCAAATTGGGGTCTCCTTTCACACATCCCTGATTGGAGGGCCACACGTTCCTCCAACAGCAGTCATTTTCTCATTTGATAATTGAGGAAACAAAGGCACAGAGATGCTTTCTTGTGGATGGTCACATGCTTTGCAGTGCTTCATCTAGGTGCCACCTCTGTCTCCCTGCTGGTGTGATGCCAGGGCCCTGGCCTCCTTGGCCCCCACAAAGCCTCCTGGAGCAGCCCTCTGTGCTTGTTGACTCCGAATTTTTGCTTTAGAAAATACAGACACTATAAACGGCATCTCAGGCTAAGTTCTGTTGTGCCTCAGTGAGGAATTCTGTGTGGAGGAGTTAGGGAAGGCTGGAGAGAAGACTTGGCTGTTGGCAAAGGCTTGGCTTTGAGAGCCCCAGTGCAAGCAGGGCTGGGAAGAGAAGGAAAGTGTAGGAGAGAACTGGGCACCAGGCTCTTTAGCCAGTGTTCTAGTAGGTGCTGCTTTACACAGATGCTTGCTCCTCAGTGTATCCTGGTGAGGCAGATGCTATTCCCACAAGGCAGCTGGTGAGACTGAGGCTGGGAGAAGCTCAGCCTCTCTTGCACAGTTCCTGTTGAGCAGGAGGGATTATAGTGACACAGCTGGGCAGGTGACTGGCTCATGAGTTCCTCTCTGGGCTTTGTAGGTAGATTCAGGGGTCCAGGCTGCCAAAGCTGGCATGGAAAATCTTCTGTGGACCAGAGAGCCCTGGCCCTGTGAGCTTGGAGCCAGAGGAGGAGGGGCATCAGAAGGCCCCAGGTCCTCTATACCCCTGTCCTTGTGCGTGACGCATATGGCTTTTGCTGCCCTCGTACTACCCTATCCTTTGAGGCAGGCAGCTTTGCCTGTTTTTTATGAAGAGAGAAACTGTTTACTTTGTTTAAAAAAATGAAATATCCTGGACAGTTTGTGCCCCTTCCCTTCTGTTTGAAAGGGGAAAGTGAAGTACCTGTTTGAAATGGTGCTGTGGGTGCTACATGTCCTGTTGCTGGTGACTGACATTGGCAGGTGCAGGGAGCAGAATAGATCTGCAGAGGGAGGCAGTGGCTGTGCTGAGCCTGCACTGGCCCATGCTGCTGCTCCGGAGTAGAGCCTCCCGTCATCTGGTCACCCTGAGGTAGGAAGCTGGCAGGACTTTGAAGGAGGTTAAGTCATTGACCACAACCAATGGCAAAACTACTATTGAATAGATTATGTAAAGGTACAAATTTCCAATGGTGAATGTCATATTGTATACCTGAACTGTACCAATAAAAACAAAAACTACCGACAGCTCAGATGGTCTGACTCTGGAATCCAGAAGATGACTGAGGAGGAGCCAACAGGACTTTGAAGTTGCCATCCAGTAGGAGTCAAGTGGCAGCTGCATTTCTGAGTGATGAGAGGGGAAATAAGGCAAATGATGCACAAAGGAGTCAGAGATGCACTCTCCAAGATATGAGGCCAGAGTGTCCTTGCCACCCCTCAGAACTCCCACTCCCTGGTCAGACCCTTACACCTGTCTGTCTCACTAACATTCTCCTGCCCACATTGCCCTGACCTCTGGTGGGGAGGGACACTCATGGGAGGGACCCTTGGGGCATGCTGTTCATCCAATGGCTCGTGTCCTCTGGTCACAGGGGAGTGGGGAAGCAGTGAATTTCATGAGGTGTTGCTATGTTTTGTCCCTAGGAAGAAATTCCAGGCCTCTGGTAACTCTCCTATACTCTCTGTCTTTCTTGATTTAAGCCAGCTTTTCTTTTTTCTAATGAGCTCTGGTCTTCAAATGGAGCAGGGAGGAAAAACAGTGGCGTTGGGAGTACAGTGGCGTTGGTGAATTTTCTTAAATTAATGAGACTAAATGGGGAAATCGAGATCAGCTGTGCAAATTAGCTTTGCGTTCTGGGTCTTAATGACTTAAATTGCAGATTCTAATTAAATGCCCCACAGAGGACGGTGAGGTGGCTTCTCAGGTCTTTTTGATTCAGTATGAAATTAGTCTGTAGATGTCCTCCCCCCTCAGCATTTCTGTCTCCAAAGTCTTGGTGATGCCAATGAGACCAGCCACCCGCCTGAGGGAAAGGCAGGCAGGTAGAGTGGGCAGGGGAGGAGGAATCAGAGGATATGAGTTTGGGGGCCCTGGGGCTAACAAGATGTTGGGGTGCAGATATGGCACCGTTGACTACACTGCTGAGTGAAGGTGCTCATGGCACATTCTCCACCGAGGTGAGATGCTGGAACATACTGGGAAGTGGTTGTAGGTGGAGCTCTGTCCTGGCACTGAAGTCACGCCCTGGCCTGTGCATGGACTTCACACCAGGGACCTTGACTGGCATGGCTGCTGGGTGCCTGCTCTCCCCTTGGTGTTATCACTCAGATTCTTCCGTGTCGTCCCTTCTGCCCCACTGGTGGTACATGTTGGGACTGCCTCACTGTTGTGACTGTTGCTATCCAAACACTCTTGACTTTCTCTTAAGTGAACATAAGTGTGCATTTCTTTTAGCTCTGCACTGTGAGTTGTATCCCCAGTCACAGGGTGGGCGCCTATGCAGCCGGAGTAGGGGCTCCTGGGGATTCAGGGTGGCCGCACTGCTTCCTCCTGCAGCAGCACATTCCAGTTACTACACCACACTCTCATTAGCACTTAGCATTGTCTGCCTTTTTCATTCCCCTTCTCATGCATGCGCAGGGAGATCTGTGGGTTCACTTTACATTTCCCAGATGACTAGTGAGGTTGACTTTTCATGTGTTAGTTGGCTTTATGGTCATCTTAACAGATGATTAATAATTTGTCTCATGAATGTTCCCAAACATAACCTGTAAGCTGGGCATTCAGACTGCTCTTGGTCCATTGTCAGAAGTATGCAGTATAAACATTTTTGTGCAGAGGTCTTTTTTTTTTTTTTGTACCGGGGATTGAACTTGGGTCCTTGTGCTGGTGAGGCAGGCACCAGAATCACTGAGATAAATCCCTGGCCCTGTGCAGAGGTCTTTTCCATGTTCAGGTTTGTTGGGAAGCATTTTGTTAGTGTTTACAAATGCTGTGATTGTTGTTTATAAAGTTTGATCAGTTGTCCTATGAAGTGCTTTTACAGTAGTAAAATGTTACCAGAAGACTAGGACAGCCCCATGCAGTTTCTCCCAGCAGTGCGTATTTTTACTAGAACAGCTAGACCTCTTTTGGAAAACTAATTTAGATGAAGATGGGTATATTTAGCATTGATTTGATTGTTACAGTTTGACCCATTTTACCAGGTATATTCCACTTTCGAGACTTCATACCATTTGCCACTTGCATCATTAGTGAGTTTTTGTTAATTCATACCAGTGTTACTGTAAAAATCTAAGGTTTAGTAAAATAGGTACTTTCTTTATCATTCTCATTGTTACTTTCATTATTTGTTTTGAGACAGGGTCTCTGTGTAGCCCTGGGCTGGCCTTGATCTTCCAATGGTTCTCCTGCCTCAGTCTCTCAAGTACTGGGATTACAAATGTGAGTTAGCATGCCCAGATCTCATTGTTACTTTTTGACTTCTCTACAGAGAGAGAGAGAGAGAGAGAGAGAGAGAGAACAAATGCAGGGCCTTGCACACTAGGCAAGTGCTGTACCACGTGCTATGTCCCCAGCCCTTATTTGCTTTTTTACTTTGGCAGACCTGTGAGTCTTCTCCTCCATGATTTCTTTGGGTACCCTGCCAGGTCATGGCCCTTGTTGATGAGGTGCCCAGGCTGAAAGCCCATGGGTGCCCCCAGTGGGAGTGCTAGTCCTCGACTGTGAGAGGCTGAGTTATAGCTCTTGTCCTCCAATTCCCAGACACAGCCCTTCCATGAACTGGCCTTGCTCTGGCAGCCCCACAGCAACACCAGGACTGAGCAGGTGCTGGGTTTCCCTCCTGCAGGGAGGAGTCCAGAGATCATATGTGAGGGCCCAGTGGCGTCTGTGGGACCCTCTCTTTTTCTTACACACTTGGTTTTCAACTACAGGCCAGTGTGATGGGTACAGCTATTCTCATCTTAGACACCAAATAGCTTTGCTCAGCGGGACTCGGCATCCTCTCCAGGGGCCTGTGCTCTTTCTGTGAGCCAGAAAGCAGGGAATTACATTCGCATCTTTTTCCTCACACTGCCCTGCCAGATCACTCCTGGAGGAAAAGGGGACTGCGCACTTTTTCTTTCCCATTCTCTGGAATTTGAGCAGAACTTGTGCTTTTGAGCTGAAGGTTGGATTGCAGTGAGTAGCAGTAAATGTGGAGGAGCTTCCCCACCTTTCTAACATCATGTTCTCTGGAGCCCCTTGATGGATCAGCTCAAGTCTGTCCTTTTCTGTTTTTAGATGATGGATTTGGATATGAATCTATGAAGAAATGCCACATGATCTGAGCACAAACATGTCCAGTAAGTCACTTGGTGAATTAACCCATGAGCAGAAGCCCAGGGGGTCCTTCAGACGCAGAGGGTAGATACCCTTGGGAAGTTGGGGTATCACTGGTATAGGGGGACCTTTAAGAGTATGTTTTTCCAGTGTAATTGCTGTCATGATGTCAGTGAAGGCTCAGTGTAATTGTCTTTACTTAGCCAGGACTTGTAGCACATGGGGTTGGACATATCTACAGCTCCCACCTTATTGCATAACCTGTTTCAGAGAGCAGAGCCAGGGTGGCCTCTGCTGACTCAGCTCCACACCTTCCTCTTCTGTTAGGTGAAAAGAGAGCCCAAGACCATAGCACATAGGAAGTCTCCATGGCTCAGGACAGGGAAAAGCAGGTTAGAGACTCGCGCGGCCTTTGTCTCTGCTGAGTCTGCTACACTGGGTTAGCATGTGCGTGGGACACTCTCCACACAGCTCTGTCCTATCAGAGGTTGTGGTGAACTGATTTAAGGTCATAAGGATTCTGTGAGAGACCTGCCAGCAGGAAAGCGTAATAACATCAACAAGAAAAATCTCAAAGTCCTGGTTTCTCACTGTTGAGACCACCATTTAGTATGGCAGTTTTGTGAAAAGGAGATGGTTTCTCTTTGGGAGGTACGGGCACACTGTTGTGTTGGGGCAAGGGAAGAACTGACTAGAGGAGACTGAGAGCAGCAGCCTTTCCAACCCCATTCCTCATACAGCCATCTTTTGGTGTCTTACCAGTGTTTGCTTCTATTTCTCAGGGCTACTGCCACCATAGGACACTAGGGTTTGGTGGCACTGCTTCCCAGGGAATCAGGTGTGGTCTGATCCAGGAACAAGAAGCCCATCCTCACCAATGACATCATGACAGCAAGAGAGCACAGCCCTCGCCATGGTGCCAGGGCACGTGCCATGCAGCGGGCTTCCACCATCGATGTGGCAGCTGACATGCTGGGGCTGTCTCTAGCAGGTGAGCTCACAGGGCTGGAGCAGTGCTGGGAGGACATGGGGTGAGGAAGGGTGCCTGGCATGGCATCCTTCTGGGTGACATAGGAGCATGGCACGGGGAAGGCAGCCACTTCTAGAGGCTGCTTCTGCTGGAACATGGGCATCTCAGTTTTCCACTTTGGTTGGTTACTCCAGGACTTGGTGCCTGGAGGCAAAGATTGGATGTGCACAGTGCCATCTGGCAGGTGCCTGCCATGGTAAAAGACCTTGCTATTGTGGCTTGCAAGCCTGTGGAGGAGGGTGTCTTGGTCTTAGGGTCTGAGATGTCTTGGGCATCACTAAGGCAAAATGTTTAGAAAATGAAGAATTAATCTCCTATTATAGTTTGGGTGGGAGGAGGGAACAAATAGAGTGGAGTTTTTTTTTTTTTTTTTTAAGTTAAATTTAAAAGCAAGGAAAGGTTTATGAAGGTTGCTTTTTCTGTCATTTCTTTCCTATTCAGGAAATATACAAGATCCAGATGAGCCCATTTTAGAATTCAGTTTAGGTAGGTATCTTTTTATCATTTTCCTTATCATTATTATTATTTTGTTTTTAAAAAGTCACTTAACCACAGAACAACAAAACCCTCCCACTGGCATGGATTTATCTCCAAGAACTTGTTGCTGCTGAGGAGTTTGTGAGAAGAACTTCCTGTGGGCAGGAAGGAGCCCTAACCGGGCTCCATCTGCTAAGCAGGGGCTGCCCTCCTGTCTGCATGTCTCCTCACTTCAGTCCTGCAGTGGCCAGGGATGCCAGGGGACGGAGGCGAACCCACCCAGGCTGCTGCAGTGATGGTCTGTCCCCTCCTTCCTGGCTGGGAGAGGTCAGGAGTAAAAACTAAACTCAGGTGCCTCACTATGCTCAGATGAGAGAATACTGAGAATGGGTTCAAATGTGCAGGGTCTGGGGTGGGGCAGTGTGGCATTACTGTGACTTACCCAGGAGACTGGAGGGCTGAGTGGTGTCAACCTGAGATGCTGCTCCTTCAGAGTCCACAGTATCTGTCGCTTCTCTCCCTTTCTCCCAGCCCTTGGTGGTCATCATGGGTCAGTGGCAGCAATGTCCAGGAGGTGGTATGACATAAGAGGCCCCTCCTGGAGGTCAAATGACTGAGATTCTAGTTCTGATGGTGCCAAAGCAGCTCATGGCTTTGAGCCTCCCACTTTACCTTGCTGACCCAGGTTCCCTATGGGCTCTGTCTCACTAGTTTGAGATACAAGATGATCAAAGCACTTAAGCTCTCCTACCCCTAGAATGACTTGGACAAATCACAAACCCCATGAAAGTGTAAGTGCATGATTGTCAGGTTGATATTAATCTGTGAAAACGTTCCTGTTTCAGAGTCAGTCTTCCCAAACAAACTCAGAGGGTTCCCAATGTGTCTGCGGCAGGGGTGAGCACTGAGCTGTGTGCTGGAATGTGAGGTCTGGGGAAGCATCCCACGGTACTGGGCGACCCACACTCCTGCCCATCCACCGCAGAGCTGCCTTGCTTTTCACAAACACAAAACTGACCCATGGACTTTGGATTTTGATGGGAGAGCGAGTGTTTCCAAGAACCCTCTTATCTTAAATCATCTAAAGCATTAAGACAGATAAACAGAAACACAAACTCCAAACAGTGCATTTTGGATCCCAAAAGTGTCACCATGGAGTAAGGGGCAGAATGGGGGACTTGGGAATGTGAGACGGGAGCGTGGCCACGTCTTGAGTTTCTGTGATGGAACCGAGGCAGAGCATTATGCAGAAGGCCCTGTGACAGGAGACAGCAGGGCCTATCTCAGTTAGTGCAAGGAAGTTTGGGCGCAGCCCTGTAGGGACTAGAGGGCTATTTTTCAGGAGCAGAGAGGCTCTGGGCCAGCACAGAGGAGTGGGGATAAGGGCTCAGTTAAATGCAGGGAGGAAATAGAAGTCTTTATTGAATAACAAGTTCCCTCCACCCCCCAGTCTTGCTCCCATCCTCATCTGCCAGGCCTGTGCCTGCAGCCAAGAGTCTCTTGCTTTGGAGAAAGCAAACTAGCCACTCCCCACGAAGAGACAGAGAAATGCTGGACTTCTGGAGCCTACCCTCAAGCAGCTGGCTGGGCCTGGTCCTGCTGGGGGAGCCCAGCCTGCACGCTACCCTCACATGGCCCTATGATGCCTCATTCCTCCATATGAAGATGGGAGCACAAATGCTCACTGCAGCCTTGCTTAGAGTCACTTGCAGTGGAAACGGCCATCAGCAGGATTCTTGGCTTTGGTGGGATAGTTAGGAGAGGGATCCCACTCAGTCAGGAAAGGAAGTGCAACTGGTACATGTGGGAAAATCTGAAAACACACACAGTGAAAGAAAGAAGTGATATGCAGTAGGCTGTGTGCTGTTTGATTCCAGCTTCATGAACTCAAGAAGACTGAGCTGCAGTGATAGAAAGCAGGTTAGTGGGTGTTAGGACTAGGGTGAGGGTGGACTGGGAGGAAGGCTTCGGGGTGATGGAAATGTTCGGTATCTTAACTGGTAGTGGTTATGTGGACGTAGATGCTTTATTAAAACTCATGGGTGGTACATACAAAATAGTTATATTTTATATACAAATTATACCTTAAAACTGATTTTAAGAAAACAATAGAATAGATGAAGACCACCAGACCTGGGTAGGAGGTCTTATCACATGAAAGAAAAGATGCAGAAAAAAATTGAACTTTGGAAGAAATAGAGATGTAGAAGTAGAGAAAAATGCCAGAAAAAACCTGTAATTTATATTCCAAAGAGAAGGCCATGCACTTGTGTGTACAAGAAAAAGATTCCATAAGGAAGGAGAAAAAAAAAAAGAAAGAATAGAGGCAGTCTTAGAAATTTTAAATATGACAGATACAATTTAGAAATTCAATGAAATTTGGAAGTTATTTAAGGAATTCTTCCACAAAGCAAAAGTTTAAAAGCAAAATAGGAAATGGGAAAGCGATGGAAATGGAAAATTATTGAGTCAGTCTAGGAGGCTGAAGATTTAAAAGAGAAATGAAAAAGAAGGCAGGGGGACACAATCAAGAAATAATACAAGAAATCTCTCAGAACTGAAGAAGGAGTTTTTAGATTAAAAATGCCTACCAAGGCTTAGCATGATTGAAAGAGACATAAAAGAATGTACATGGTGGTAAAATTTCATAAAAAGGAAATAAAATGAAGACCATTTAAAAAACTTCTGGAGAAGAAAACAAGTCCTATCCAAGAACTAGGAATAAAACTGGTATGGAACTTTTTTTCACTGACATTGAAAACTTTAAGAGACAGAGGGGCAACCCCTCTAATTATACTTTCAACCTATAATTTTCTATCCAAGCAGACCATCAACAGAATGTGAGGGTGAAGGAACCATTTGGGCTCTATCGAGTCTCAAATTTATTCCCTCTGTCTTCTTTTTGGAAGTTATGTGCACCAGCAAAAAGAGGGAATAAATTGAGCAGAAAGATGACATGGTATCCAGAATACAGGGCTTATACTAGAGGCCATGAAAGAAATCCCTCATGGCTCTAGATGAGTAGTACATGCTTAGCCTTAATTGTGTAGAATGCAAATTTAGCAAAAAGCTGAGCTGAAATGATAAGAGTCCAGAGGATGAGAGTTGTGTCATTAAATTAAAAAGCCTCATTCCTATAACAGAAATCAAAGCATTGCTGAGTCTGGCAAATCAAGAGCAGTGATACACTTATGTTAATTAGACGCTCTCACAATGAAATAACTTAAAGAGGTAGGAATGACTTTGTGAACTGAATTTTACCACAGTTGTTTTTTAAGGAAGGTTACCAAGAGGAGAATGATCAAGTGGTCAAATATATTGACTATTAAAAGAAAAAAATAGTTTGAAAATTTAAAAATTACATATGTGTGTGGCCCCAGATGTGGTACATGCCTGTAGTCCCCGCACTTGGAAGGCTGAGACGGGAAGGCAGGAGGATCACCGTGAGTTTGAAGCTAGCCTGGGCTACATAGCGAGATCCTATCTCAAAAAACAAAAACAAAAACTGCATACACTTTTTTTTCTTTTAATAAGGGAGGGCAGGGGTAAGGGGAAAAAATGAGAATCAAGACAAGATCCCAACAATGAATGTAACTGTACTGTATCCTTAAAATGTACCAATAAACTCAATTAAAGCTGAAAAAAAAATTAAACTCAAATCAGTGTCATAGTTAAACCAATGCCTTCCAAAATAATAAACCATAGCCAGTCATGTTCTTAAAAAAAAACCTTAAATATCAGAAGTGTTAGGGGCCGGGGATCTAGCTCAGTGGTGCTGCTGCCTGCCTCATAAGTGCAAGGTCCTGAGTTTGACCCCCGGTTCAAAAAAAAAAAGAAATGTAGAAGAAAAGCATACTTTATTGAGAGAGATCATCAGTTGGGGGCTGGTGCAACTCTTGTTTATATATACTTTTTAAAAGCTGTTATGTTGCTGTATGGCGGTAATGACTTTGGTGGTAGAGGTGATGGAATCATTTAGAAGAATGTAATCCCAGTATTCTTGACAAACTTCTTTCGTGTAGCAAAACGTCACTGGCATCTTTCCATGTTAATAGATATGGGTCTGGCCCCATCGTTTCCAGTGCTCATATAGAGAATATTGCATGGTTGTGTTGCTTATTTTAACCAGTCTTCTGTTGTTGGGCATTTATGTTCTTTCCAGTTTGCCACTGTGAAGTACTGCTGCAGTGAACACACTTATATCTAGGTCTTTCATACATTTTGCTAATTACTTTCTTAGGATAAACTCTTGGATTTAGAATTGCTGGGTCAAATGATACACACTTGAAATATGTTTTATCCTTTTACTTTAGAACCATTTATTCTGCATGCATTGGTCTGGGATTATAGGTGGTCTGGGTCCAGAGACAAGGCATATGTACTGGAGATTAATTGAAAGTGAGGCACATGTGATACATAGGAGACAGGGCTGTGGGCTCCTCAGGGGAAGCTTCCTGGGACCTGGGTCACCAAGCTGGTCAGTAAGCATTGCATGAGATTTAGGCTGGGTGGGGGAAGGCTGGGAGAGTATCACTTGCAAAAAGCATGTTCTGCAGGGTATGGGCACTTCAGCACTTAAAGTTCTGGCTGTCTTCCCTGACTTTGGCTACCTGAAATCATGGTGAAAACCAGTAGCCTAGAGAGCTGGATATGGTGGCGCGCATCTGTTGTCCTAGCACTCAGGAGGTTGAAGCAGGAGGATCGTTGTGAGTTTGAGGCCAGCCTGAGCTACATAGCAAATTCAGGGCCAGCCTGAAATTCAAAGGGAGACCTTGCTTCAAAAAACAAAAAAACAAAACAAAACCCAAAAAACAAAAACCAGTAACTGAGAAATTGTGGGGGCAGAATGAGATCAGAGATAGTGTGAAACCCCATTCTCAGAGAATTGTCATTATCTGAATCATCTGGCAGTTTCCTGAAAAATATTTGTGGGATTTGGCTTTATTCGACCTAATTCATAATTTACCCAGTGGGAACAGCCTTTTTTTTTTTTTCCCTGAGAGTGTTTGTTAAAAACAGTCATAGGAGCCAGGGATTTAGCTCAGTGGTTCTGCCGCCTGCTTTGCAAGTGCAAGGTCCCAAATTCGACCCCTGGTACCAAAAACAAACAAACAAACAAACAGTGGCCGTGGCTGTGACTGGGTTTGTAGTTCAGTGGCAGAGCATCTGGTTAGTGTGTGTGAGACCTCAAGTCAATCCCCTCACCACCAAAAAAAAAAAAAAAAAAAACACAAGGAATAGCTCAGA
>NW_022900921.1:42429230-42468424 GCF_012274545.1 Fukomys damarensis
CCCCCCACCACACAAAAAAAAAAAAAAAAAAAATCCAGAGGAAGCTGCCTGAGATAGTACTAACAGTTGATAGTACTAACAGTTGAAGCAAAAAAGCTGACAAACATACAAATAATCCCTGAAAGGGGAAGCTGGGGAAACAAATGTCCACAGTGACTTTTGAGGAGCTCTGACTTATTCTCAGCAGCCAGTGCATGTGTAGGGCTGTGCACATGTCTAGGGCTGGGTGCGTACTCAGGAAAGACCCAAGAAGGCTGGAAGCAGTCACTTTAGACTGATCTGGAGGTTCTGTATAAGCAGGAGACAACAGACAGTTTTATACTGCCTGCCTGAGCATTGAGGATGTGCCCAGTATACACACAGAGAACCTTAGCAGAAGGCACATCGGACGTCTGTGGTTCCTGGTGGTGAATATCTATCTGTCCAGCTCTATCTGACCAAGCTAACCAAGCATTCACTTCAGTGGCCACACATAACACAATAAAATGAACTTCATTAGCTAATTGGCAACAATGTCAATAAAAGGCAACAACAGAAAACCCTTAGGAGGGGAAAAACCTGATTTCTAGACTTGCCACACTGCATAATTTTAAATATTGGAGTTTCAGACAAAGAAATGAAGTGTGCAAAAAAGCCAAGAAAGTATGCCTCATACACAGGGAAATTTAAAAACAAAAACTCCATTGTCAATAGAAACTCTCTGAAAAGGCATAGATGTTTGACTTCCTAGACAAAGATTGAAAACTTGCTATTATGAATATGTTCAAAGAACTAAAGGAACCACATCAAGAAAATTAAATGAAAATACAGGAACAAGATCTCACCAAATAGAGAATATCAGTGAAGAGATAGACACCATAAAGAGTGACACACATTCTGGAGTTGAAAGGTACAACAACTGAGTTGAAAAATTCACTAAGAGGGGATCACTTGTAGATAGAAAAAGGAAAAATTGGCAAACATGGAAGACAGGTTAATTGGGATGATTTAGTCTGAGGGGGAAAAAGGTAAAGAAAATGAACAGAGCTCAGAGAGGTATGGAACACCATCAAGTGTACCAATATATTATAAGAGTCCCAGAAGAAGAGAAACGAGAGGAAGGAAAGAAAGGCTATTTGAAAAAATAATGGCCAGAAACCCTGCATTTGATGGGAAATATCTTAGAAGCATAGTGATCTCCAAGTAGGATAAACTGCAAGCGTTCTACACCTGGACAAATCATGATTAAGCCACTGAAAGCCAAAGACAGAATTTAAAAAGCAAGCAAGACATGACCTACTATGTCTATGGCTTTACCAGAAAGAGTAATAGCATGTTTCTCACCAGGAACTGTGGAGTTCAGAAGATAGGGGGATGACATGCAAATTCTTAAAGAAAAAAAACAAAACAAAACAAAAACCAGTTAACCAAAAATTCCATATCCTACAAAAATCTCTTTCAAATACAAAAGAAATGAGATAACATGTTTATACAAAAAAGTTGTATGCAGTTATTCATGACATTATTTGCAATAATTAAAATTCAAAAGCAATCAAAGTACAGCTGATAAATAGATAAACAGCATGTGGGCTGTTCATTCATGATTCATTGCTGAAAAGGGAGGAAGTATTGATACTTGCTTCAGCATGGGTGAGTCTTGACAATATGCCAAAAGGAAGAAGCTGGCATAAAAGCCCATGTGTCATATTCCATTTACATAAAATATCCAGACTAGACAAATCTATACAGAAACAAATTAGTGGTTTCCAGGTGGGATAGGGAAGAAAGATGGTGAACAATTGTTATATGGATTTTTTTTTCTTTGAGATGATGACAATGTTAAAGAAGTAGATAGTTGCACAACTCTGTCAGTGCCCTATAAGTCACTGAATTGTGTACTTCAAGAAGGTGAATTTTGCAGAATTATAAAATTGGACTTCTTAGGTATGTTTTCCATCGAATACAGAAGGTTTCTGGCCATCATTCCCCCCCTTTATCTCTTGATAGAAAACATTTTTTTAAAAAATCAGTGGTACATTGCTGAAAACTGTCATGAATCCCTAAACAATATGAAGGAATAGTCTTTCAGCACAAAAATTATCAAGAAGCAGATTTTGAATGAAGAGATGTCATAGTGTCTGGCATTGTAATATTTAATTGCTAGGAGACCCTGAAAAAAAGAGACAGAAACTGGAGCAGCAGGTCACAAATAGCACAAGAATCCTTTCCTAGCTGGGTGTGGTGGTACACTACTTAAGCCCAGTACTCTGGGAGGTTGAGACAGGAGGATCACAGGTTTAAGCCCAACTCGGGCAACTTTGGTGACTTAATGAGACCCTGTTTCAAAAATAAAACAAGGTTGGGAATGTAGCTCAGTGTGAACACCCTGCACTCAGTCTCCAGTACTGCAAAATCAGTGAATCAAATTAAATAAAAAATAAAAATCCTTTCTCAAGAGAAGGGTGGATTTCAGATTTAGCATGTTCTACCAATTGCCAAGCATCTCCTGTGAAACTTGTAAATTACAAGGATTAAGAAAATTAATTGACCTTTAAATGAGGGGGAAAAAAGGACAAAATTAGAATGTTACCATTAAGGACAACAGAAAAATGGAGCAAAATCTGTGACCTATCTTGTCCATATCTCCAGAGTGTTACTAGGATGGGGGATTAGAGGTGTAGATTTGCAGTGACTCCTGAGAGCCAGGCCTGAGGTCTGTAGGCTGAATGGGGTTTTCGACAGCCTCTTTACACTGGGGTCCATCAGGAGCTTGGCCTCAGAGGAAATGAAGGTGCCCTCAAGCACCAGCTCCTCGGGACCAGGCAGAAGCAATCGTCTGGCTTCTCCAAGAAAGACAGCATCTAGCTGGGCTATGGATCATTTCTACAGTTTTTAAAATGTTGCATTTGGCATAAATTCATGAATTTTCAGAAACATGGCAAGAGACACAAACAAATAAACAATAGAAACAGATCCACAGGGGCTCCAGATGAAGAGTTAAGACACACAGATGCTATTGTCTCTGTTTTTGAGTTTGGCTGGCTGTAGCAGAGTATCATAGACTGATGGCTTCAACACAGCAGTTCATTTCTCACAGTCCTAGAGGCCGGAAGTCCAAGATCAAGGTACCAGCAGATGTTTCCCTCCCAACCACCCCAACTCCTAATATGGTCCCATCACCTTGGGGATCAGGATTTTAACATATATGGGTTACAAGCATTCAATTTATAACATTATGTAAAGATACTATTGAATACCTCATCCGGGAGTTTTAAAACCATAAAAGAACAAAATGGGCATTGTAGAATTAAAAAAATAAAATAACTGCTTTAAAAAATTTTGGATGGATATGAAAAACATTTTGATACATTTGAAGAGAAAATTGGTGATTTTGGATATAAGTTAAGAAGAAAACTTCCAAAATGAAGCCAGAGAGATAAAATAGTGGAAAAAATAAAACAGAAGAAAATATATATTAAAATCCAGCAAGAATACATAGTACACATTTGTGTCTCAGAAGACCTGTGAAGAGAGAAGGGCTAGAAGCAGTATTTAGAGCTGAGCATTTCTCCCAAGGTAATAAAATACAGAAAGTCACAGAGTAAATGAAAATATCCCTAGATACATCATAGTAAAACTGTTGAAAGCCAAACTCAATGGAAAAATTGTAAGAGCTGCCAGAAAATGCATGTGCTCGTGCATACACGCACTCAACGCACACAGTGCTCAAAGTAGCAATAATTACACTGATGGCTGACTTCATCGTAGAAAAAAATAGAAACCATAAAAATAGAGACAATATATTTAAAGGTCTTAGAGAAAATAACCACCTAGAGAAAACATCCTTTAAAACTTGGGGCCCAGTGAAGACATCTTTCAAACCATAAGAGCCAAAGAATGTGTCACACACCAGACTGCAGACTTGTCTTTCCTGTTATGGGCGTGAGAACATATTTTTTAATTAGGGTTGATAAAATATTTTTATTTTTAATTGTGATAGGCTATACATTGCATAACATGTACTGTTTTAGCCATTTCAAATACACGGTTGAGTGACATTAAGTGTATTGACACTGTCAGTCAGCTGTAGCCACTGTCCATCTCTAGAATGTTTTTCATCTTGAAAAACCAAGTTAACAAATTGTAATGTTTTCTATTCTTAATTTTAAAGGTAGCACAACTCAGCATTCATATTTCTAGACAAACCTAGTTACTTTTACTTTGTTGAGCTTTGGTTTGCCATACAGTTTATCATTACCAAGATGTACTCTTTTTTACATTTTAATATCTTGTTAGTAAGTATCTCACTGTCAATGGTGTATCGTAGTTTAATGACACTGGGGTTCATTTTCCTTTCATACTGCATTTTATCTCAGGAAACTTGTTAGATTTAGTGAAATATGATCACTTTTTTCTCCAGGTCTTTTCCATAATGGAATTATCATTTGAAACCTGTAATATATTTTAAAATCCTTAGTATAACATGTTTTTGTGTAACTACAGAGGTTATACAGGATATCTTGAGTTCTGAAAAGTAATATTTTTAATAATTTGCATTTGATATGACTCTTATAAGGAGAATAAATAAGTAGTGACTTAAAAATAATACTTTTTATATTTGCCATAGTCTTTTAATTTTATTGCAGCATCCACCCCTCCCACCCCAAGCACATGTGGCACTGGAAGCTTACAGTTAGCTACAGTCACAGGACACAGGTTGCAGAGCTGCATCTTGTACTCCGTGGCTCTGTGGCTCCTTGATCAGCTGGCTGGAGCTGTCAGTTACTTAGGTCCTTCTGTAGGTGCATGTGGCCCATCCATTTCGAGGTTGTCGGCTCTGTGTCCAGGCTGTGGATGCAGAAGCTGCCGTCAGCATAGCCGTGCGCTGCAGTTAAAGTCTTATTGCCTTGTACATGGGAGCGGGGAGGAGGAGTGAGGAGAATTTTTAAATTTTCAAATTTAAAAAATTTAAAACATCACCTCCTTGTGACAGCTGACAATGTGCAGTCTTACTGCTTTAAGTGTCACTTTCTATTTTTGCTGGGTTTGTTGGGAACTATCTAAAGCCTGGTGTTAGAGGATTCATTTCTTTTCTCTCTTGGTCGGATAGCCTGTAGTGAGCTGCATACCCCGTCGCTAGATCGGAAACCAAATAGTTTTGTGGCAGTGAGTGTCACCACCCCGCCTCAGGCCTTCTGGACGAAGCATGCACAGACGGAGATCATTGAGGTGAGTGCCACTGCCCCTCCCCTCTGAGGGACTCAGGATGCTCTGTGGTGCTTGTGGCCCCGAAGGGAAGGTCACTCAGTTCCTGAGTGCCTGTAGCTGCTGTTCATTATATTTAAGTGAGTTGTTGTGTTTCAGTACTCAGTTGCGAGTTGGTAGTTTTCATTGCTCCTACTCATCTGGATGGTGTTTCACATTTGCCACATCCTTTACTGTTACTGATTAATTACTGATGGAGGTCCTTGACAGTGATGCTGAAGGTTGGTTGCCTTTGAAGAAGTCAGAACTAATTCTTCCTTACACTTCCAATTGGCTACTGGTTTTAGAGAATTGCACTCAATAACCAGAGCTTGGAGGAGTTGACAACTTACCAACCCCTTGCTGGGTATATCCCTATTTTTGTTAGTTTTTATTTTTATATCCTTTTGAGTTTTATGTTACATGTTTACTCTTTAAATTAAAGTTTTTTTAAAATTTTTATTTGTTTGGTCTTTTTTTGAGACAGGGTCTCCTTATGTAGTTCAGCCTGTCCTTGAACTCACTATGTAGCCCAGACTGGCCTCTTATGGCAATCCTGCCTCAGCCTCCTGAGAACTGGGATTACAGGCATGCGACACTATGCCTGGCTTACCCTTTAAATTAATTGATAAACATCCACACAATTTTTCAAAGTCCTTTTAGATAATGAGAATATTATGTATATTATAATACAAAGTATAGGAGTTGCTGGTATGAAATTCTACAGGAATTTATTTGTAGTGTGAATTATCAAACTTAACTGCACTTACATTGTTTTTACATTTTTACGTAAAAACATAATGAGGCAAAATTTTACATAGAAACAGCCTCTCAAAGTAGTATTACATTTTAGAAGATAGGCCACTCTTTCAGTCTCTGAGAAACTTGTTTTCAGATTCAGATTTATCCTCCTGTACTATGCATTTTTTTTTGAGCACTGCCTACATGTCAATCACAGTACTACATGATGATGTAAGACTGCAGGGGCCCAGGCTGTCCAGCAGGCACTGAGGCTAGATCTGGAGGTATAGGGAGAACAGCCCAGAGGCCCAGGCACCACAGGAGGCACAAATGCACCAGTAATGACTTGGTGGAAACGGTTAACCATGGCCTGAGAGAAGATACAATCTGTTGGAGCAGTGGGGCAGGGCTGAGCTGCCCAGAAATAACCACCTGTGATCTGGAAACTAGCAGCTGCTCCTAAAAAGCCAGACTTTAATTATTCCAAATATAGGAGTCTAGAAATAATAACATAAACCATTCATTTCCCCTTTCATCTGCCTGTTTGTAGGTCTTAAAGTACAGCCCAAAGTAGCAGGTCCACAATATACCTAAAGCTGTAATGCTACGAGGGTGTGCAGACACTGAACTGGCTTTACCTTTAGAAAAATCTTCCTCTCGGCTATGAAACTGTTAGGAGTGAGCCCCAGGAACAGCTCTGGAGGGCCTGGTTGTTGTTTTTGGATCTGTAAGGGGCTACCTCAGACTACATTTGCCTCTTCTGGAAAGCAGTTTTTTGGTTATATCATCCACTTAAGTGCCCTTAGCATATGGATTGATCCAAGTCAGTAAAAACAATAGTTTCTCATTGTGAAAATATTAGTATTTTTCAAAAACAATGACTTTTTTTTTCTTTTCTGTTCTAGGGAACCAACAATCCTATCTTCCTAAGCAGTATCGCCTTCTTTCAAGACTCTCTTATCAATCAGATGACACAAATCAAACTATCTGTGTATGATGTCAAAGATAGATCTCAGGGAACAGTTAAGTAACAGGTTATGGTTCCTGGGTTTTCTTCCTGCTTTACAGTTAATCATTCACATGAGAGGTGAGCACAAGATTGATTTCACTGTGGCTCATGAATTAATATTAACTCGTGTTTAAACATGTTTGTTTTTGGGAGCTTCTTTCTGAGCCTGTCTTGGACTCTCGAAGTGGGGTGAGGTGTGTCATGGGAACCAGAGGCCTGACTATTGTACTCATGCTATCTCTCCTCTCCTCCTCTCAGATGTATTTACTGGGCTCTGGAACATTCATTGTCAAAGATCTGCTCCAGGACAGGCATCATAGGTTGCATATAACACTAAGGTTGGTATTTAATTTTGTTCCTTTGAAGGGATCTGGAGTTGTGAGTTCCAGGGACAGAGTGGAAAAGGGCCCATTTGCTATTCTGAGAGAACACCTGGCCTCTCGGGGGAAGTTGTCCATGAGTGATGCAGTGTGGAACCTCCCAGTCTGTCAGGATGGAGATGTGTGCTGCCGTAACAGGCACAGCTGTGCTAAGACCTAAAGAAGGCCTAGATACACACACACCCCACACATGATTTTAAGAGTAGTTGTGTACACTCTGTCTCCTTCCCAGTAGAATATGACCTCCTAGGCAGGAAGAATTTTTCTCTACTTGCCTTCATTGCTGTATCCCGGCCACCTAGAACAGTGCCTGGTACTCAGTAAATATTTACTGAGGAAATGAATGAGTGAAAGGGAAACCCCCACTGTGTCCCTGCGGAGGGGTGAGAGATTTCTACACTTCCCAGGTTCATTTTAGAAACAAGTCTCACCCAAAACCAGCATGTTGTTCTTTATTCAGAATTATGTAAAAATTGGAAAATTATTGTCTCGGAAAATAGTTCAAAATAGCAAACAAGGAAGATTTAGTCCCTGCAATCTGGTGACATTTGGAAGCTACCACAAGTAATGACAGTGTTGCATGTGGCCATCCCATCTGCAGATAGGAAGAGTGCTCTGCCAGCTCCTCAGTGTGTATGGAGGTCTTGATTCAGGAAAAAGGAAGAGTTTTAGGAAAAATGAGAGGGTTCATGTGAGGGAAAAGGCTGCTTGGGAAAAAATATTTAGGTAGGTCTGTGCCAGAACTAAATCTAGTTGGGTCGGAGTTTAGTGTAAGAAATGAATATTTGCCTTTTGAAAAGATGACTAGTGGATGGATAACACAGGGAAGGATTTTTCCAGGCAAGAGAACAGTGAAAGTCACAAAGGAAATGTCCAGTACATGTGACTACTAACAAATTTAGAACTAGACTAAGGCATCATAAATAAAATGTGAGTGCTCCCTGGGGTGAATCAGATGGGCACAGGCCACTGGGTCTTAGAGGTGAAGCTAACCAGGACTACAGTGGTATGAGCTGTATTAGTCAGCATTTGGGGCTTTAGGAGATCCTCATTGATCTTGGAATCCAGGCCCATGCCTTGGGAATAATCAGAGATTGTGGGTGGGTGGAAGGAGCAGGATGGGGCCTGGTGCCAACAAAAGATCCTCTCCAGCCCTGGCCCTGAGATGGGTCCTGTCATCTTGGCACAGTGAGCTCAAGGGCTGGCTCCTCTCAGGGAAGCCCCCACCTTCACTAGGCGCCTCCACACCACCCCTGTCAGATGCAGCCTTTTCTTGTGCCCTGAGGTTTGCTTTTCTGCCTTCCTTGGAGAGGACTATAATGGAGAATGGTGACAGACTGAACCATGACTGGGCCTTGCCATTCTGGGGACCCCAGATGAGCCAGGAAAACTGAGCTTTGCTTTTAAGCAGAAAGGCGGTCACACTCACTAAAGCACTCTGCTTGTGGCAGGTCCGCAGAGAGTGACCGTGTGGGTAATATCACTGTGATCGGCTGGCAGATGGAGGACAAGTCAGACCAGCGGCCCCCAGTGACTCGGTCTCTGGACCCTGTCAACGGGAGAGTGAGTAGACTTTCTTCTTCCTGTCTCTCAGAAAGAGTAGGAAGACCTGTCCTCAGGGACTTACTGGCCTCAGCTCAGCAAAAGACGGGGCCTGGTTCCTGATGCCCAGGTGAGGCTTCAGGTAGGAAGCAAGGGCTTCTAGCTTAGCCCACAAGGCCCTGCTGCCCTGGAGCCCACCTCTGTTCATTCCCACTGGCCTCCTCTAAGAGGCGGGAACCAGAGGATGAAAACTTGGCCTAACCGTGGGGTAAAGAATGCAGGTGAGACTCAGGCTACCCGGCAGGCATGGGTGATAACCATCTCTCTCAGACACACTGGTGCTCAACAGACCCTCACACACTCTGTCTTCTTAGCACCCACTTGCGCATTTGTCCTCATGTGCCTCCCAGACCATAGTCTCACCACACACTCCTGTGCTTCTGAATGAGAATCCTAATTTAAGTGCCCCAGCATTGCTAAGTGGTCATTATAAAATATGAATATCTCATTGTGCCCCAAATAAGCCCCGAGCACCCACTCTGGGGATATTCCTTGGCACTGTCTATCCATCTCTCATTTTGCACAGCAGAACCCTGAAACATGATGAGAGATGACTGAGGTGATGTGCAGGGAGAGAGCTGGGGACCATTCTAGGTCTGGACCCATTCTAGGGCCCATCTGTGTGTACAGGGCAAAACAGGGCATGGGTGGTACGGGCAGCATTTGCACAGTAGAGTTCCTGGTGCATATTTGGTTAAGAGATCTCCTTGTGATATCTGAGGCCCCCATTTATGTGGAGCACAGTAGAGTCATCTGAGTCTCAGTTCTCTTGTGCTTTTCTCACCATATCCGTAGATGGTTCTCCCTGTTGATGAGAGCTTGACTGAGGCCTTGGGAATTCGTTCCAAGTATGCTTCATTGCGAAAAGACACTCTACTGAAATCAGGTAAACAGCTTTCTCTGTTGGTTCCCTTGGCATACTTGGGAGTGTCACTGCAGCCTGATTCCCCCTTTGCTCCCTACCTGCTGTGACTGTCATAGCCCTACCCCAATGGTTCCCACCTGCTGCTCATCATTCTGCCATCTTTCTGCTGCTTAACACTTCAAAAAAGGGGCTCCTCTTCCTCACGCTTTCTGGTTTCACATCAGGTTTAGTGACTGACAGCTTCCCCCCACCCCCAGCCCCTTGCCCTTTAACTCTTCTGGGACAAGGAGATTGCATGTCTTGGTTGGATCCTTCAGGCTTAGTTACTTGGTGGGGTTTGGCCCAGTGTTTCAACTCTGTGAAGACCAGGCAGAGTGCCGCCAGCTCATCTGTAGCCCATGTCTCCTGTCCTCCCGCCTTAGTGTTTGGAGGTGCCATCTGCCGCATGTACCGCTTCCCGACCACTGATGGCAACCACCTGCGGATCCTGGAGCAGATGGCGGAGAGTGTGCTGTCCCTGCACGTGCCCCGGCAGTTTGTGAAGCTCCTGCTGGAAGAAGATGCAGCCAGGTGAGGTATCTCCTGTGGCATGTGCCTGTTCCTTTTTGAGGTGTGGCTCATTCTTGGCTGGACTGTAACCTGGCCTTTGCCTCGTCTGCCATATGGCAGGGTGAGGGTTCCACGGGTTAGGTTCAAAGCCCCAGAGTTGTGCCCAGCACTTTGCCCACCTTCCCTTTTCTTCTGCTGCCCACTTGTCCTTCAGGAAGTTTGAAATAGCTGCTTGTTCTTTGGTCATAGCTGACTAGCAGTTTTCACAGTCAAGCCCACAGATAAGGGCTCCAGATACCAAGCATGACCCATCCAGGTGCTCTGATCCTGTGGACCAAGGGTCTCAACTCAGGGCCACAGGCAGAAGCCTAAGAGGTGGCTTTGACCTACGGATTTGTCTTGTCTGACCCAGCCTGTCATTTCTACGCCTTGTCCTAAAACTACGTTAACTATCAGCACCATGTAAATGAAGTGTGAGAGAAAACAAGGCAAACACAACCTCACTGTTCTAATACAGATATTTTCATTTTTATGTTGAAAAAAATTTAGAGAAAATAGCAAGAATAATGCAGCAAATATCCAGATATCTTCCACCTAAATTCACCTAATTTTATCATTTGGTTATTTGCCTTATCTCTCTATATGCATATATTTTTATAATTTTATTTAAAAAAAATTTCTTTCAGTTTTGCCCATATTTGCATATATTTACCTAGCTACAAATCTACTTTTCCATGTATCTTCACATTTCATGTTTTAATTATGAATTATGACACGTCCTGTTATCTTTGTGTTTCAGCCTCAAATAGTTCCTTCCTTGGATAGGCAGTTTAGCTTAAGACTGACATTGTTATTGTTGTCTTGGTTGTTGTAGTTGTTAGTAATAGTAATAGCTACACACTGGGCACCAGCGATGGTCCATGGTGGTAGACAGAGGAGCCGTACCCATGAGAGCCAGATGTGTCCATATGTGGAAAGAGAGGGGTCAGGCCTGGCCTCTGGGAAAAAGCAAGGTTAAGCTGACACCAGAAGCACAGGGGAAGACATGAGGAGAGGTGGCTGGCCAGGCAGTGGCTGGTAGGGCATGGGGACCTTGTTCCCACTATGACCCTGCCCGTACTGACTATTTTTCTGTTAGTTGTGCTATTTTAGTAATAAAATGGCAAAAGTTAAAATTCAGAAGTTAAAAAAGGACAATTTAGTAGAGTCCTAAAAACTTTGTAAAATGAGCATTTTTCCCTTTCAAAGGAAAGTTTGGGGTCCTCTATCTTCTACTCAGAAGCAGTCACTTTCAGGGGCTTGAGTGAGTCCTGTGTTTCTAAATATGTGCTCAAATCCTCCTGTCTTCACTGATCATTGTCTGCTGATTTCCCAGGATGAGGCTTTTACACTTTTTCAGTCTCCATTTTCCTAATATGGTCTCCTTTGGAAAAAAAATGTTTTTTTCTTATGCTGTTATGATCATATTGCTATTATTCTTGAGCTAAGCTTACAATTCATATTTTAGCTCTTACACACTTGCTCAGCTGATATTTTGATGGGGAATAACAATTCCTTTCTCCTCTTCTCCTCCTTCTCCCTTCCCCACTCCCTCCCCCATTCCCCTGTCAAGCACACATAGTACCAAGGCCAAAGCCAGACCTGGGATGACTCCATAGAGTGCTTTCAGTCTCAGATAGCTTCTTACTTCCAGAGGCAGTGAAAGGGAGAATAGCCAAGGGGGCCAGCTCCTTACAGTCATTGTCCAACCCAGAAAGGGTGACAGGCGATGGAAGAGCCAGTGACTGCAGCCTGAGCTCTGGGAGCCCCCCTGCTGAGGAGCCAGCTCTGGCTGAGCAGCTTTGTTACCTGTAGCCCAGGCAGGAAGCCCACATCTGGGGAACCTGGGAGGCGAGGGACACTGTCTTTGAAGCCCCCAAGGAGACATGACCTTGGGGCGGTGACTCCAGGCCTCCAGTTCTCTGTTCTGGAGGGTCCTGTGTCATCCTGCCCAGTTGAGGGCAGGGCATGCCTGTGCAGGGTTTCCAGGGCACAGTGACACAGCCACTCCTCAACAGCCTTTCCCATCGTCCCCATCTCTTCTTGGTTTCCCTTGAACATTCAACACACTCCTGTAAAAAGCTTTGCCACCCACTCCTATGGGGTCATTGGTCTGCCTGACGTGTAACTGTCACTTCCATCCCCTTCCCTTCATATGGACAGTTTAATTACTCTCTGGCCCTTCCTGAGTGTCAGTGCTCCTTCCCTGTACCTTCTGACCTCCTGGTAGGGGGACCCCCCCGTCTCACCTGTGTCTTTCTTACAGAGTCTGTGAGCTGGAGGAGTTGGGGGAGCTGTCCCCTTGCTGGGAGAGCCTCCGGCGCCAGATTGTCACCCAGTACCAAACTGTCATCCTCACATACCAGGAGAACCTGACTGACCTCCATCAGTACAAAGGTGGGTACAGTCCTGCCCATTTGAGGCATCCACACCCCCACTTTCCTGGCCAGAGATCTGGAACACAAGTTGCTCACACACTTGCACTGACACTTTTTTTTTTTGGTTCTGAGGATTAAACTTGGGTCCTCGTGCTTGCGAGTCAGGTGGCAGAACCACTGAGCTAAATCCCCGGCCCTGCACTGACACTCTTGAGTGGGGTTTTAGAAATAGATTTTCATGTAGGTGGGATTCTTTCATATGTGGGGTTTTCAGATCCTAATTAAAAAGACCAATCAATGAATTGTCAGAAAAAGCTTTCTGTAATGTTATCTGTCTAAACCACCATTGTAGAATGAAATTTGGGGAGATAGAACTATAGGCTATATACCACTGAAGCAACCAAAAGGATTAAGACATACAATTGCCTATAGACAAAGCGGCTTTACAGATTTTTCTGGTTTCGATATTCAGTGTTATTTTAATTGAACATATAAATTGTTGGCGTGGAATCCTCCATTTAAGGCTCAAATACCTCTTGTTGTGGTACTGGGGATTGAATCTAGGATTTGTATATGCTTGGTAGCCACTCTGCTGATCCACTCCCCAGCCCTTCACCATTTATTCTTAAGAGACTTTGTCTGATTTTCAAAATACTCTCTGGGTAGATTTAGATGACTGTTCTCAATTATTCATTTCCCTTTCTCCCAAATTGAAAAAATACTTTTGTTTTTCATTATTTTATTCATTACTTTAGTATTTCAAATTATTCTGTCTTCCCTTCTTTTCCTCTACATAATTTTATTTTAGGATTTAAGGAAAATCTTAAGTCTTTAATGTATTTTTGACATGGAATGTAGGCACCTGTCCGTAAACTTGAGTGAGAGGAAGCCAAATATAGGTCTGCATGGCTTAGGGTTGAGCCTGAAGAACATGTCTAATTGCACCACCAAGAAATGTCAGCATTTGCTGAGGAACTAGGCACCTACCCATGCTGAATGGATGCTACCTGGGAAAGTGTGGCACCTACACAACCTTGAGTTTTCCAGAATAGAGCTTCTCAAATTTCAGTCTCAGAATCTGGCTAAAAAGCAAATCCAGAACCCTGCATTTCTCTTGAGTCCTAGGTCTTTCATGCTGCTGATCTGAGAGCCACAGCGTTAACACCAAGCTTTAGGGAGTTAACTCCTATGGCAAAATGCAGAGTGTATAGCTGCTGGCCTGCGACCTGTGTACTGGCACTATTCACCAGGTGGACTGTTTAATTTCTTCTGCTCCCCTGATCACCACTTAAATGTGTAATGCCTGTGTGTGGTAGGTGTGTGGTTCTTCACTTAATTAATTATGGATTCTGGAATTTGGTTATAGAAATAAGCTTGTGAATATAGATTACAAAACATCAGCCTCTCCAACCAGGCATACCCAAAGGCCCTTGTCAGGCCATGTGACCTCAGGGCTTTATCAGTGCTGTGTGGCACTTGTATATTGTGATGGCCCGTGGTGATGAGCAGACCTTTGCATCACTTACTAGAATTGCAATGTGTTGCTCTGGGTGATAGCAATCTCTAGGCTGGGACTCATTTGCTTCTTAGAGTGATCTTCATTACAAGATCACATCTGAGTGTCAGGTCTCTGAGTTGTGAGCTGAGTCCCAGAGGGCATGGCCTTCTTAGACTACAGCTGGCTGAAGCTGGTCCTCCCTGGCTCCCTTCACCACCCACGTACCCTGAGCCAGTCTTTGGCTGGTGAGCTTTCCTTAGAGCCCCCATCTGTAAAGGCAGCATACTCACAGCCACCACTGCAACACCTGCTTATGTGCAGGTGCAGCACCAGAGTGCCTTTTTTTTTTTTTTTTTTTTTTTTGGGTACTAGGGATCAAACTCAGGTCCTTGTGCTTGTGAGGCAGGCAGCAGAACCACTGAGCTAAATCCCCAGCCCCAGAGTACCACTTTTCTGCTTGCTATTTGTGATACAAGTTGAGACTTTTGTTTTCTCATATTGCATTTCTTAGGTCCCTCATTTAAAGCAAGCAGTTTGAAAGCAGATAAAAAATTAGAATTCGTTCCCACAAACCTGCACATACAAAGGATGAGAGTTCAAGACGATGGAGGATCAGGTACCTCTCTTTCTTTCTTGTTGAATCACATTCATTTCTTTTCTCCCTGGATCCTTGGTCCTTGAGCTGCCTCACCTCTATCCCAGTTTACCTGTACACTGTGCTGCTGTGTGGCTCAGAGAAGAAACATCCTAAGACCTTCAAGAGGTTTTTATAAAGAACCCAAAGCCCTGCCCCACTTCCTTTCCTAGGAAAGAAGGAAACTAGTGTTGGGAGGAGTTTCCTACAGCTCTTTATGGCTGCACCTAGAGGCCCACAGAAGTCCTCTTTGCTGAGATGATGGTGTCTGGCTCCTGTGGGCCCTCTGACAGCCCAAGATATGGGATTAAGGGAACCCAAGGTTGTATGGAGATAGGCTGCAGAGGCAGCATCCCAGAGTGGTGTGCATATCCCTGTAGCTGGCTTGTCCACAGGCCTGAGCCCAGAGTAATGGAGGAGAGCTTTCTGTCATTCAGATCAGAACTACGACATTGTCACCATCGGAGCACCAGCAGCACACTGCCAAGGTTTTAAGTCAGGAGGTCTCCGCAAAAAGCTGCACAAATTTGAAGAGACTAAGAAACAGTAAGTAGAAGGAGGGATTTGTGGCGCTTGTACAGCTGGCTGATGTTTCTCAGTTTAAAAAAAAAAAAGTCAAAAGATGATTGCAAAAACATCCAAGCATCCAGTCCGCTTCTGTGTAGCAGGAGGAGCTGCATTTCAGACCTGTGCTGCTCTGTGTGTGTGATTGAGCTGGTGGGTAATGAAAGCACCTCAGTAGTGGTCTTGTCACTTCAAAATGAGCAGCCCCCATGACCTGCCTTTGAGTGATGCTTCAGCTAACAGCCCTGTGAGAACTCTGATGGCTCTGCTTTCTCTAGATTCACTGGCCAGTCAGTTGAGCAGCAGAACCATAAAGGCAGGAGTGCACTGTGTCCGTCCTAAAGGGCAACAATGGGAAGCATTCTGTTTGAAAGGCATTGCGGGGAGAGGTGTTTCAGATGAGGCCATGGAAGATGCAGTGAAGAAGAGGAGGTGAAGCTAAGAGCTGGCCTCATTGCCAGCCTGCTTTATGCTGGTAAACAGGGACATGGGCCTGAGAGGTCTAGGCCTGGCTGTGTGGAGAATAGGGCCTTGCCTGGGAGCAAACAAATTAATAACCACTATTTCGGTGTAACTGGGCCTGGATTTGTGGATCAGGGCTAAGACTCAGTTTGGGCAGGAGAGATCCATTAATCCCAGCTATTGCTTTGGATACAAAGGATGCATTCCCTGATGATCTTTTAGAAATGTCACCAGGCACACTGTAAATGGTTCAAGGGGTACAAGTGTAAGAGGTGGCCCCATGAGTGTAGATGGCCCCATGAGACCTTTGAGGTAGAGGAAGTGGTGTGAAAGTCTTAAGTTGGGGAGAATAATTAGGACCTGAGTGTGTGTTGAGGTGAGGCTGGGAGGGGCTAGCAAGTGAATGAGGTGAGGTAGAAGAGAGCACAGCTGGAGGACAGTTCTGGAGAAAATGAAGGGGTGGGAGCAGCCAGTTCACCCCAGAAGGGACAAGAGGTTTGCGAGGTGGAAGGGGGCAGTCTGAGTGTAGATGGAAGCACCTCTGCCATTTGCAGTGAGGGGGCGTTCAGATTTAGCAATTGAGAGTAGAAGTTTGAGGGAAGGTGAGGCAAAGGCCCAGGGAACATCCAGAGAGCCCCACATGTTTGGGTGCAGACAGATGGAAGAGAGCTTTAGCACACATGGGGACTCAGTGGGCTGTTGCCCACCTGTGCTGCCGTGACCTGCAGTCAGGACCTTGCATGAGAAAATTGCCCATGAACTGCATCACAGAGTGAAAAGCTGAAAGATTAGACCATTGCTCAGTCCATAGCCAGGTGGTCAGGGAGATGATGAGAGCAGCCTTGACATGGGGAAGGAAGCCTGGCAGCTGAGCAGGGAGCAGAAGAGAGTACGGTGGGAGAGGTGTGTGTGGCAACCAGCTGGGCCTGTGGGTCCTGGGTATGAGGAGGAGAAGCAAGGAGGGAAGGTCAGCAAGGGCACTTGGGTACTGGCTGAGAGGCCCCACAGAGCCTGCTTGACCTTGTTCCTCCCTGCCAAGGGTGCTGCTCACAGAGGGGACTGGATCTGCCCTTGTATTCACTGTACCCAGGGGTCCCTTGGGGAATAGGAAGACCACGAAGCTCCCTGAAGCCACCACAGCTCTGCACAGCCGGCAGAAAGCGTGTGTCTGTGTGCTTTGCATGTTGCTGTTTGGAGAGCCTGTGTGTAACCTGAGATGGTGTGGGGGTCCTGACAGGGAAAGCTCAGTTCCTCTGCGTGGCCAGCTGAGGGTGGCCACCTGGCTGTCCCTGTCCCTGGAGGTTGGAGTACTGACACCTCATTAGTCTACATATTAACTTCAGAACTTCTCCCTGCCCAAAATGCTTCTTCAGTGTTTTTCAGATATATGCGCAATTTATTTTATTTCTCTCAAATGTGACAAAATCCCTTGTACAACAGGTTTTCTGAAGTCGAGTTTTCCTTCAAGTGCAGGTGTCCCTGGCCTCCGGTGGGGTGAAGCCACTGGGGCTCCTAAGGTTAGCCCTCTCACAGTTAGGGCCTCAACAAGTAACCTGAAGTGTTTTAACAAAAAGTCACTTAGCTTTTTAAATTTTTTTTTTGCATTTATTATCTGCTGACTGCTAATACTTCATTTTGGTTCTTTTCTTTAGCAGTTTTGAGGAGAGTTGGTGAGTTTTCTGTCTGTGCAGAGAGTGTCTGTCGGGTCTCGCTCTCATGCTGTCCCAGCCTGCCCAGGGGGTGCTGCACCCCATGGGGCCAAGCGTCTCTGAGCACCCTGCCTTGTAGATGAGCTCTCCCTTCCAACTGCAATGTGCTTTGATAATGAATAGCCAGTCTGCAGTCTATTCTTCACCTTGCCAACCTAGTGGCATCTATTGCCACGCTGAGTCTGATGCAGAGCCCAGTGCTGTTGCTCTCGGGCTGTGGAGGAGCCCTCCTCCCGCAAAGGCCTGCATGCTGGGATCTCACATCCCCCCACTGGTGTGGGACCTCTGTTCTGTCTTCTTTTACAAGAGCATTGAGGCCTTTCAGTTTTCACCTCACCTTCACCTTGTGTACAAATGAAATGATAATGATTTGTGTGGGTTTTTCTAATAGTGTTACTAGGATCACTTTTCCCCCCTGGGGGTCTGCATTTAGGGCTCCCCTCCATAGACCCAGTCCTAGAACAGGGGCCTGCAGTGTCACTTCATTCCAAGGCACCTGCAGCCTTGGCTCACCACCTGGAGCTGGTGACCCTGACCCTCCAGTGCCACAGCTGAGCCCTGCCTGAGGTGTCAGGGTGCTGCAGGAAGTACTGAGGACAACTCCACACATACCCTGCTGAGGCCACTTCCCCTGGAGAGGGCTGCAGCTGCTCTGCCTCTGCTAGGGGAGCCTACAGCCTCTCTGGAAGTGGCCCCTGCAGGCTTCCTCTCACCTTTTATCCTTGGGGCCCCATTGAAGGCCCATCCTTTCCCTTAGCAGAATGAGTAAAGGACCTGGGGTTGGATCTGAGAGATGGGAATGAGTGGTGGGACACAGCCAAAGGCCCCATGTCTTTGGTAAGTCCTCATCCAGGCATCTTAAGTAAACCTTATCTGGAAAGTTCTTCAGGTTTCCTCTTGACTGAGGAGTTGAGATCTTTCAGAGCCCAGCCTGGGCTCTACCACTGTGTTCCCCGTACACAAGATTTGCCTGAGACAGGCGAGGAGCCTTCCTGCCTGGCAGATGTGAGGACTAAGTGCCAGTCAGAGAGCACCTAGTACCTCCATCCTTTTTGCCTTGCGAGACCCAGCTTCTCAGGAGTCCAGGTTCTGCAAAAGCAGCCTTGGCCTTCAGGCCCACTGCTGCTCATCTGCTCCCAGCCCTCCCAGAACACTGCACCCCTGCATTCTCCTGGTACCTTCAGGTCCGCTGTCACCTCTGCTCCACTTAGTTCTGGAAGCTCAGGGCAGTTAGTGGCACCTAGAGGCCCCTTCTCTAAAGGTAAGGCTTCCGGGGTGGGGGCGGTTATAAAGTGGCAGAATGTCTGCACCCTGGTGCCTCTCTTTCATGGGGCCAGGATTTTTAGAGGGAGGTAATTGAGCACACATACTCATATGCTCCCAGTCATGTCTACCCTGCTCTTTGCAACTTGCACCTCTCTCACCCTTCCACAGCCTTCCTGTGCCTGTCCCAGGTGCTGTTATTAGCACATGATTTGTAAGAGTTCAGGGTGATAGGGTGGGAGGGTGTTTTCCTCTTGGGCTTGGGGTGGGTATGTATGAGTTGAAGAATACACTGCCACATACACAGAAGGAGGCCTAATTACAGTATGCATTTCATACTGAGGGCCTGGGAAGAATAGATTTTTAAAAATGCCTCTTTTGAGATGTATTTTCAAGACTAAATTGTTAAATGGCTGCTATTCATTTGGAAGAGTGATTGCAGATTGGAAAGCAGTTGTGAGCACATGTCGCTGTGCAATGGCTCCTGGTGCCGTGCAGGCTTAGTTACTGTCTACTGCATGGGCTTCTGGCAAACTCATCATGTTCCATTGTGGTGTGTGGGCTTGTGGCGGTGCTGTTTCTTCGTGGGTGCTTTGGTTTGTGGCGTTTGCATGCTTGCCCCATGGTCTAGCAGCAGAAAGGGCAGTGGCAGTTTCTTGGTGACCCACTCTTCTGGGTTTCCCTGGGAAGGGCCAGCTGACCTTCACCTCCAGGGGACATGGTGGAGAGATTGTGTACTAAGGGAACTCTCTGTCCTCCACTTTCTCCTTTGTCGTCAGAACTCAAAGGGTTCCCCAGAAGGAACCCTTTTGTCCTCCAAAAGGCCACCGACGGCCCTTCTTTCCAGGAGGTGAGGGATATGATTCACCCAGAACTTTGAGCCCCAAACTTTAGGAGACCTCTGCACTGGCAACTTGTACCTCTTGCCTTCCTTGGCATCCTCAGATGGTCAGGAACTTAATCTATAATACTGAAATGATTGGGATCTGAACTGAAAGACATGCAGTTGTCACTGCCACTGAGGAGGACCATGTACCTCCACACAGCCAAGCATGTGGAGCAAGCCCCGAGGCTCCAAGCTGTTGCTCAGAGGGCTGCCACTTTGACATTAGCTCCCAGATACGCATGCTTCTTAGTGGTGAAGAGGTGGGAAGGAGAAAGAGCCGAACTTTCAAAGCCACACAGGTGCTGGGGCCTTGCCACTGGTAGGGCATTCTTCACTTCCTCTTCCTCTGGCACAGTGCTATGCTTCAAAGGGGAAAGCCCTGGCACAAGGAGAGAAGACAGGCCCAGCATCTTGGAGACTCACTAGGTTCACACACATGAGGGAGGAGAACTGTGAGTGTTCTCAGAAAGATTGAAGGTCTGATTGGTCAAATGAAAAAGAGGGTTTTGCAGATTTTTTTTTTTTTATTATTTTGTTTGGTTTTGGCAAAGTCTGGTACCCACTATAGCGTTTCCCTTCAGTGAGATAATTTGGCCTCTTCTGATATAAAGCAACCCCAGGTGTCACTTAAGAACTGATTTTAAGTTGATAGAAGTTCTTAGGTAAACATTCTAAGCATTTGGGAATTTTGGCGGGGGTGATGTTTCAGTGTCTACACACATATACATGGTAAAAATGCAGACACATACAGAGATAAAAGACTTCATCCTGTTCTAATATTTTATCCTTCTACTATGTAGATAAGAAGGATTGGCCAAGGTTTCCTTTTGCCCATCCGCAGATAGACTAGCCCAGGAAACAAAATGTTCTTTGTTTTGGGATTCGTTGTGAGCTAGGGTTGGGCTGCCGCCGCCATCTCATCAGATTTGAGAGAATCCCTTAGATCTGTTCCTGTCTTTTGTAGTACTTCGTCTAGCTGCCAGTCCATAATCTACATACCACAGGACATCGTCAGAGCCAAGGAGATTATTGCCCAGATCAACACCCTGAAAACCCAAGTTAGTTACTATGCAGAGCGGCTCTCAAGGGCAGCCAAGGACAGGTCTGCCACCGGTCTTGAGAGGACTCTTGCTATCTTAGCAGACAAGGTAAGAGGGGTGCTGTGCTGTACATGGGGTGGGGGTTCTTGTGGGTGCACGTGGGGTTGGAGTGGCTCTTAGGCCACCTGCTGAAGGATGGAGACTGTGTGAGCTATTGTGTGTGCATGGGGAGCAGGACTGTGCTGGGTTGAACCAGTTGCACCCTGCTTGGCAAAGAGGTGAATTTTCTCCCTGGACCCCCACCATGCTGGAGCCTCCTCTGCTCTTCCTGCCGGCTTTGCCCTTGTGGCCTTGGCTGCGTGTGGCCAGCCCAGCCTCTCCTCAGTGCTGGAGCTGCTGTCCCAGACACTTGTCTGTCACTGGGCCCTGAGAATCTCTGTCTCTTGAGGGAAGGACCCAAGGACCCATGGGTCTCTGGAAGCTACTGGATACCACAGGGCTGCCCAGGTGTGCCCAGTGCTGTCTCTCTCTTTTGGTCCTACTTCCTACAAAGTCCCAGAGAAGTTTGGTAATTTATTTTCTTATTGTTGCAGAGCTGGATGAGCCCTGGCAGAGCCTTGTACCTGTCAGGTGCTACTTCATGCAGATGTGTTCTCAGTAGGCCCCTAGGCTTGCTTTGTTGGCCAGAATAATCCACATCTTTCCTAGGGGTGGCCTAATCAACACTTGGGGGTGGGGGGCACATTTTTACCGTAGTTGGGTTTTTAAAAAAGAAACGGGTGTTATCCAGGCAAAGAAAAGATCAATATAATCATACTGGCTTGTATGTAATCAGTAAACCAGTTCTAATTAATCGTAACTCAGCTGGATTAGAAAATATGTAAATGTTAGTCCATACTGAGGGAGTGGACATATCAGATCTTTGTGAAGAATACTTTTTCTTATCTGTCTGTCTCTCTCTAATACATACACATGTGTGCACATACACCAATTCTGGTTGCACATCCTCACCCACACTTGTTTTACTGAGTGTGAACTGCTGTTCCTGATCAGAACAATAAGGATGGGAGGAAGATGTAGTTGTCATCAGTAAAATTTTGAACCCCAGAACCCCTGATGCATACCAAATTCTCCAAAATCAGGACTGCTGTGCCAGGAGCCCAGCTGTCCAGAGTCCAGGTCTTGGGGTATTAGATGCAAAGGTACAAAAAGAAGACTGAAGTGATGACACCAAAGTAATGCTGGTTGCTGGAGACTTGCTCTGTGGAGACTGAGGGCCAGCCCAGGACATTGGCCAAAGCTGTGATGCTGGGCTCTCTTGAGCCCCTTCCTGTAGCAAGCAGGGTCCAGGGCAGGCTAGGGTCAAATTTTTTTGTGTGTGTTCTCCAGTGTGATGGGAAGTTCTTGCTAAGACACAGCCCTAGCAGAACACATAGAGCCTTTGCTATCAAGCATCCCGAAGGATGTAGTTCTTTAGCTGCTCGGTACTGTGGAGTAGTGGGAAGTCAGACTTGCTGGGCCTTGGCTATCTCCTTCTCCAAGAGAAAGAAGGCCCAGCAGCCCTGCTCTGTATGTCCTGGCAGACCCGGCAGCTGGTCACTGTCTGCGACTGCAAACTGCTGGCCAACTCCATCCATGGGCTAAATGCTGCGCGGCCTGATTACATCGCTTCCAAGGCCTCTCCCACCTCAACTGAAGAGGAGCAGGTAATGCTTCGGAACGACCAGGACACCCTCATGGCCAGGTGGACAGGGAGGAACAGCCGATCTTCCCTGCAGGTGGACTGGCATGAGGAAGAGTGGGTGAGTCTGCTCTCGGCAGTTATCATCCTGGGGTGAGAGCTACAGAGCCTGCTACCGGTCTCTTCCCTATGGGGTACCTGAAGGATTGGGTCCTAAGGGGCTTCACAAGCTCCAGGGCTCCTTCTCAGGTGGCTCTTAGGCCACCTGCTGAGTGATGGAGACTGTGAGCTATTGTGTGTGCATGGGGAGCAGGACTGTGCTGGGTTGAACCGGTTGCACCCTGCTTGCAGAGAGGTGGGTTTTCTCCCTGGACCCCTACCATGCTGGAGCCTCCTATGCTCTTCCTGCTAGCTGCACCCTTGTGGCTCTGGCTGCCTGTGGCCAGCCCAGCCTCTCCTCAGTGCTGGAGCTGCTGTCCCAGACACTTGTCTGTCACTGGGCCCTGAGAGTCTCTGTCTCTTGAGGGACTGACCCATGGAACAACTTCTTCGTCCTTTGTTGAAGCTCCCCACAGCACTGAACTACTCACCACAACAAAATGGTCCTCCAGCCCTGACATACATCTCGTGGCCTGTGTGGGTTACACAAGTCACTCGCAGCAGGCCCTTCTCCAGCTCCCCACCCTATTGGCCAGCTGTTTCCATTCCCTTCCAGCTAAGAGGGCCTTAGTGTATGTGGTGGCTGAAGGCAGCCTGCAGCAAAGTAGGGAGAAGAGAACCAGCCCTTAGTGCCCTGGAACCCTTCTGGTGGTGTTGAAATGCTGTCTTCCACAGTTACCAGCAGACATCTCTCAGTCCTTCAAAGCAGTGGCTATAGGACATTATTGGTTGTTAAAAAGCCAGTACAACTTTAGTGGGAATTAGGAACCTGATCTTTGTGATACTTTCATGAGCAGGCATCCCTGGCTGGGGATCAGTGGAGTGGGTTTGTGTTCTGTCCTGGTTTTCCACTGGGGACCTGACCCACCTGGGCCCTGTTGCTTTGGAAGGAGAAAGTGTGGCTGAACGTGGACAAGAGCCTGGAGTGCATCATCCAGCGGGTAGACAAGCTGTTGCAGAAGGAGCGTCTGCATGGTGAGGGCTGTGAGGACGTCTTCCCCTGTGCAGGCAGCTGCACCAGCAAGAAAGGTAACTGCGACAGCCATGCCTACTGGATCAGACCGGAAGACCCCTTCTGCGATGCCCCCTCCTCGCCATGCCCTTCCTCCATGCCCGCCGCTGCATGCCATCCTCACCCAAGTACACGTGCGTATGCATCTCTGCTTTCCATGCTGTCTCCACCTTGTGCTGTGTCACATCTGTTTATCTGTGCCTCTGAGTCCAGGCAGACTGCAGGGACAGCTAGCAGGCTGAGTGGGGTGACCCAGGGCATGAAGCAGGAACAGAAGGGTGGGAGCCCTATCCTGCCATTGTCTCCTGTGCAGCTGGAGCCCATGTATGAATCTGCATCTCCACCAAAGGCAGACTTTCAGGGCCCTGCAAGGTCATACTGCTAAGGCCATGCAGGCAGGGCTTCTGGCCTTTTCAAGTTTGTAAACAAACCCAAGAACCTGAAAGAGGCAAGGATGCAGATCCCTGCAGGATGGTGTTCCTTGCCGCAGGAACTGATGGGATGGAGGGAACGGTGACTCTCACAGCAACTCTACTGGATGAGGGATAGGATCAGGCCATGAAGACTTGCCCAAAGCCAGTCGTCATTAGCTGGGCATGTTCTTACCTGTGGGAGCCTTGTTGCTTGGAAACATAACTCAGTCAGATACCTGGACCTCAGGAGGACTGCTTTTCTTCTGTTCATCCGCACCCTTACAGGGAGGCCTTTAGGAGGTGGTAGGACAGTACCATGAAACAGCATGTTTCAGAGCATCCTTCTCTGCAGAGACAGAAGGCATACTCAGAGCTTGCCCTGCAGTAGCCTTAGAGCTGGGGACTACACGCTTTCTAAGCAAGTGGATCCTGAGTCCTGACCTCATGAGTATACCCACCTTTTCCTGCAAGAGCTGGTGAGGGTCTTGGGGCCAGGCAGCTCTCCTTTGGAGCTATGAGCCATTGTTAAGGAAGGCCAGTATACACCAGGGTCGAGGCCTTTAAATTCTCAGCTGGGCAACTCCCATCCATGGCAGAACTGTACTCCTTTGTTGAAGCATTTTGGTAGACCCTTCTTCTGTGTGTGAGGTGGACATGACCTCTGTGGCTCCTGTAGTCTGTTTGCAGGGCACTGTCCCATCAAGTCTATTTCTGTGGTCTCCATGTCACATAATGTCATGTAACATCACATCCCCAGACTATGGCTAGTTCACAGAGCTGCTTGTCTCTCTTGTTTTCTTTTTGTTGTTTTTATTTTAATGTAAATTGTTTCTTTTTAAAATTTTCTGAAAGTTTATTTCTCTTTAATATTTAATACTGTTTGTAGGGGCAGAGGGTGTAGCTCATATGTGTGTGTGTGTGTGTGCCTTATTTATAATTTTTAATTTTTTTCTGCAGGTATAAAAAGTAATTTATTGGAGTTTTTAAAATTCAGGAGCTAGTTTATATAATCAGATATGCTGCGTATCCATAACTTACATGTCATTTTCTTGTGGACACGTCTTGTTTACATATAGACTCATTCAAATTCAGTTTCCTGATTATTTAAGTAGTGATTATTTAAGTTCATTTTTGTTATAGTAAGGTTTGACCTGTACTTTCTATGTCATCAACATCAGCTCTGTTGTAGTCATGGGCGCATGAAGAGTGCATGAGGGAGCCTCCCTCTGCTGATCAGTACTCAAGTGTAAGAACTCACACGCCACTAAAGAATTGTGCATTGTCCCTAGCTAGACATCTCTGGCACAGCCAGGAAACCATTCAGGCCCCACTGTGACCAGGAGGACAGGAAGAACTACAGGAGCTGTTTTGGTGAATCCCTTGTCTACATTAGAGAGCCTGGCTCCATGGGGTCTCTCCATTCCATTCTAGGTTAGGGAGTGGTCATCTTGGCCATATGAGCAGGTTGTGCTCATACCAACTTATATATTAAATGAGCACAGCTGTGCTCTCAAAAGCCGAATCACTTTTCCTTTCTCTGCCTATTTGGATTCTTGGTTTTCCTGCCTTCCTGCTCACTGTCCTGAGAACCAGGCAGGGGCCTTGCCTGTCATGGGGGCCAAGTCCCAAAGAGGGCACTGAGAAGTGCCGGCCAACTGGAACCACTGGGACCCGTGCACTGCTCTTCCCTCGGTGTTTCTCCACCAGTGCCTCACACCCTCCCTGAACCCTCTCTGCCTAGTACACCACCATTGCCACTGGGATTTGGCAGCTCCCATCACCTTTCTCAAACATACGGTGTACTTTCTTATTCTCACACCCAAGAGTCATTTGGACCCCAGCCCAGATTTTTGTTAACCTGTGTCTGGATGCACCCCAGGTTCAGGTGCCCCTGAGATCAGGCTGAAATATATATGTACACACAGAGAAAGTCCACAGTGGTTGTCAGATCTCAAGGAACCCCATGACCCAAGACAAGGAATATCACAGCAACCCCTTTTCTCTCCTTTTTGGTTAGAAGAAGAATTTAGCAAGTGAACTTGGTCCCAGATGAAGCAACAGAAATGGTCCCAGCCCTGCTCTTTGGGGTCACCCTGGAAGCTCCCAGCATAGATTCCTAGACCTTGCTCCCTATTGATAGATGTGGAGTCCTGGAGGAGGTGACCCAGGGAGGCAGATGTGTGTGTTTCTCCAAGCCCTGAGGATCTGACTCCCAGGACAAAGCCTCAGAGTCACTCCCGGCTTGCCTTTCCCCACTACTGGGCTCCTTTAGCTAGGTAGTCCCAGGGTACTTGGGCTCTGACAGACATCGAGCCCTGCACCTTAAGGGACTTTGCATTTCTATTCCTCTGCGCCAAATATGATTAGAGAGTGAGGACCTCTTGCCATCTTCTTTATTCCAATCCAGACTGCAAACATCTCCTTCAAGCTGGTTCTGGCAGGTCTTGGGAATCCAAAACCACCTGTTTCAGTACCCTGAAGGCATCCCTTAAGTGATAGGCTCAGACATAATGTAAAGCAAATTTTTACTTCTATGATTCCTTCTCAAACTTGTTGTCTCTCAGATGGCACTTGAGTAACTAGCAATTTTAGAGTTTTTAAGGAAAATGTGAACTGAAGTGAGCAACCCAGTTATAGCTTAGTAAAAGTGAAATGCTTTCTTTTGAGACCTGGGAGTCCTAACTGGGGCCTTTCCCCAAGCCATACAACTTTTACATTCAGTTAAGTCTTGAAGACTGGCTTAGAGTTCATTACTGAGTCTTAGTGTAACAGTCTCACTGGTCCGTCTTGAACCCAGGCCTGCCCAGTACATCAGAGCTGCAGCCCCGCTGGGGATTTGCTGGCCAGCCCCTCTCGTCTGCTGTTATAAGCTAATGTGGGCTCCATCACTGCCATACCGTTGATGTGGGCGCTTTGTGTGTGGCATGTATCACATCATACTGTTGGACCCCTCGTGCCGGAGAACATTTTATGTTGGAACATTAGCAACATGAATGTCAACACTGACAAATCAGTTTCTGCACACTATTGAGAGGGGCTCCTCTGCCTTGGAGCAGCCTGGCATGTTCGTGAGACTTTGGAGACAGAGGCCCCTACCCTCTTCTCCATGTGGTTAGCACCTTACTGCGAGCTGCTGCTGCAGCTGTTGTAAGACGGATTGCTGTGTTTGAACTGTGTCTGCTCCTTAACGTCCCTGTCGCCCTCCATTTCTGTGCAGATTGCAGCCCTCCTCCTGAAGCTCCCAGCCCAGGTATGTGATTTCTGTTCCACACTCCACTGTGTAATATTTGGGCAGCATTTGTAGCTCAATTACCCGAGATGACTGTCTATTCTCATGGCTGGGAAAGATTTAGGGACTACTTTGTTGTGAGGCTTGGTGAGAGACCAGATGAACTAAGGAAATTGTGGCCTGAAGCTGAATACCATGTGGTTTGGGTTTGTTTTGCACTCTCTTGCTCAGTCTCTCTGTGCCCCTCTCTCTCCCTCCCCCTTCTTCCTTCTTCTCTCTCTCTCTCTCTCTCTCTCCCCCCCTCCTTTCCCCTCTCCCTCCCTCTTTTCCTCCCCCATCCAACTCTTACATCCTAAACTCTTTTCAGATGATTAGTGTTTGTGAGTGTGTTGGGCTTCCGCAGGTGGGTGAGCTCCACATTTGTTAATACTTTTTATGCAGTTACCTGACCTGTGAGCAAAGCCCTGAAGACAGTCAGATGATAAGAATCCACCTGAAGCCTGTGGCATTTGTAATCATGTAGCATCTTCTATTCGAAGTCTAGATGGAGCTCTGAAATTCCTTCCAGACATGGCGGTGGGCCTCAGTTGGAATTAGAAGTGGAATCTCCTTCCCACATTTGCATGTAGAATCCAGTGTTTATGGTTCTAGTTCAGGAGTTGGCAAATAGCAGTGCTGAGCTAGATCCTGTCCTTAGTCTGCTCCAGCAAATACTATCTTACGGGAAACCAGTCATGCCCACCTGTTCACAGATCCTGGGTGGCTGCTTTTGTGTGGCTGTATCAGAGTCAGTTGTGACAGAGACCCTATGGCCTTCAGAGCCTGAGATATTTACTGTCTCAACTGTTTACAGAAAATGTGTGCCAACCCCTGATCTGGTTCATAATGAGCTTCCCGGATATGGCTTGTGGTTCTCCCCAAGTGTGCATGAGCCCCCAAATAATATGGCTTGTTTGTTTTTTCTTAAACTCCAAAAACCTGCTTACGCGATCAGTCTAATGACTGCATGTTGCTGAGTGGATAGCAGTGTAAGATGGCAGCACCCCTGCCTTCTATATAGAGTATAGCACACCAGCTGTGGCAAGAGTTACCAAGCCCTTCCTGTTAGGTCTGCTTACACAGCACTGTGATTCTCGGCAGCTGCCGAAACAACTCCAGAATCCCATTTGGAGTCAGCTTTTCCACTGGCTAATCTGACCAGACACATCACACTTTCCCAGTTTTACCTCAGTCCTCACAGTTTTCTTTTCCCAAAAAGTCAGTGTAGCCAGCTAGGGCAGGTCTTGGTCCCCAGTCTCCTCCTCCAAAGTCACTGAGCCTTGGGGGATGCACAGATGGTTAACTTTGGTCTCTTCATTTCCTTGCTCAGGACAGGCCTTACCTCTCCTTTATCTGTCCCTGGGCTCCCATCCTCTTCAGCTGTCCTCCACTGCAGGCTATAGGCAGTGTGAGTCCAATGTGAGGACCAGGACAGAGGGCAGTAGGGAACCTGCTTCAATGAAGCTTGGAGACTTCTCTCCACTTGGGGTTTCCTGATACTGGTAGAGCCAAAAGGAAGTCAGCACACATTCGGTGCCTGACTTGTTGGACTCTACTTGCTTTATGTCAACTGTGTCATTTCCAGAAGCACTGGCGGCTTTTCCACAGTTGATGTCAATGGACTAAAATGGTTCCCTGTCAGGAGATCCTATACAGCTGTATTTAAGTATTTAGAGTGGCTTAAAGCACTCACTCACTCTGTTCCTCCCGTACTAATGGGAAAAATAAATGTAGTGTTATGGATTTTAAAGAGCCCTTTAAAGTTATCCAAAGTCAGCAAATGTTACAGGCTGGCAAGTGGATAAGGAGCTTGTCTCAAAGAGTGTATCGCCTGCATTCTTTGGGACGTTGCTTAACTGAACGGATTGTTTTAATAGCAAGACTTTCCTCACCAAAGGAAGCAGATTGGAAACCCTTCACCAGCTTCAGCATCCTGGACACTTTTGCTTGACTAGGGCCTGGGAATAAATCATGTTACTGCTCCTGAAACTCATCTTATTTGCAGTCATTTTTATTATGAGTTTCTCCTCAAATTGGAAAAATACATTACTTTTCCTCCCCAGCAGACACAGGCTGACCTAGTAGAAATAAACAGCATGGAGCTTGGAGTCAGTCAGACAAATACAGATACAGTTCTGTGTGTGTGTCTGGGAAGACCCAGCCTTGCTGGGCCTGTTTCTTGTCTATGGATTCAGTCAGGAAAGAGTTTGCAGTTAGAATTGTTGAAGGCATTGGTAAACAGTGGCCTATGCCCCGAGGGACTCCGAGCCCCCTCTCTAATCTCCCTACCCCCTTTCCCAGGACATTTTCATCTTTGCAGCCATTCTTCCTATACTCCAGGTTTGTTTTTCTTTTTATTTTTTTTATGATTTATCAAAACAAAATCATTTTAACATGAATTTTATTTATAGAGAAGTAGGCAAAGTGAGAAAGTTGTATGGAAAGGGCTTGGCTGAGTTAAATAAGACTACAATATTTGCATATTCTGATCATTTTTAGACTAAGTAATGATTAACATGAAACTGGATATATGTATTAACTGGAAAAGCCAAATAAAATTGGCAACATGTGCTGTAAGTGCATTTATTTCTTAGTGAAAAATAGTTTTAGTGACTGCCTAGCCTATCTTTCCCCAGACTGTTTTGCTAGTAAAACCCCATGCTGTTTTGGCCACTGTGGATAGGTGCTGAGTGTAATTGTCAGGCCTTCACCAGAATTCTTCAATGAAACAGAAACTTGGCCTCTGAGTTCTGACGGACAAAGAAGTTAGGCTGTTACGTGGCGCTGGCCCCATCTTCCCAAAGATGCCCCGTGTGGCTGTGGGGTCGAGGCTTCACTAAATGGCGCTGGCCTGAGACTCACATTTTCCACTTCTCAGTCCAGTGTTCTTTGTCACCGTGACTTATTTGCTAAGACCTTTCTGCTGTAGACTTTCTAAATTTAAGCCTGAGTTTTTCCATTACCGATGTAAGTCTTTGTCTGCATATAGTGTGCCTGCATATCCAGTTAGGTCATTTCCAACTTTTGAACTGTTACTCATACTGCATCCCCATCAACTGAACCCCAAGCGTAGGCCTTTCCTACCCACTTTCCTTTTCCTATTCCAGGCGCTCCCCAATATAGGTTTCCCAGACAAGTGCTGACCAGACAGTTGTGAGGACAGAGCCAGGCTCTCTCCTCTCCTCACAGGTCACCCTCTGGCAGTGTTGTGCCATGGTCCAGGGCCTACTGTGACTCAACACCCATCCTGAGCATGTGTGCTCCTGGCTGTCACTGGCCTGGAGCCAGGATTGGGGTGGTGGGCTCCCAAGCAGGGTGAGCAAATACCTATTTCTGGGCTCAATGACCTGTTAAAAATGTAATGGGTGGGGCCATGAATTTAGTTCAGTGGCACTGTGCCTGCCTCACAAGTGCAAGATCCTGTGTTTGATCCTTGGTACTGAAAAAAAAAAAAGTAATGGATGAAGGCATAGCTTCTCTTTTAAATGCCTTCTAAATAGAAAGGGGAAAAAAGCCAAAGCCAAAGATGCCTCTTACCCTGTTTTTCTCCCCTGAGGTTTTAGTTTTAAAAAGTTGTTTTGGTAAAGGGTCCAAATTTCCATATATTTCTAAAGGAAAGTAAACTAGAAATAGTTGGCATCAGGCAGCAAGGTGGCACTGGACAGGGAGTGTAGAAAGAGGGGACTCAACAGCAGTGAACAAGGCTGGCAGTGGCAGAGTAGATCCCTTGCTCTGGAAGAACAAGGCCTCTGCTTTCTACCAGCTCAGGAGAAGGGCGGCAACAGAGGCCCTCTCGGGGTGTCCTTTGCCCATATGGAGGAGCTTTGTGCTGTGGAAGGTGATTGGCTTCTGCTGAAAGAGTCATTCTCTGGCCTTGTTGTGACTTTCAAAGCTTTCTGCTATCTTCCTGAACAGGCAGAGTACTGAGTATGAAGATGGGGGTCCATGTAGTTTTGGGAGACCGGGCCTGTACTGGGGACACCCAAGTAACACACATGTTTGAGGTTAAAGGGGAGATTGTGGCTGGAGGGCTAGAGCCAGGGTTGGGACCTGGTGGACTTGGTGCCGATTCTGGGGCAAGGTGGGCCAGGCGGGATCACAAGATATAGAGAGGGTGTAGGGGGAAGGGGAGGACAGGATGGCTAGGCAACAGTTGACTTGCTGACTTAGTAGAACCTAGTGCCTAAATCCTCTGTAATCACAATGACTCCCTTGCTCATGCCCAGGTGAATGGAGCGAGGCCCTCTACCCGCTGCTGACCACTCTCACCGACTGCGTGGCCATGATGAGCGACAAGGCCAAGAAGGCCATGGTTTTCCTGCTCATGCAGGACAGTGCCCCCACCATTGCCTCCTACCTGAGCTTGCAGTATCGCCGCGATGTGGTCTTCTGCCAGACTGTAAGCCCCTGGGGGACCATGAGGGTGGCCATGGACATCTCCTACTTCAGAAGAGACAGGCTTGGGGCCCTTGCCTGTTCCCTTCACATGTGTAAACTGCAGGTGGCCATTCTGCTTCCTGCCTGTTATTTTGAAGTTTACTTTATAGTGAACCTGGATTTCAGATGGGGGTGGGGGTAGAAATATTGCCCCAGAAGAGCTGGTATGGACAGGCTCTTCACTGTGCTAAGGAGGCAGTGCACACAAAGGCTTCTCGGCCACCTTTTTTGAAGACAAAGGAGGCACCTTAGTTCTATGGCTCATTGCAGAACTCTGTTTTGATGATGTCTGTAATCTTTAGTGAAGAGTTGAATGTCTCAAGTCAGAAGACACCAGTAATGGAGTCAGTAAAGTACACAGTGATACCTGGTTGGGTTGGTTCTCTGCAGTCCCTGTCTTGGCCTGGTGGCCTGTTCCATCCTACATAATTCCTCCTATTGTGCCTAATTCACACTTCAGCCAGAGATGGTATGCAGCTTGAATGGACAGCCCTGCACTATGGCTTATTGTAGGCTTCCAGAAGGTTCTGACTCAGGAATAATGCCAGGCAGGTCAGGTCAGAAGCTGGGCCCAGCCAAGGATTTAGCTCAGTGGTTCTGCTGCCTGTCTCACAAGTGCAAGGTCCTGAGTTTGATCTCCGGTACCAAAAAAATGCTGGGCCCAAACCAAACCCACCTTTGAGAGTGACAGCACAGCAAGCTGAGTGTTACGTGTCCTTCCTGTGGCCTCTACCCACTGTGGTCCCAGAGCCAGAGTACCCTCTGCTCTCCAGCTCCGTACCACACCCCCAAGATGCAAGAGGCACTGCTGACCCCCCTCTAAGCAGCAGTACTCAGGGCCAGGGCCATTACCCACACACTGTCTGCCCTGTGCCTCTGCAGCTGACGGCTCTCATTTGCGGCTTCATCATCAAGCTGCGAAACTGCCTACATGACGATGGATTCCTGCGGCAGCTCTATACCATTGGGCTGCTGGCCCAGTTCGAGAGCCTGCTGAGCACCTACGGTGAGAGACCGCCTGATCAGCAGCCCTCCCTTTCTGCTACTTACGTGAACCCAAACACCACCAGTGTGTAACGAACATCCAGAGTCTGCATGCTGAACATGCAGCCTTGCCCTTGTGGCTGCCATTATTTGCTGTGTATTTTGAAGAGCTTCCTAGTGGAGGATGGCTGGTGACTGTCTAACCAGGCACTTCTGTAAGGCATTTGGGTTGTTTCTGAATTGATCCTACTAAACATTTTGTGCAGTGACCCTGTACACAGAAGGTACTTGTGAGCTGGGAGGAAGAGTCACTAGGTCAAAGGGGAGAATGTTTTAAAATGAAACAGCTATTTCCAGACTGCTGCCTAGAGTGACTGTCTTCTTGCCAGCCTTGTTTCCTGTTTATTTCTTGTGAGAGAGTGAAATTGGACCATTGCTAAAGGTAATTGTCAGTGTTGGCATTCTAGGACATAGAGTTGATGTCCAACCCTGTGTAGCAGAAGGGTGTGAGCACGGCAGAGCTGCTCCACGGTTCTCTTCTCAGTCTTGAAGAGCTGGTGTCAGTTTCTGTCCTTGTGCATTCTGTTTCCCTTCTGCAGTGGATCTAGGGCTTGATGCAGAAGGGCTGAGAAGGTTGGCACCAATTTCCACTGGTTGCCTCTATGAAAGGGTCTGAGAAGAAGGCCACAGGCATGCAGGAAGTGGGGTGACAGCAGTGTTTGGGGCTCAAGAGCCTGTCGGCACTGCACTCCTCCAGGCTGCACCATGCATGAGGAGAGGAGTGAGGTCCTCCTCTGACAGCCTCCTTCCCTCTCTGTGTGCAGGTGAGGAGCTGGCCATGCTGGAGGACATGAGCCTTGGAATCATGGACTTGCGGAACGTGACCTTCAAAGTCACGCAGGCCACTTCCAATGCATCTACTGACATGCTGCCCGTCATCACAGGAAATCGGTAGAAAATCTGCACATCAGAGCGAGTTCTTCTTTTATGTCAGCTTCATGGGGTGTACTCTTCTGTTTTATCTTTACTCCTTTGCTTTCTTTGAAAACACTGGCTGAAGCCCCTACTGTAATTCTACTCCTTAAAGGTCCGACTGAGGTTTAGGTATCACGAAGCCCGAGGGGCTTGAACCTTGGCTCATGCTGCCCTCAGTGTCCCGCTCACACTGCCCTTCCTGTCTCACTTTCCTCCAGTGATGGATTTAACGTACGGATCCCCCTGCCAGGCCCGCTCTTCGATGCCCTGCCCCGGGAGATCCAGAGTGGCATGCTTCTGCGCGTGCAGCCTGTCCTCTTCAACGTGGGCATCAACGAGCAGCAGACCCTGGCTGAGAGGTACGTGGCCTGTGCCACAGGGCTGCGTGCTGAATGGCTGTGGGCACCATGTAGGTGTGCTCATTCACCCTCTTGGTCCTGTTCTGTGTGGGCCTCATCACCTGCCTCCTGGAGATGGTTCAGCACAGCCTTCTCAGCACTCACACGGAAATGCCCCAGGCACAGGCTCTGTCCTCAGACTCTGGCTGGTGGGAGAAAGAGGGAGATGGGTGCCACTATGGAGAGAAGTACAGGGGTTAGGGGTCCTGAGCAGGGTTGCCTAGTGTGGCCTGAAAGGGTCTGTGAAGAAGGCTACAGGGGACGTGGGAAGTGGGTTATTTTTATTTTCAAATTTTTTGTGTGTGTGCTCAGGATTGAACCTAGGACCTCCCACATGCTAGACAAATGTCTACCACTGAGCTACACCTTTAGCCCATAAAGTGGGCTTTGGAGTATGAGCAGGAGTGAGTTAGATGAGAGAGGAGGAGAGCCAAGGCGTCCCAGGCCAGGAAGACTGAGCAGAGGCCAGTGCTGGGAGAAGTTGTGCTGGGACTGGGGCCAGGATTCGCGCAGGGGTTGGGAGGCAGGGCAGCACGGCCTCATGGGTGCAGCCAAGAGTTAGCCCTTGATCCTAAAAGTTTGTGCCATATCAACTCCTCCAAGATCACTTGGCTTGTAGCGGAGAGGAGTCATGTGTTTGCATACATGGGTTGTGTGTGTGCCTGTGTGCACATGCATGTGGGGCAGTATGGAAGGGCTGAGCTTTCTATGAGTACATGAAAATTTGTCCTGCATATTGTTCATGCTCATGTGCTCTGTTTTTGGGTATAAACAGTATCTTTAAAGTTCCTGCTGAGAAGGAGAAAAGTCTCCAGCACGAGAGACTCTTGACCCAGCAGTCCCTGTGCTTGGGCCCGTAAGAGACTGTGGTTGCTGCAGGTGTGGAGGAGCTTTGGCAAGGGCAGAGCATCATTGACTTACCTGTCCTATAGGCCTCGTCACTGGCAGTGGGTCCAAAGGCTGTGAAGGGAGTACATGGTGGGGGTTTGCTGGAGAGAGACCAGGACAGAGGCACGGCCCTGTGTTGGGGCATTGTAAAGTGTAGATATTGAGAAGGGGCCAGGAGAATAAGGTGGCAGGGGGTGAGGGGCAGGGTTTGGTCTCCAGTCAGGCATAAGACCAGGAGGACCTGGAGGAGGCTCACATTCCAGCAGGTAGCAGGGCCCTCAGAGGAGTAGAGCACGAGGTATGGAGGTATCCTGGTGGGGCGGACACTGACTTCTCCACATCCTGTGGCTGTTGAGTAGCTGTGAAAGGGCAGAGGCAGGCAACTGGTGGTGGAGAAGGAAACACAGTGGGGGAGGGGTTGGTTTGTTTCCTCCTAGAATGCAGGAGAACTGGGTTTTCTGGGCAGAATCGATCATACTTCGAGGAGGAAGTCATAACAGTGATGTCTCTAAAGGAACGAACACCCAGAGGAAGAGTGAGTCCTGCCCCTTGAGGAACATCATAGAACCATAAAGATGCTCATGATGGCTGGGCATGACAGCAAACACCTGTAACCCCAGCTACTTGGGAGGCTGAGACAAGAAGATGGAGAGATAGAGCCCAGCTCGGGCAACTTAGTAAGAATAAAATGTCGCAATAAAATGAAATCACCAAGGTCAGGGGTGGAGCTCAGTGTTAGAGCACTTGCCTGGCATACTGCAAGGCCCTGGTTCAATGCTCAGAACCACAAAACAGTGACAGAAAGGGGCTGATGCTGAGGTAGGTGGTGCAGCAGGAAGCAGAGGCCTGGGTGGGGACCAATTCTTGAACTGGAGAGTCTGTTTTGTTTAGTGAATGCCTTCCTCGCAGGTGGCAAACGCATCTCCTCCCTTAGACACTCGGCACAGACCCATCACAGCCTATGAGGCAGAGCAAGGGCCTCAGGCAGCTGGGGAGGGTGGTGGTCAGGGGTGTCTGTTCAGCAGACAGGGTGACTTTAGATTTGAGTCCAGGGCCATTGCCGTCCCCTCTTTTCAGTACCTTGGAGACAGGAGGACACTGGGACTCTGAGCCGAGTGGCTGTATGCAGGAGTTCCTGTGCAGTACCGTACAGGCTTTTCCATCTTTGGGTCTGGCATGCACTTTGCTCTGAAAGTGCCTTAGGCACATCTGTCATTCTTTATGGTTGCTGCCTACAAAGGTCATTTAAGCTGGTCCCAGCATTGTGGGGATAGCTTCATGCTCAGGAGGGGAAAATAACTTAACATTTAGATGTGCATGATAAATGTCTTAAAGACTCTCCATTGTTAGTTTTTCTGCAACTCTGTGTCAAGAAAGTGGCACAGGCTGACTAAAAGTGTCTCCTTACCTTCCCAAGGTTTGGGGATACATCTTTACAAGAAGTCATCAATGTGGAGAGCTTGGTGCGGTTAAATTCCTACTTTGAGCAGTTTAAGGAAGTTTTGCCTGAGGATTGTAAGTATTCCTCCACTTGCAGTGGGTTCGCCTGCTTGTCTTGTCCCTTTGGATGTTCTGCTTGCCCTGCTGCCAAGTGTCTGCATGCATACACGTGTGCATATGTGAGCTGTCTTTTCCTTCACACACACACAGAGCCATTCACTTGCTCAGACTCTGCCTGGCTTGAGCCCCACCCAGCTTATCTTACGAGCTGCCTGTGCATCTTCCTCCATGGTGCTTGGAGTGGAAATGCTGGGAAGATCTCCTTGCTGGCTGTTTGGGGCAAGAGGACCCCTGTTGTGTCCCCAGGAGGTCCCAGCAGTTGTTCCACTGTTGCATGGCTCTCTGTGCCCCAGTGAAAACGCTACAGACTGGACTCTGGCAGCCATAGAACTCAGGGAGGATCCCAGGGAGCTCGGCACAGTCTTTGCTGGTCCATGTTCTGAGTGCAGCCTAGTGTGTTCATTTAGTACCTGCCCTGTATAAAGTGAGACAGGATGGAGGGTCAGTGAGACCTTAGCCCTACCTGGAGGAGAACTGTCCACCCTGGAGTTGGGTATGATGGGAGCCTAATGGGCTCCAGAGAGGGAGGAGAGCATGCTAGGCTGGCTCCTTTGCCCTCTCTTGGAAGGTACACAGGATCTTAGTGTTAGAACTGGCGGCAAAAATAGTAGTTCCATGAACATCTGTGGGTCATGGGTAGGCTGGGCCGAACACATATTTCCAATCCCACAACATCCTGCAATGCTGGGGTTAGTGCCCATGTGCAGATGGGAAGTGGTTGCTTGGACATTGGAGACAACTGTCCTTTTAGGAGGGACTGTGGCCCAGGGTCTCAGGGCCAGACAGGTTTCTTATTGGCAGTGCTCAGCTGGGAAGAGGGGATCAGCTGTTTTTTCCAGGCTCACCCAGCAGAGCAAGCTGGTTGGACTTGAGAGAATATAGGCCACTGGTAGCCCAGGGGACTCTGTGAGACATGGGCTGAGATGTCCCTCTCACCTGGTGCCCATCTGGGCAGGGCAGGCAGGAGAGCCACCTCGTGGCAGCTCCTGGGAGCTGAAGCTGGAGAGTGAGGGATTGATGTTATCATCTCCCAGCCTGGAAGGCTGCAGAGAGAGCAGGGCCAGACATGTTCTTCCAGGTGTGGCTGGTATCCCCCTGGAGGAGGCTGAGCTCTCCAGATCCCTGGAGGTTGTCAGGCCCTCTGGTTGAGACCCAGTGCCCAAGTGTCCTGCTTCCCTGGCAGGGGCTTGTCCTCATCGCCTCCCACTGCTTCCCTTGGCATGAGTACTTACAAGAAGCTTTGTGGTGGAAAGAGCTGGAAGGGGATGAAGTGACTGCCCTTTGGAGATGACCCCTGATGTGGCAGTGGTCAAATTTAAGGGTTCACCATCCTAGTAGCCTGTACAATTGCTAAATGCTTTCCTCCCTACTTCAGCTCTAAACCTGAATGCTCAGGCGGCTTCCACAGTCAGGCACCATGTCCTGGGTGCTGTTCCTGCTCCCATGGCTCTTCCCTTTCAGGTCTACCTCGGTCCCGGAGTCAGACCTGCCTGCCAGAGCTGTTGCGGTTTCTGGGTCAGAACGTCCATGCCCGGAAGAATAAGAATGTGGACATTCTCTGGCAAGCTGCTGAGGTACTGGTTCTAGTGAGGAGGAGCTTGTGTTGGTAGCCAGCCAGCCTAACAAAAAAAATGACAAATGAAAATCTCAGCCAGGGCAAAGGGAGCATATTTCTCCCTCAGGGGACATGAGAAGTCACTGAAAATGATCAGAGACTCGGGAAGGTGCTGAGTCCTGCCTGGACCCTGGTAAACTCGATGGTCTGTCTCTGGGGCACTTACTAGCCAGGCTGATGGCATTGTCAGCTTTAGGAGCCTGCACAGCTGATTCCAGATGAAACTCACTGCCTGCAGCAGCTGAAAATAGGTCCAAAGGGAGACCATGGTGGCCTTTGAACAAGCTCAGACAATCCTCCCTGTCCTTTTGATCTCTGATTCCCTGAGCACTTTCATAGGTAACAGAGCCTGAGAATCTGAGCACTTTCCTTGTTCGCCCTGACAAGGAGGGGATGCGCTTAATTCTTGTCCACAGTGGCATGACCTTTGTTGTACTCGAGCTTGGGGACCCCACTGGCCTTCACCCCTTGCCTGGCTTGAGCACAGGTGATGGAGAAGGCACATGTAGCTGGCACAGCTTTTCCCACCCCTACTGGGCTCTGCCCAGATCACAGGACCCTGGTAGCAGGTGGGCGCACTCTCTTAGCTTCCCTGAGTAGCTGGGCCCATGGGGCACTGTCCTCAATGTCAGCAGGTGCTTCTCCGTGCTGCATTCTCTTCGCAGCACAGGCATTCTCAGCCATCCCATCCTGGTGCTTAGTGGCTCTTCCTCTGTCAGATGTCACTTTTTTTGCATGTCCTCCACACTATGGATTGCTGCTGGCCATGGTTGCTATTACCTTTCTGTCAATGGCACTCCAAGGAGTGGATGTTCTCCTCTCTGTATAATCTCTTCTCTACCACTACATGTGCCCCAGCATTATGGCTCCACTGCATGGAAAATGCAAGATGACTCGTTCCAGCCTTCTCCCTTCTCTGCCCATTCTGCCCTTTGAGCATTTTTTTTTTTTTTTTTTTTTTT
>NW_022900921.1:42468741-42594091 GCF_012274545.1 Fukomys damarensis
TTTGGCTTTTTTTTTTTTTTTTTTTTTTTTGGTTTTTTTGAGACAGGGTGTCACTATGTAGTTGAGACTGACCTGGAACTCACTGTGTAGACCAGGCTGGTCTCAACTCACAGCATTCCTCCTGCCTCAACCTCCCGAGTGCTGGGATTACAGGCATGTGCCACCACGCCCAGCTGCTCTCTGAGTCTTTAATAATAGCAGAATATGTTTTGAAAGTACCAAGTGACAGAAGCTTCAGTGGGGTTCACTGGCCTTGCTTTTCAAGTATTCTTGCTTTGGGGTCTCATGTGGCATTGCTTTTTTAAGCTGGGCCCAACCACAAGATGGAAGGCAGGGACAGGGCAGAGAAGCACTCATAACATTATTTCATTTTCGAGGGGCATTGCTGAACATGTGACCACACCACAAGCCTGCTATGACAGCTTCTGTCACAATGCTTTTGTGAACTTCGAAGGTAAAGCAAGGCTTTTTCACAGAGTCCAGAGGGTGACACAGCCAGGCCATGGGATGGTGCCCTTTAGTCCTGTGACTTGTGTTCTCAGCAGAATCCCAAGGTGAAGAAGCATAGGTTCAGAGGTGCAAGACTTAGAGATGTTGTATGGGCATACTGTCCACCGAACCCTCAGCATCCCCTGGGGGCAGGTGGGTGTGGCAACAGTGCCAGGCCACCTGGCCATCGAGTGTCCCAGAGCCTCGCCTTCTCTGGCTGTTACAGCTAATATGGGTTGGGGAGGAGTGATGCCACGCAGGCTGGGCATGGGAGGAGAGCATCCCTTAGAGCACTGATGGTTGGGGTGGAGGTAAATTCCCTGGCTGCTGGGCCCCCTAGAACTGGCCTGTAGGTGACTTGATTTCTATTACAGCTTAGTAGGATACAGAGTGGGGAGAGACTCAGAGCTAGGCTGGGTCTGGGAGTGGAGTTTCTGCCCTGTGTCCCCACCAGCCCTGTGGGGATCTGTTGCCCTGCAGAGCCCCCCTCCTAAGCTCAACACATTTCCCATTGGCAGATCTGCCGCCGCCTTAATGGGGTCCGGTTCACCAGCTGCAAGAGTGCCAAGGACCGCACAGCCATGTCGGTGACGCTGGAGCAGTGCCTGATCCTGCAGCACGAGCATGGCATGGCCCCGCAGGTCTTCACACAGGCCCTGGAGTGCATGCGCAGGTGAGTGCCGCTGCCCGTCCCCCACTACTGCTCTCCTGCCTGTGTAAACTGCAGATGAGCCAGTGCAGGCAGAGCCAGGCACCCCAGCCCGGCATAATCAGAGTGCTGGCCCTGTCCAATTCAGGGGAGCATCTGACAAGCAGGGGAGAGCTAGCAGTCTTTCCAAGCAGGACTGGGCTGAAATGTAGAGCAGCAGACCTGCTGGGGTGCAGGCAGTAAATGGGGAGCTACCCTGTGTCCCTAGGCCACCTGCCTGCTGGGGGCAGGACCGAGTCTGCACCAGCCGTTTTGTAGCAGATGTACATAGCACAAAGTGTGCATTTCAAAACTTGAGTGAAGAAATGCGTCTGCAGGTTGCACCGGTTTGCTCTGCTTCCTCTCTAGCAAAGGACACAGTTTGCTGTTATGAGCAAAGTGTCCAGCGGGTGTCTCGTGATAGTTGTCATTGTGCCCTGGCCACCTCACCCTAATGATGTCCTGATTCTGAGGCAGCAGGCGTGTTTGCAGAATGAAACCCAGAACTCCAACTGTCCACTGTGGATTGATGGCTTGTTTCAAGCACTGCTGGTAGCCCCTACCTCACATACCAAAAGAAAGGATAAGAAACCTGGTTTTCCTGTCTCCTTCGATGTAGTCACCAATGCTGTTAAAGTCTCGTTTCCAACGGTCACTTCTACTGAATGTCTGTATCATTTGTCCTCTCACCAAATTCTTTAAAGTGTTCAATTCTCTTATCCTTTCTGTATGTTTCTGCCACTTGACCTTCTCACAGTAATGCACGAAAGTGACGTGTGAGCTCCTGCCTCTTGATATCAGTGTTTTGTAAAAGTGGCATCATTTCTGTCCTTGCCTTGTCTCTCTGAGTTCATTTAAACCTCTCTGTTGAAGTTCTTCCTCCCTTCAACCCTTTGGCCTGAGCAGTGGAGACTTAAGCATCCTGCTCTTGGGCATTAAGGGCTGCCCTCAAGAGTCCTGCCTTTCAGACTTCGTGTCTACTGTGACCCTGGCCTTAGGTGGGCGTGTGTGTTCCCAGCAAGCTGCACAGTGGAGAGAGGGGCCTTGTGGTCAGGGAAGTGAGGATCAAAACTGAACGTGGTCTGGTCAGCATTAAAGGACCTACCTAAGTGAGGCCTCCTGCTCTCTGTCTGGCTTTGAGCTTGTGAACAGTTTCAACAAAATCAGTAACTCATTCTGACCACATCTAAGCCCCAGGATCTCAGAGCCAGGGTTAAAGTGGCTCCGGAGAGAGACCCAATGTGACTACCGGGCCGTCCGCCTGCCTGCTTCCAGCTCACAGCAGCTTGGTGTGCAGGACAGCTTTTTTGTTGTTTTGGGGGATGGATTTTGTTTGCTTTGTTTGAGGTGTTTGTTTTGTATTGGGGATGGAACCCAGGGCCTCAAGCGTGTTAAGCACACACTGTACCACTGAGCTGCATTCCCAGCCCAGAATAGCTATTGCAATGATAACAACACACACAACACTCTTTATCACTTTAATCACATAAGTAATTGATGTTTCGAGTGGGAAAACTGGAAAATACAGATAAGCTCCTATACTAGTTGTTCTCTCTCCTTTCTCCCTCCCTCCCTCTCTCTTCTTTAAAACATACATGCACCTCTTTGCCGATGAATCCTCTGTTCCTGCAATTACAGAGCCATATTAACACTGCACATATTCTTTCAAAGGCATGTACATACCATACTTAGTCATCCCCACATTGGTTAACCAGTGCCTGAGTAACATACAAAACACACACACACACACACACACACACACGCACACACACACACACACACACACAGAGATATAATTATAGGTACCATTTTACCATTGTTTTAGCCTACTTTTTTCAATTTAGCTATTTTGAGTGTTTTAGGCTAATAAATACAGGCCTTATTATTTTCACAGATTTTTTTTTTCTTTGGTACCGGGGATCGAACTCGGGTCCTTGTGCTTGCAAGGCGGTCAGTGGAACCACTGAGCTAAATCCCCAGCCACTATTTTTAACACATCATACTTTTTCTAACTATTTTGTTGAGTATCAAAGTGGCGTATGATTTTTGAGCATTTTAATTAGTGGTAAGTTAATATCCTTAGATATTTTCCTACCTACATCTGCCAAATTGATTTCTTAGGTTACAAAGCATACTCTTTTGTCAGGCTTTGTCGCCATTTTAACATAAATTAGCAGATCACCCTCTACCAGACTTCCATGCTTGATGGAGAAGACAGATCCTTAATCTGCAGCAGCCAGCACCTGCAGTCCCCTGAGGCCCCTGAGGAGGCAGCATGAGTGTCGCCCGTCCTTGAGTGCAGAAAGACCTTGTGGTTCCCTTGCTTTCTCAACCTTCATCTCACCAGGTGGAAAACAGAGCAGGCAGGCGGCACAGGGTAGGGCAAAGCTGACACTCCAGCTCCTGGAGGCACAGGCAAGCAGTGGCTATGAATGTTTAGCAACCAGCTTGCTCCAAAAAAGCCCTGATCTGTAGCAGTTGGCAATTTCTGGGGCTTACATAGCTCTGACAAGGGCTCATTCCCAGACCCCAGGGTGGCACCACCACCATGTGGGACAGGCCATGTGCGCCAACTCCACAACACGGGGTACCAGCTTGGAAGGTGTCCCTTCTCAACAGACCAGCAGGGCCGCCCACCCAGGGCTCCTAGGTTCCCTGGCCCTCCTGCCTGCCCATCTCCAGTGGGTCCTTCATAGCCTTCTGGGACCTGGGAGTCCTGTAACCTCTGCATGTTGTCACTACCTGTGAACATAGATGAGGCTACAGAGTCAGGTGGTACCGGGGACCATCTCAGTGCATTTCTTTCTGCCTTTCCTTTTTTTTTTTTTTGAGTGAGAAGGTACTGGGGACTGAATTTGGGACCTTGTATGTGCTCACCTCACCACAGGCCGTGCCTCTGAGTGCACCCAGCCCCAGGACATTTAGTGCCCAAAGAGGGAGAAAGCCTGAATGCTCAGTGTGGGATTGTGGGGCCACCCTAGAAAACAGCATTTTGCTGGGGACACCATTGCTCAGGCACTGCCACTGCTCAGCCTGAGGCCCACAGCCATCCAGCGAGGGCTCTGCACCAGCCTGGTCCCTGGGGTAAATGGTTTTTGTTTGTGAGGTGAATCAAGAGGCAGCTCAGCCACCTCAGTGTGGCAGCCCCGCCTGGGCATCTGTGAGAAGGTCAAACCCATGGTTCTTCATGTTCAGCTTGCTTCTCTGAGACGCCCGGCTGTAGCATGTGGGGCCGGTGGGCGGCGTGGGGCTCTGCTTGGCCAGCTGAGAGACAGTGAACATGGAAAACCATTCTCCAACCTACATGTGTTTATTTGCAGTGGACTGCAGTATTTTTTCTTATTTTCACTTCTCTTTCTCTCCTTTTTTTTCCTGTGACTGTGCTGGTTTTGTTTTCATCTTCTTTCACACCCTTCTCTGCATACCATTTTTTCTTTCTTTTGTGGCTTCATTCCATTTTTTTTTTAAATCTTATCTTTTGGTTCTCTTCTATTTTCTCCATACTTTTGGAAAAAAATCCACCGCATGTCTCTTTTTTCTTTCTTTCCTTTCCTTTTTCTATTCCTTTCTCCTGCACTTTTTCCTTTTCACAGCATTGGAACACGGGAGGTAGTCACCCAGAAGAACTTGAGCGGCCTGGTGCCCATCCGAGACTTAAGGCTAGACCCCAGCCTCCTCTGTTCCATTCCTTTATTAGCTCTGAGCCCCAATTTACTGATTGTGTGGCTCTTTCTGAGCATAGCATACTTGGTGACCAAATTGCGTTGCAAATGAGTATCATTCTGAAAAATTAATGAGTCACAAGAAAAAACAAAAGTGCCCGAATATGTCCAGCCACCGTGTACCTAACTGAACAGAAGGAAGGTGTCAAAGCGTGGTCTGCCAAGAAATATCTCATGCCTTACAGTTTGACGTTTTATTCTTCTGAACTGTAAATACCTGCCAAATTATTTTGCCAAGAGGACTTGTTCGTTTCAATCATGTAGCATCTTCAGTGCTTGTAACATGTTCTTTCCTTACGTGCCCTGTTACTATTTAGCTGGCCTGGAACGATTTGTACCAAATCTCTTACCTTCTGATGTAAAGCTATTTATTACCTGTACATCTCATGTGCCCTGTTTCCAAGAGAAGGGAATTCTGTCTGAAAAGAATTTGTATATTTGATACTATACTTTTAAGTGTACTGTTCACTTTACCTTTCCCTTTTGAAGAAAACATGAAAAAGATAGACGCTTTATAACTGACTCAGATAAACCTATTTAATAGGACATGTACTTTCTGCTTTCATTTTAAAGCGTAGTCCCTGGATTACAGTAGCAAACAGTTTGCAGAATCATGCCTTGCTTATTTATTTCCAGTTGGGGATGGCACAGCTGTGAATAGAGTAGTGCATTCAATTCAGCCACATAAAGATAACATACTGCATATGACTGTAGATTTAACACCAAGGGTCATTAAACTGATACCAGGAATTAATGCACATTGTAACAAAATGATGTTTAGTTATACCCATATATTTTTCTTGAAATAGCACTTTTCATGTAAAAAAATACATCTGTAATTCAAGATTAAAGTCCAGATATCCCTGTGTTACTAATCACATATAGTTAATGATGAACAGCAACAACAACAACAAAACTCTTAAAGAACAGTTACTAAAAAAAGATGCTTAGCTTTTGGGCAGTTGTGGTACAATGAGCCATGAGAGATAATTCCTGATATTATAATTCTTCATTTTAGCATGGTAATGTCCCTAACACAGGGTGACTTGTAACCTTAGCATTCATATGTGACAGAATAATTGTATCCCCATAAAAGTGACCAAATAAACCAGGGGGAATTCTGCACACCCTGAATAAGAATCAGTGGCTTCTCTGCGCCTCTCAGGTCATACTATGTTCTGCTTCTGTTTTCTATCTCTAACTGGTTCCCCATATACTATATTCTTATGATGTGGATTTCTTTTCACCAGTTTAAAAAAAAATGAGTGAATTAGAGAATCTGGCTTTTCCAGACTCTTAATACCCAAATGCACACAAGTCCAGTCTGCCACAAAGTCTGACCTCTGCAAGACTTCCAGAACTTACCCACAGCTCTCTCCAACTTGTCATCAGTGCAGAATAGGGGTTCTAAGAATCCTAGAGGCAATTAGCAAACAAGACTAATGCCAAGTGGAAACTGTCACTTCTCCAGTAAGGCCAGCCTTCTGGGGACCCCTTCCAGGGGACCCCTTCACTAGGTCTCTCTAGCACCTCAGGACCCCTGAGCAGGCGTCATCACCTTCTACTCCTGTTGCTGAGCGCCCTGGTCTCTTTAGAGCAGACTTTCAGTAGAGAGCCTCTCCCTGGTGGCCAGCTGACTGTGCCCTAGACCGTGCCCTCTTTCACTCCAAGGTGCGTTCTTCAACTCTTGAAGGCCATTTTCTTTGCCTCATTTGAAAAAGAAAATAGAGCCCACAGCCTGTGCTCCAGGTGATGAGTTCCTGATCCCTGTGGTGGTTGTAGTCTCTGCACATGCCTGCCTCCACAGGCAGAGACCATGCATGGATGAGGGAGGCCATCTCCTCCCTTCCCAAGGCCTCTGTGTGCCCTGTGGTGCTGGGCAGGGCCCACTCTCAGAACCCCACCACACAGCAGAGAAAAGCTTAGCCAGTCAGTGGAGTCCTCCTGAGGGCGCCTGTAGGACACTGTGGCCCAGTTCACAACTGTCAGTGCCAGCACTGCCTTCTTGTCCTGTGTGAGCTGGCTGTTGGGTTGAGAAAAATGGAACAGAAGGGCAAGAGGACCAGGTCCTTTGTTTCTCTGCCCCAGGGGCTGGGCGAAGGCTGTGCACTGACTGATGTGTCCCTTCAGTCAGTCAGTCCAGGCAGCAGGTGGCTTTTAGATTTCCTTTTTAGAAAATATCTGAGAAAACAAACTCGGCATGCAGGCCATTTATGCTAAATTTTAATGGGCTTTAGCTCATGAAACGAGGCCGTATACATATTCAGAATGTTGTCTGCTTTAGCGAGAAACAAGTGGAATACAGCAGGTGGGAGATGGTTCATGGGAGGGGAGTCGCGATGTTTGATGCTGAAGCGATTTTAGCATGGAGGCATCGTTGATGTCATCCACCCTAGTTTCAGCATGAAGGTGGCTTTCTGAGGTTGGAGATGCCTACTCAGGAGTAGTTCCTGTTGGATGGCATATGAGTTCTTAGTGTGATGCTCACTGTTGACTGCCCTGGTTGTTTCAAGTGGAGATCTTGAAACAGTGGCACATTGTCCCTCCGCAAAGCAACTCCCTGGCCTGCTGTAGGGTGGCTGAGACCTGGCGGCCTCCAGATGGGCTCCAGGGTAGGAGATCCCTATCAGAAAAGGAAACCCACAGGCCCCCTTAAAATTCAGTGTCATTTAGGGGCTGTGTTTGAATTTCCATTTCAAAAATGGATGTCCTTGAAAAAAAGTAATTTTGATACAATAAAAATATAATCAGATCACCTCAGAATAACTGAATCTTTTGATACTATACTTTTAAGTGTACTGTTCACTTTACCTTTCCCTTTTGAAGAAAACATGAAAAAGATAGACGCTTTATAACTGACTCAGATAAACCTATTTAATAGGACATGTACTTTCTGCTTTCATTTTAAAGCGTAGTCCCTGGATTACAGTAGCAAACAGTTTGCAGAATCATGCCTTGCTTATTTATTTCCAGTTGGGGATGGCACAGCTGTGAATAGAGTAGTGCATTCAATTCAGCCACATAAAGATAACATACTGCATATGACTGTAGATTTAACACCAAGGGTCATTAAACTGATACCAGGAATTAATGCACATTGTAACAAAATGATGTTTAGTTATACCCATATATTTTTCTTGAAATAGCACTTTTCATGTAAAAAAATACATCTGTAATTCAAGATTAAAGTCCAGATATCCCTGTGTTACTAATCACATATAGTTAATGATGAACAGCAACAACAACAACAAAACTCTTAAAGAACAGTTACTAAAAAAAGATGCTTAGCTTTTGGGCAGTTGTGGTACAATGAGCCATGAGAGATAATTCCTGATATTATAATTCTTCATTTTAGCATGGTAATGTCCCTAACACAGGGTGACTTGTAACCTTAGCATTCATATGTGACAGAATAATTGTATCCCCATAAAAGTGACCAAATAAACCAGGGGGAATTCTGCACACCCTGAATAAGAATCAGTGGCTTCTCTGCGCCTCTCAGGTCATACTATGTTCTGCTTCTGTTTTCTATCTCTAACTGGTTCCCCATATACTATATTCTTATGATGTGGATTTCTTTTCACCAGTTTAAAAAAAAATGAGTGAATTAGAGAATCTGGCTTTTCCAGACTCTTAATACCCAAATGCACACAAGTCCAGTCTGCCACAAAGTCTGACCTCTGCAAGACTTCCAGAACTTACCCACAGCTCTCTCCAACTTGTCATCAGTGCAGAATAGGGGTTCTAAGAATCCTAGAGGCAATTAGCAAACAAGACTAATGCCAAGTGGAAACTGTCACTTCTCCAGTAAGGCCAGCCTTCTGGGGACCCCTTCCAGGGGACCCCTTCACTAGGTCTCTCTAGCACCTCAGGACCCCTGAGCAGGCGTCATCACCTTCTACTCCTGTTGCTGAGCGCCCTGGTCTCTTTAGAGCAGACTTTCAGTAGAGAGCCTCTCCCTGGTGGCCAGCTGACTGTGCCCTAGACCGTGCCCTCTTTCACTCCAAGGTGCGTTCTTCAACTCTTGAAGGCCATTTTCTTTGCCTCATTTGAAAAAGAAAATAGAGCCCACAGCCTGTGCTCCAGGTGATGAGTTCCTGATCCCTGTGGTGGTTGTAGTCTCTGCACATGCCTGCCTCCACAGGCAGAGACCATGCATGGATGAGGGAGGCCATCTCCTCCCTTCCCAAGGCCTCTGTGTGCCCTGTGGTGCTGGGCAGGGCCCACTCTCAGAACCCCACCACACAGCAGAGAAAAGCTTAGCCAGTCAGTGGAGTCCTCCTGAGGGCGCCTGTAGGACACTGTGGCCCAGTTCACAACTGTCAGTGCCAGCACTGCCTTCTTGTCCTGTGTGAGCTGGCTGTTGGGTTGAGAAAAATGGAACAGAAGGGCAAGAGGACCAGGTCCTTTGTTTCTCTGCCCCAGGGGCTGGGCGAAGGCTGTGCACTGACTGATGTGTCCCTTCAGTCAGTCAGTCCAGGCAGCAGGTGGCTTTTAGATTTCCTTTTTAGAAAATATCTGAGAAAACAAACTCGGCATGCAGGCCATTTATGCTAAATTTTAATGGGCTTTAGCTCATGAAACGAGGCCGTATACATATTCAGAATGTTGTCTGCTTTAGCGAGAAACAAGTGGAATACAGCAGGTGGGAGATGGTTCATGGGAGGGGAGTCGCGATGTTTGATGCTGAAGCGATTTTAGCATGGAGGCATCGTTGATGTCATCCACCCTAGTTTCAGCATGAAGGTGGCTTTCTGAGGTTGGAGATGCCTACTCAGGAGTAGTTCCTGTTGGATGGCATATGAGTTCTTAGTGTGATGCTCACTGTTGACTGCCCTGGTTGTTTCAAGTGGAGATCTTGAAACAGTGGCACATTGTCCCTCCGCAAAGCAACTCCCTGGCCTGCTGTAGGGTGGCTGAGACCTGGCGGCCTCCAGATGGGCTCCAGGGTAGGAGATCCCTATCAGAAAAGGAAACCCACAGGCCCCCTTAAAATTCAGTGTCATTTAGGGGCTGTGTTTGAATTTCCATTTCAAAAATGGATGTCCTTGAAAAAAAGTAATTTTGATACAATAAAAATATAATCAGATCACCTCAGAATAACTGAATCTTTCTTGGTGGCCTCAGCAGCAGCAGAATCTAGGAACCATCAAGCACCCTCTCACCTCTGTAGACCTGTCCCCAAGCTGGGTGACAGCTTATGGAGACCCACATGTCATTGGGGGCAGCATGGAGGCTGTAGACAGATTTTATAAATTTTATAATTTGGGAGAAACAATTCAATTTAGAAAATAAGTTTGAAGATAATTTTGATAGTTTCATGTCTGATAGATGTAGTCAGCTAAACCAGGTTTCACCTCCTTTCATATTAAAATACAAATCATTCTTCCTCCCACCTCATGGGAGTTAGGCAGGCCCTAGTGATAGCTGCTTCTGAGAAGTTTGCACATTTCTGTACAGAGAAACCATATCTGAAACAGTCCGTTCATGTAAGCACTTCCAAAGAATAAGTATGTATAGGAACCTATATTTTCTGCTTTAAATATAATTATATTTTTATCTGACTACTGAATGTTTGACACATGACCCTGCTCATGTAGCTTAGGTGTTCAGCTCAGGCGACACATCCAGCTGTAGGTGGGAGGCTCCGGGACAAGAAGGCATCTGAGTCACTGCGTTTGTTCCGAGCAGCTACCTGAGCTTATCTTTTGAATAAAAACTACTGTCTTACCAGAAAGTATTTCACATGTTCTTGATAATGGGACTGTGGTTTTTTACTTGGAAAGGCTTAAGCAGTTGCCAGTGACATAATGATCTTCATATAATTCAAAAAAATTTTTTAAGTCACTGTTTCTTGGTAACTGCAAATTTCATATTTCATAAGGGGGATTTTATACTGAACTTGATATCTAGGTGAGTTCATTGCTAGTCTTAGAACAGTACACACATACCAAGTTGCACTGTACTGTGGGAAGGCATTTGTATTCAAAATCACTTTTGCCTGTATATTTTGTCTATACCAGAACATTTCCCAGAGAACTTCCTGGAGGTTGCCACTGAGAATGTGAGGCCACCTTCCTGCTCATCCTCCTGGGTATCATGTATTTTGCTGCTGAGTTGCCATGACAACCACCATCACCTGCAGAGGCGGGTGATGCTCTACGGAGTTCTCTAGGGAAGGGCACCTGTGGGTTCTCACTGGCTCGGTGGCAATTGTGCAAGAGGTGGCCCTAATAAGGAAGAGACCTCCATGGACTCACTCCTTCACAGTGCCCCTGCTAGTCATACATGCCTGGGCCTGAGGGATTGTTTTGCACCCAGAACAGCTGTACGCTAAGTGGAGATGGAGTCAGAACTGCCTCCTTAGCCACATGGCTTTTCTATATGCTGAATTTTGCAAGGAAAAGCTGCATTTTGAGTTTGATGTGATTAGAGCATTAACTCTATACAAAAATACAGCTCTTTAAACAGTAAGAGTAATAATATTTTTCTTGGTAAGAGTAATATTTCTCTTTCCACTTAATTTGCTATGTTGCAGAACCTTTGAGCCACAAGTTATGATAGAACCTGAAATAACTATACTAGAGATAAATGAAATCACCAACTTAAAGAAATGTGCTTCCACTTAGGAACAGCACCGCTTTTGGAACTCCCAGGCACACGGCCCCATACGGCTTGTTTCATCTTTGTGCTTCTTACTTGCTTGTTTAGAAACCCGCCATCCTCCTATGTGTGTATTTGTTGTAAATGAGTCCCGCACTCGTTTAAATGAATCATTTTTAATGCTATGAAAATAATCAGTTCATTTCATCTTAGTTTAAGTCTTTTCTTTTTTTTCCTTTTTTACTGCTGTCATTTCTTGTGCTTGTTTTTTCCCCAGTGAGGGTTGTCGAAGAGAAAATACAATGAAGAATGTTGGAAGTCGCAAATATGCATTTAATTCCCTGCAGCTGAAGGCTTTCCCCAAGCATTACAGGCCTCCCGAAGGGACTTACGGAAAAGTTGAAACATGAACACACGGTTTCCTCTAATTAGCTGTCACCTCATAAATGTGGGTACCCTCTAGTGTAATATATGAATTCTTCAAGAAGACCAGAAGGATTGGCTTTTTATTTTTGTGATTTTTGAAAATATTTCACTAAAAAGTCTATGGAGCATGTTCTTTCCATTGGAATCCATAGGTGGTAATGTTGGCTCAGTAGTGTGGATAATAACTATGCCCATTTAATTAGCCTTCAGCTGTCAGCAAAGCTAGCACTGGCAGTCACCTAAGAATCCAGCTAGCTCCGTCTGAAATACCAGAGGACTTTTTCAAATGTCCACTTAGGTGCTGCTCACCTAACTTATTTATACACTGAGTAACTTTAAAAGTGAGCACTGAATTGCAATCTTCTTAGAAATCAGAATGTAGAACAGTAAGTCATCCATAAAACAGGTGGAACTCAGGCATTAAGTTGGGGGGCTCATTCTTAATGCATTACCCAGTGGCCACCATCACCCATGAAACCTGAAGTTGAAGGACTGAGTGGTCAGCCTGAGCTAAGCCTCAGTGTGAAGGTAACCCCCGCGAGGAGCCACACATGGGGCCACCTCTCCTGCCCTGCAGGAGTTCCAGCACAGGGTGTCTCAGAGCCAGCAGCAGTCCTTTGAAGCACCACTTGTAGGTCTCACAGTACCCACAGGCACATTGCTCCCTCCTCCCTGGAAGTTATGGCCTGAAGGACCATAAATGTGATGTGGCTGGTGTCTAAGAGACAGTACTTAGGTGAGGAATCTGTGACTACAGAGACAGTGGAAACCTAAATATTTTCAGAACAAAAGTTCTCTTGTGGGATTCTCAGTAGATCTTTTTCTACAAGACAATACAATCATGTTTGATCAAGTCTGAGGAAAGTGGCTTATTTTTAGGTTTGCAATAATTATGATGTTCCTCTTCTCATTCTGTTATATCAGGACTATTGAAAAACAGTCAAGGTTAAGCTTTTCAAATGAGATTTTGAAAGGTATTTATGGGCCAGGAATCTTTGAAATTTCGTAGACAATAATGTGTGGTCATCTTTTATGAGGTGATGATGAGTTTTATCTGCACATAGCAGTTTTCCATAGGAGTTTGTATGTTTTGTCAATTTTTTATCATGATTATGTTTACATATTATTTTAAAAGGTTGTAAAAGTACATGTGGCACAAATTAATGATGCTGATTCTAATGATGTGTAAACATGTTGGAAATACATAGACTTCTAGATAATAATCTTTGGGCTCCTTTAGAAACTCATACCGACTTGGACCTGGAGTGCTGAAGTACAGGAAGGACCAGTCCTTGGCAGGGACATAGAGTAGATGGGCACCCAGTAGGGGTGGAACTAGGTGACCAGGCAAACCCCTTCCTACCCAGAAGGCAGTGTGCAATCAGCCTGCTATTACCTGAGCCAGCTGGGAGAAGTATGGGAACTGCTGTGGGAATACGTTCATGAAGGATGGTGACAGCTTGCCGACCCTTCCTCATCAATGGGTTCACTGTAGAGAGCAAGTGGCGGAGAAACTCTTGTCCACCAAACCTGTTGGTATCAGATCTTCCCCTTGGTCAAAGGCAGTTCATTCTCATGGCTCATTTAGCCCTTCATCGCTACCATTTGTTATTTTTAGTTCCATCTTTTCCTATTTTAACATCACTACCTTTCAGAAACGTTTGTTTTTTAAATTAAATGTTACTCATAATGTTTCCTGACCATTTTTGTCCAAAGAATACTAAATATCTACATTTATAAAGGGAATACAGCAAGTGTTGACTCATGTGTCAGCAGTTTTGCATGGGGCACCTTAATGTGAATTATTTTTCCAATTTTTTGGTTTCTGTTATAGCTCATCATAAAACTTTTAAGACTTGGCTGTGTAGAAAAGATTCTGGCTTCAGTGTGCTCTCTGAAAGCATGTGACCTACTCTACTCTTGGTGGCATCGGGCATGCTGCCCAGCCTCAGGTGGATCCACTCCTTAGATCCACCTGGGGGACACTGAGCTTCCTGCCGTACCACGGAGGCCATGTTACAGGTTCCATCCTGTGTCCCTTTGCCCCCTTTGAAAAAGAGACTATGACATAGGGACAGTGGGAAGGTTGTGTGCGTCCTGCCAGAGCTCCTGCAGCACAGTTGCCTTCAGTTTCCTTTAAAGATGTAAAAATATTGTAAAATACATTTTTGTCCCCACACAATTGTATTTGCCAAGCTAGCTGTTAAAATACTTTTATTTATTTGTTTTGGGCAGTATTAATATATATATAAACATATAGTTACTGTTTTATATATTCTTAGATCATTCAAAGCCATGAATGCTGTAAATGTGCTAGTCTTCAGAATGACAGATAATAAACAGCTGACAACATGAAGCTGGGTTTTGCCTCGTCATTCCCCACATCAGAGGCATCAGCTGGATGGCCAGTGTCACCTGGTCCATCCCTGCTGGGCACTGCATCCTGTACATTGGTAAGCATGGGGCCCTGTGAGACTAATGCTTTTCAACCTTCATGAATAGACATTTCTCCAAAGATGACACACAGATGGCCTATAAACACAGGAAAATATGCTGAAATCATTAGCTACTAGGAAAATGCAAATCAAAATCCCAATTAGATACTACTTCATACCCAGTAGAATGGCTGTAATCAAAACAAACAATAACAGCTACTAGAGATGATATGGATACTGGAACCCTCTACATTTTTCCTGGGAACATCAAATGGTGGTGTAGCTACTATGGAAAATTTTGACAGTAATCAGAATGTTAAAGATGGTGTCATACTCCTATAATCTACTACCAGGTTTATACTTGAGAAATAAAATGTGTCCACAGAAAGCTTGTTTACAGATAATCATAGCTTTATAATAGCCCTAGAGTGGAAGCAATGCAAAGTTAACTGATGATTGGATAAATAAAATGTGGTATGTTTATACTATAGAACATTATTCAGGAGTAAGTAATAAAGTACATAGATGCAAAAAAAAAAAGTACATAGATGCTGTATATTGATGAACCTTGACAGTATGCTGAGTGAAAGAAACTAGTCACAAAATGCCACATACTATATATACTGTATTTTTATTTATATAACAAGCCCAGAGTAGGCAACTCTGTAGAGACAAAGTATACTTCGTGGAAGAGGAGAAGAATTGAGGAGAGACTGCTGGGGGTATGAGTTTCTCCTTAGAGTGATGAAAACAACTTGAAATTGTGGTGATGGCTACACCCTCTGTGGATACAGTAAAAATAATACTTAATTGTATAGTTTAATAGTGAATTGATGGTATGTGACTTTCTCCAAATAAAGGCTCAATAAAGCTGTAAATAAACAGAAAAAAATGGGGTTATGTATGAAGTTATAGCACTCAGGCCTAGAAGTTTAGTTCAGTGTTAGAGTGCTTGTGTAGCATATGAAAGGCCATGAGTTCAATACCCAGCACCACCAAAAAACAAGCTGTAGCACTTAAGTAATCAACAGTTATTGAAGAAATCCATTTTTCTTTACCCTGTGAAAAACAGTGAACACAGCAGATCTCAGTGATATTCTGGGGGAGTCTCACAACTTCTGATGAACCTTGACTGAGCAATACAATACCTTGATTGCTTTATCTCCATTTAACTGTGGAGACACTATGGCTTTTCATTGATCTTCAGTGCCAAAAATAAAGTTGGAGGGCTGTAGATTTAGCTCAGTGGTGCTGCTGCCTGTCTCAAAAGTACAAAGTCCTGAGTTCGATCCCCAGCACCAAATAAATAAAGTTGGAAACTTGGATTCCTATTTGGCTTTACTGAGTGAATATCTGTTGTTTGGGTTTGCTCCACTGCCCTTTTTAAGTATTGCAGATCAATCATCCAGTGTGATTCTAGTGGTTGTTATCAGTCACAGGCCTGGCCAAGGTCAGGTGCCTGGTGATCCAGGGAAGACCCAGGTCTCAGTAGGATCTGATAGGGAAAGTTTACTCTCTCCCTTTTGGATCTCAGATGTTAAGGGTATGGGCTTAAGGCTGATACTGGCTCCTTATATGGAGTGTCGGCCTGCCAACAGCCGAGAGAGGTAGAAGGAGCCCTGGAAGTATCCTCTAGGCTGGCATCCAGCTGTGCCAGTGGAGGGTTTTAAAGTTTCGAAGTTGGTACTTCATTGAATCAGTGCAAAAGGACATTTCTTCTCCAAGGAATAAAATGTAGTTTATTTAAAACCAAACAGGACAAACTGAATAAAAGAAAAAGTTTTATCCTAAACTTTTCTAATAATCTTCATCTTGACAGGCTTTACATTATTGACTCTGTCAGTCACATTAGTGGCTTCCCAATATACAAACTTTAATTTGATTAAAGAGTCCAGTTTGAAAATAACCTTACCATTCCTTGTGTTTTAGGACAATCCTTAAAACTGCATCTAAACTGATCTTCTAAAAACAATGTAGATCAGGAGAAGTACTTCCCTTACACATATTAAAAGAATTCATGTGTTTTTTCCATTGTTCTATGGAGAAAACTCATCCAACCAAACAGATACAGCAAAAATGACTGGCTTTTCTACTTTAATAACCAGAGAAAATCCTTTGTTGGTTTTCATCTTGTCTTCAGCAAAATGGTATCAGTATCCTTTTCTTCCTCTGAATCTTGATCTGGCATCCAACTGAAAACAAATTACAATTTAATCAAATTTGGTATAATATAATTAAGTAAACAATTTTGGTAAGAGGTGTCACTACGTGAAAGAAACCAGTTTCCATCAAAATAAAAAAGGCCATTGTCAGAGCTACCTAGAAGAAACACAGTAATAAACATTCCCTCAAAGACAATAAGGGTGATTGATAAAGATTTTCCTCTCAAACTATGTTTTCCTTTGAACAATCAATATACAAATTCCTAAAAACTTTTTAAGTTTTATTTAGGTTAATATTCAGATGTATTTGAAATCTTTAAATAGTGATAGAAAAAAGGACAAAATCCTTAAAAACATTCAGTAACACATAGTTGTCTTGGTGTTAAAAACCCTTAATGTGAGTTCCTGTGTCTTAGGGTGATGGCACAGTCCTTGATGTAAGTCTGAGTGCACCCACTTCACAGTGGCGAGCAGAGTGGAGACTTCTAACAGCATAAGGCCAAACTGCATAGAAGGTAGTGTCATGCTCAGAAATTCCACAGGAAGGAACTATTTTGGAGGTGGACCTGGCAGTAAATCCAACACAGCCATATGGGAAAGCCAGCTACTTAAATCATCTGAGCACAACAAACTAAGCTAAGAGCCATATTTTTAAAAATAAATCTTTAAATGTGAACCACGGTCAAAATGGTGTACTGTTCATACTATAAGAGAACAGCAGATTCAAACTCTTAGGACATATGTCGGAAACAACAAAATTACCTATACACTAATTACAGTCATCATGTTTCTGGTATTGCCACGCCTGTGTACGTTAAACTTAAGTCACGGTAAGCATGATATGACTCCACCCTCAGTAGGGATGCCTGCCTTGGGGAAAGAGTGTAGCACCTGCTAGAGTCTGCTAAGAAGTTCCCTGGACTGCTCTTTCTAATGCTACAGTAAGTGAAGCACTGCAGAAGTCAGGAGCACTTTTACTTTATTCTGCAGGAGGTAGGTAAATTATGAAACGGAATTTGTTAATATTTTTGGAGATCAAAGAATGACCTTCAGGTAAGGAACTTCAGGGAATTTAAATCCAGTCATTCGATAGGTTTGCATAGTACAACTCACTGTTATTGCTTACCATAATTCTTCTGACTTGTCAATGATCTAAACATGCTTTGAAATTACTGACACATCTGAAGGTTTCATTGTACTTAGGTAACAAACTATGTGAAGCAAAGGGAAAAATCCTTCCCTGTATTAAATGACAAGAAAATATGGATGAGAGCTGTCACTTGAGAAAAGACAGTATGGCCAAATTTAATCACTGGATCTGATAGCTCAAATTCTTTGTTAAATTTCCCAGGTCATAAACATCTATACCCTGTTTCTTTTTATGAATAAAAGGGATGGGTTTTACAGTGTATTTCTTAAACTAACCAAAGCATGCTCAAGTTCAAGCTACTGCCTTATTTAGGTGATGTGTACGTCTCATTTCATAATTTTTTCAATTAAAGTGTTCTCAGCTTTGATTCTGAAGATCTCTAACCAAAGATTAGCACAGAACCAAAAGATTTAGTACTCTTTTCTTAGGGCCCCCTTGTACAATCCATCACTCCAACACTCATACATACTGACACATTCTTCTAGCCACCTGGGCAGAAGTGCGTACACCTTCAGCCTGCACAGTATGGGTCTGTGTATAACGCTGAGTGACTTGAGTTCACAGTGACTGCCATCAACTCTGACCCATTTCCACTAACTGAGGTTTCATTCTCACACTTTCTGGACCTTGTGAAGGTCAGCACAGCTGTGGTCTGCATCATGACAAGGTAACAACCACCAAAGAGGGTCCTTCATGAACTACCTAACATTTAACTCCTTGGAGTAAGAGCTATTGTCTACATCCTTTTTTCCAAACTATACCACTGCAACCTATAATTAAGTCACTCAAATACTTAGCCCTGGGTAAGCTATTTTTTTTAATTCAAGGTTTTTACAAATCTTTAAACACTTACCATTGATCTTTTACACTCAAAAAATGAGTATTTCAGAGCTTTGCAATATCCTTCCTTCAAGCACTCCCGAGGGGACTTTCCTTCCTGTGACACATAGAACAATATAAATACCTGGGAAGTTTCCTTCCAGAGTTCAAAACAACTGTCCCTCTAAAAAGTTCTACTAAAGAGAAAAAGTTAAATAAGAAATGGTTCTTAAAGTGTTTTGATTGTTGAAGTTTAAAGAGAAAAGGCTTAGAATGGAAAATTTTAAAATAACTTTTAGGCATTTTAAGGGAGCTCTTGAATTTTTGAAAACACTGGTTTCAGTGGAACATTTTTCTTTAATATATTTACATAAAAATCTAGAGCCTGGTATCTTTGGCTCCTTAGGGGTGAAAATCGTCAGTCAGACACCCTAAACTCAGAACCTTGTTAGTGTTGGTAGGAAACAGTTTACTCAGATGCACGTGAGGGAGGCTGGGGACCACCTCCAGGAAAGTGTAACCCCATTTTACCTGCAGCCATGTTTTTCGTTTTTCCCCTCCAGGAAACCTTCATTCTGCAACCCAGCCGGGCGGAGGGGGGGGGCACGTGACTCCCCCAAACCTTTACTTCACCAGTGACAGTCACACTTTACGAGTTTGCACTGTGAAAAAAGCTTCCAGGTACCATCCCTGTGGTGTTCCTGTTCCTAGGAATCTTGGCCACTTTCTAGTCTGGGTCCCCTATTTTAGTTGTCATTGACCTCACTGACTCAAAAGTGGAGAGTGCTGTGGCAAGCTTCCTGGTGCTACTCTTCTTCCTCAAACTCAGGAGGGGTAAGCTGTCCACATGATAGATATGGGGGCAGATAAGACTAGCTATATAAGCTGATGCTTCCCAAAACTAAGATGCTATCATTTTCACAAACTTTCAACATACGCTGCTAACTGCCTGGTAGAAAGATCCATCTAGATACATTAAAGCTGAGAGAAATGTTACTTCACCCACCCCCACTCCCAGTAAGACTTCCTTGTCCCTTAATAGTCACATTGCCTTTTCAATCAAGCACATGACTGAGCTACATTTCTGTGGGCTAGTCTCTGTGACTTAGTTCTTTTTGGCCAGTGGGCTGTTCGGGAAATGTGTAAAAAGGGTTTAAAAAAAAAAAAAGGCTAGTCCCTAGTGGAGAGATAAAAGACTATAAAGCCTGATGATGTATGTGGTAGTGAGGCTATCTCAATCATGATAACAACGTCCTGTCTCCTGTCAGTTCCTAGGGCCATAAATTAGCAGTATACAAGTCCCTGGAAGACAGGAACATCACCAAGGCCCTATTCATAAAAGACGTAAGAGCAAAGGCAAGAACTCTACCTTGTTTAAGCCAATGTTAAAATGTACTCATATCTATATCCTTATTTACTTCCAAGCTTTTTTGCCTTCTGAGATCAAAACCAGCCAGTGCTGCCAAAAATAGCTGTGCCCAAAAACCAACATGGTAGACATTTAACTCCCTGGGTTGTGAGGATAGCAGTGGAATCTGCTCTCAAGCTCTCCTGCCCCACCTGTAGGTGATTCTGAAGAGTCAGCAGTTCTGGCAATTGAAACTTTCTGACCACCAGGCGTCATAAAAGTAAGAAATATACCCCAGAGGTGCCTTTTGCATCTGCTTTCTCCTTACTTCTCTGAAATTTACATTCTTATCACCATCACTCTGAGTTTCTCTGGGTCCCTACAGCTTTCTCCAGTGAGATGCTGCAGATTTCAAGAGAGTTTTAACTGTGCTGACAAGGAGTGGCTATACCACCCATCTGCCTGAAGATCAGAGTAACATATATTCCAGAAGCTAAGGAACCAAGACTCCATGAAGTGGCCACACAGAGCAGCAGCTTCCCTTAGCATCAGAATTCTAGTGGGGGTGGTGTATCAGCGGTGACCAGTGACACCACCCACAAAGACAGCAGATTGTCTTGAATTGCAAAGTTCAGTACTCTGCCTCACCACTGCCCTTCCATATTAGCTGATGTCACCATTGAGGATTAACACAAACTACAAACACACTTCTGATGGAGGGACTGTATGTAAACAGCAGCCTCTTCTGGAGAACCACGTTCAGCATCAGTAAGGCTATGTAATGGAGGAACACCAAGCCTGAACCAAGTATCCTGGTCATAATCTCTGTGTAAGGCTTTGTAGCTTTCCAGAGACCCACTTTCTCCTCATGGCAAAAGGCATCCCATTCATCAGTACTATATTCTCTAAACTCAAGCACTGGTACTTGGAAATGTGTTTATTCAATCACTGCAAAACAAAACAAAAAAATCCTCAACTTCTAAAACAACCAACCAACTTCTTATTCTTGCCGCTAGTACTATCCACGTTCTCTCCCATTGCTCACCTCCAGGGCCTTCCTGGTAGTGAAAGTGATGATTCCAGCTCATCTGACACATGTGGGCTTTCATAAGAGACTGCAGTGTTCTCAAGCCTCCTGTCACAGTCCCCATGATCCAGGTCCTCCCACATCTCCATGCTTCTACACTTGCTGTGCATTCAGATCCTCCTCATGATCACAACAGCCACCACTCCTTTATTTGATAAACTCTTACTCAGCCTTTAAAACTAAAGCTCAAAGGTCACCTCGTCTGTGAGAAATTTTCAAATTCTGAAGCACAATCAGTTGCCCTAAACTGGACTCATTTTTTTCCCTGTGACTGTAAACAAATATTTACTAAATGGCTTACACAGGCCTTACTACTGGAATTTGTCTGTCTCCCATCAGTAAAAGTTCAGGTCAGAAGTAAATACATTTTTGTATCACCAGTGCCTGGCACCATGCCTGCCACTGAACAGGCATTTATTTACTAGGACCTTGTTGAATAGACACTAGTGAATAAAACAGCAAATTAAAAACAACCCTGGGTAGGGGAGTCTGAAACCACAGGTGCCTCAGTTTCCTCATGTGCATAAAGAAGTTGGTTTTGATAATCTCATAATAACGCTGAAGTTTTACTAGACACTGGGAGTTGACTCTAATTGCTAAAATCAGTGAACCAGGCATAAGTCGTGATTCAGTATAAACATTAATAGAGGGCGGCCATCCAGTAATCATTTTTTTTGAAACGCAAGCAGCCCTTTGAAACTACATCACCAAATGCAGAAACAACTGCACACAGCTACCTGACTGCCCTCTCATCAGGCTTCTGTAAGGAAGAGGCACTTGTGTGCTTTACTCGGACTCAAAAACTCGAGTCCCGGGTCAAATTTGAATTTAATTGTGTCCCACAGCAGTCAGGTAGAGAGGATTAAGGAGACTCGGGACTGTAGCAAGGGAAGAAAGAGGGAAGGGGTACAGACGTGAAAATTTACAACTTAATGGCCAGGAATGTAGAACATTTCAACTCAAGAAACAAATTACTTATGAGAAAAGGAAGGAATGGAAACAAAGTCGGGGGCGAGTGGAAGCGGGGGTGGGGGGTGGGGTATGGGATGGGATATGAGAACAAAGATTTGTCATTTAAAGATACAAGATCCCAATGATAAATGTAACGTACTATATACTTAAAACGTACCAATAAACTCAACGAAAATAAAAAAATTACTGTAAAACCAACTCAAGACAAATATAACAGATTCAGGCCAAGAGAGAACCTGCTAGCCCATACCGTGCACCAGGTCAGGTTTATGGGACTCAACATAATTCTTTCCGCACATTCTCATCTCTTAACACGCTCAAGTACTTATTTTCCCTGCCTCCAGTATTTAGCAGGCTTCCAGCATTCAATAAACGTTTCTTGAACCGATACGGCTTAATATTTATAAAAACCCGACGGGGCGGATATGGTTATCTCCCATTGAACTCCAGAGGGAACACAGGATCAGACAGCTCAGGCATCTGCCCGAGCTCAGTAACTGGAGCTATGACCTGCACCCAGGTCGCGATGGCCACCGCAGGCCGACAGGGAAACTTCTGCCGAGCCCTGCCACCTGAATGCAGGCGCGGTCACCACCCGGAGTGCCCGGCCGCGCTACCTGGAGCACACAGTCCGACTGGAGCAGACATGCGCCCAGGTCCTCCTTCAGGCCCGCGCACGCGCCGCCCTCTGGCTTGTCCTCGTAATAACGGGGCATGACGATGCCTCCCGCCCGCAGCAGCCTCGAACCTCTGGGTCCCCAGTCACTACCACCTGTCTCGGGGGCAAGCGACGCCCACAACCGGAAGAGGTTGAGGTAACTTCCGGCATCTTGGTTGTCGAGCGGAAGGACTACGAGTCCCGACAGGCGCGCGCACGACCGGAAGTGGACACGCGTGACGTAATGCGCGCCCTGAGCGCCGGCTACGTAGAGGGAAGGAAAGTTAGACAGGCCGCGGCTGGTTTCAGCTGCTGGGCAGTGGTGGCGAAGTAGCTCAGATCTCGATTGGGGTCACACCTGAGCCGCAGGTGAGACCTGTAGGCTTCTCCCTCGTGCTACTTGTGTTCGCGCGCGAAAGGGCCTTTCTTCCGGCAGCTCGTGGCCGGGCGTCACGGCGACCCGACAGAGACCATTCCCGCGGCTGACCCCTGGGACCCTTAGCCCACGCTCGAGTTGCTGGATAAAATCAAGGGCTCACATTGGAGTGACAGGTAAAGTAATAATTTTTAAGCATTTCTAAAATATTGCGTGGGACTCATTCTTTGCTTGTTCGAACATCCAATGTAACTGGGCAGACTTTTTATTCGCTATACTTGACAGCCGCATCTGAGGCCCCGGGCTACTGGGGAGCACCTGGGCAGGGCGGGGAAGCCTGCGAAGTTGATGGGGACAGGCGACAGAGGTGTGGGTGTGGGGATCAGGCGATGACCTGCGCTCACTCGCCTTCGGACCAGCTGGACTGGACTCCCAAGCTGTCATTCCTGCAGGTGGATTATTTTTCTGGGAGTAAAACACTGTGGAGTTTTGCTTTGTTCTTATATCACGTTCTAATGAACGAGGAGCTTGCTGGTCGCACTACGCTGACGGACCTGTGTGAATAATGTTGCTTTATAATAGACTTAAAGACTGAAAGGCTTGTGATTTTAAAAATCAGAATTTGGGGAGGCTAGAGAGAGGTGAAGTAAGAAGCAAATGGATCATGATTATGTGTTGTTATCTGATTCTCAAGGCGTGGCATTGCCCGAGCGGGAACTGAAATCCGCAGTTTTCCCCGCCCCTCAGCAGGGACTCCGTTCACCTTTGACCCCTGACCACTCAGAGGGTGGAAAAAACAAAGTGACCTCCCTCCCTGCTTCATAACTCCAAAGAGAGGGGTGCGGTAGCCAACAAGTTTCTTTGGATTATATGTAAAAGGAATTTTTTTCTTCCATCTAGGAAGATGTTACCAAGTACTTCATTGAATTCCTCAGTGCATGGGAATGGAGTCTTGAGTTCCAGGGATGCAGCAAGACACACAGCTGGAGCAAAGCGCTACAAATACCTCAGGAGGCTTTTTCGTTTTCGGCAGATGGACTTTGAGTTTGCTGCCTGGCAGATGCTTTACCTATTTACTTCCCCACAGAGGGTTTATAGAAATTTTCATTACAGGAAACAGACAAAGGACCAGTGGGCCAGAGATGACCCTGCTTTCTTGGTCCTGTTAAGTGTCTGGCTCTGTGGTAAGTCTTAATTTTTTTATCTGCCATAGAGTTGAAGAAAAAAATATACTGTTTCAGAGTAGGCTTGTCATTTGGAGGCTCTTTTGATATGTGTTGTGGATCTGAATTTGAGGGCATTTGTAACTGTTTCTTCCTTTTCCCGGCACCTTCAAAAAATCTCATAAGAAAGAGATGTATTCTTCCATGTCCCAAGCAGATGCCCAAGTAAATTAAATTACTACTTCAAGACTTTGAAAAGCAGGGACAAGATTTACTCTGTGTCTTTTCGCTACTGCAAACTGATGTCCAAATCCATCTTGCCATGAAAAGGAATATCAAAATCGGAAGTTACACTTCACAGATAGGCTAATCAAGAAAGTTCTAAAACTACTGATGTGAACTTGAAAACCTGCTTTTACATTCTCCAGTAGTGTATTGAATGGGTGCCAATCATGTTAAACTGTGTAAGGTTTTGAAGTGTGTGGAGTGTTTTTCACCTTAACTGGCTTTCAGATGTCCTCCTCTATACCAGCACTGTTCTGAATGCCACGACTACATGGTGAACTATTATGGCCAGAGCCCTGCTCTGTAAGCTTCATAGATCTGCATTTCAAAGTGGTTTGCATTTCTACATCAGTTACATAAAACAAAGAATCTTTGGAGTTTTATTTTGGTGTCTGTATGGAAAACTAGTGGCCAAGTATATTAACTTTCTATTGCTGGGATAAAATATCCGAGATAACCTAAAGAGGAAATGTTTATTTTGGCTCATGGTTTAGGGATTTTAGTCCATAGTCATTAGCCCGTTGCTAGGGGCCTGTGGTGAGGCAGAACATGGTGGGTAGTTTGTGGTTGAGCAGAGCTGTTTACCTCATGATGGTGGGTAGTAGAGAGAGAGAGAAAGGAGCTTCAAGGAGGGTCCTGACATCCATTTCTGGGGAACAACCTCAGGGACCTGACTTACTTCCACTAGTCCCTATCTCCTAAATATTCCATCTCCTTCTGGTAGCATCATAAGTTGGCAACCAAACCTTTCGGACATAGGCCTCCAGGGGACATTTAAGATTTAAACCATAATACCAAGGAATACGTTCTGTATCCCCAGAACCTAGCACAATGTCTGAATGAATCTTGTAAATTTTTCTTTCAGTTTCCACTGTAGGATTTGGTTTTGTGCTGGACATGGGATTTTTTGAGACAATAAAACTTCTCCTGTGGGTAGTATTCATAGACTGTGTGGGTGTTGGCCTTCTGATATCAACCTTGATGTGGTGAGTACCACGAACTTTGGTTTTTTAGACACTGTAGAGTATTTATTTGTTTCCTTCAGAGGTACAGTAGCGGATAGAAATTGAGACCAAGATGAAGTAACTGAAATGATCAGTTTTGCTGCCAAGGGGTTATAACTTGCCTTCCTGTGTTAGTACTACTATCAGGAAATTTTTTAAAGGGATGCTCTATATGTCAATATAATAGAAATAATGATTATATAATTATATAATAATGATTATATAATAGAAATAATGATTATATTATATTAACAAAATCCCTAGTTTTACAAAAATGTTATGCTTTTGTCATTTCTGCCTAAGTTTTATGCTGGCACCATTTCCTTCCTTTGTCAGTGGGGACAACTTCCAGATGTAGGGCAGTGTGCTGTATTAGACCCATTTAGATCAGAGGATTACTTTATAGAATCTTACTTTGAATCTTTCCTATTAGATGAAGTGCACTTGAAAAAGAATTTAAAAAAAAACAACTCTGGTTCCTTCCTGCTGAGAATCACACACACAGATTTTATTGATTGGGTTTCCAGTTAACTTTGCCTGGGATTGACGGACACGAGCATTGTTCCTAGGGTAACGTGTTGGGCCTCCGGAGTGTGCTGCTTGGCACTGACCTGCAGGCTGAGGGCAGTGGTGGAGCAGGCCTGGTGGTCAGTGTGTATCGGGAAAACTAGGTGGAGTATTTTTTTCGCAGAGTGACCCAGGTTCAAGTGCTGGCTCAGTCATTTGCTTAACTTTAGACTCAGTCTCCTCTGTAATACAATAGAGTTGATGGATTTTGTCAGATTTCTGTAGAGCACTGTACATTCCTGGCACATGTTAAGTGCTCAAGATACAGTAGCTGTTAATATTTTAAACAAGACTAATCTCTAATGATATCAACCTTTGATTATCCTTTGTAACTTCTGACTGATAAACTGTAGGTTCTGTGTTTGCTAGGTAGTTAATAAATGCTGCTCACCATTAATCTAAAATTAATACTGCTAAGTACTGTAAATTACATATTCATTATCAAGGTATTCATGGAGAGGACATAGTATATGAAAAAATTGAAGAAGTAAGGCTTTCAGAAGAGTAGAGTTTGTAGCAAGCATTCTGCTAGGAATGCAGTGACTGGCGGCGACAGAACCTAAGTCATCCTGGAGCTCAGCACCTTTAGCAGGAGTCTGTGTCAGGGTTTCCATTAAATAGACAAGGACTCAATGTACTGTTTTTGAAAATCCATGTTGTACCGTGAATCATATGAGGAACTAGAAATAGAAATGGTTCCTTGTAAATTTGATCATCTCAGAAGTGACACATGAATTAACATCAGGTGGCACTTTCACTTTAGGGAGAAAGGATTTTGAAAGAGTGAGTGCAGGGGTGTAGAAGTGTGGAGCAGCATACTTCGTCCAGGGGCACAGGCTGACACTGAGTGGCTGGGGAAGAGAAGAGACTAGAGAAGTTGTCTGTAGTGCAAGTCAGAAAACACTTGTGGCTTGGAGGAAGGCGGAGTGGTGGAGCTTGGAGGGTGTGAAGGAAAGCTTCCCTGTTGGAGAGAAGAGTGCAAAGAAGGTAGAACAGTGGGAGTCTGAGGAAGGGCAGAGGACGCCCAAAGGCAGTGGTGACAGGAACAGAAGTGAGATGGAGTGAGAGTGCCTGTCACAGCAGGACACGGTGAGGGCTGGGTGGGAGCAGCAGTGGTGGGGCCTTCTTCAGTAGAGCCTGCAAGTTTGGGGCTCAGTGCTGAGCATTAAATGTTGGGCAAGTAGAACCCAGGAGCTCATGAAACATTTAGTGGGAACAAAGGTCACAGGGCACTGAGGCAGAGGGCTCAGTAGTGTGGGCCCCAATGAGCTGTGAAAGGTGCCATTCACTTGCAGGTGGGCAAGGAAGCACAGTGGCCTTTGTGTCCACTGAAGGGATGGCTGAGGGGGCAGTGGCTGTGGGAAGGAAGGGGCCTCCTGGGGAGTCGAGGACAGGCTGCTGCAGGCAATTCTAACTGCACTCATTTATGGACATCAGATGAGAATTCCATGTATGTATACAGTGTTAGCTTTTGTCTCCTTAAATATTCAATTGTTTGTTTCTGGTAACTTTTGGGCTTCTAGTTCTTTATAAAATGTGTAATAAATTGTAAACTATAGTTGGCCTGCCTATGGGACACTAGAACTTAGTTCTCCTGTGTCTGTACTTTGATGCTCTTTATCCACATCCCTCTGTTGTTCCCACCCTTCCTGCCCCCTAGGGACCTTTTCCCTCCTTTCATGAGAACAGCTGTTTTGTCTTTCACTCCTGAGAACAGGTGGAACTGTGGTTTCGCTTATTGCATTCATTCTGTAGATTTTTAGTTCGTGTGTTCTTGGCTGAGACAGAGAAATGTTTTGGTAAGTTGTGTCCAGGTGAAGCAGTATTATTTTATCTAAGTACAGGACTGTTTATTATATTATACCATGTTTTGTTTCTTTATCTTCTATTTTTATCTCCACTGTAGGAAGAGTATTTTCTTAATTGTATCCTTGAATTGAAATGCAATGACACATAAAAAGGTACATCGGCTTTTCCCAGATGTTTATAATAAGTGATCAGTTTTGGCTTTTCTGTCCCCTGGATATATGGTATTCATTCATAGCTGTGTTATACTGGTAGGCACGTTGTAGCATTGCCCAGCACTGGAGCAGCTGTTTTCTATGTCCAGATCTGCCACTGACCACTTTCCTCACCTTTTAATGGGGGGTTGACACAGGTCATAGTCCTGGAACACATCTGCTGTTTATTCTTTTGGTAATGTCATTTATCCACACACTGGTGAGATTTTTGTTTGTTTTGTTTACAGTGGAACCAGGGCATTTGCACTGAGCTACATTTCCAGCCCTTTTTAAAATTTTGAGACAGGGTCTTGCTAAGTGGCTACATTGCCTGGCTGGGCTCAAATTTGCAGTCTTCCTTCTTCAGCCTCTTAGAGTGCTGGGATTAGGCAGCTGATGAACGGATGACTTTCTCTCTTCACTTTGGATTTGGCCTTTGGACTATGGGCTTCATATGCAGATCCTTACTCTGGGCATCTTCAACATATTATGTCCATTCTGAACTCCCATACTCTGCTCCATCCTCCAGACTGTCCACCTCTGCTCTTCTCCCTGGAGCCTGCTGTTAGGGAGACCAGGTCAGAACACCTGTCAGACACTTCTTGCAACTCCACAATGGCTTCTTGTTACCAAGAGTAAAAGCAAGAAGTCTTTAAATGGCCAGCAGCCCCATAAGAACTGGCTCTGTGTTTACTCTCTGACTATATTTCCCACTCTAGATCTCGATCACAGGCCCTCTGTGCTTCCTCATTCTGAGAGGCTAGCACCACCCCATCCTTGGGTCTTCACCTATGACCATCATGTTTAAGACAGAATTGCAAGTGCCCTCTGACATCCAGTTAATGTTCTGGTCAGTCTGCTCCCCTGCAGTTGAAGGCAGAGATTTTTAAAAAAATTATCCTCATTTAAAAAAAAATTATATTAGTACATGTTTGCAAGACATGATGATTATATTTATTGGGGGAGTTTGTACATGTACCTAGCACATCTTATTTCTTTTTCATCCCCTTCCCTCCCATCCCTCCCTGCTCCTCCAACTCTTCTTCCCTTTTGCAGTTTTTTTTCATTTCTTTTTGTTAATTCCTTTTCCCTTCTCCACCCCACCTCCATCTCCATTGCCCTTCCCATTTGTAAAGATCTCCCTACTTCCTATTACCTTTTATTTTGCTCTTTTATTTTGGGTTTCTCATATAAGAGAAACCATGTGATATTTAAACTCATGCATCTGATTCATTATAGTCTTGAGGTGGAGTCAGAGATCTACTGGAAGTTAGAGTGGTGTCTGGTACATGGCAGGTAGTATTGGTGAATTGATTGTATTGTATTATTAAAGAAATGTGAATTTTGCTCTTCAGGTTCATCTCCAACAAGTACCTGGTGAAACGACAGAGTAGAGACTATGATGTGGAGTGGGGCTACGCCTTTGATGTACACCTGAATGCTTTTTACCCACTCCTGGTCATCCTGCATTTTATCCAGCTGTTCTTCATCAACCGTAAGTAACAGTAACTTCTCAAAATATTATCAGATAATGTATATGGATAGAGATTCACTGTCTGCATTTCTTCTGGCAGATGTTATCCTAACAGATACATTCATTGGATATTTAGTTGGAAATACCTTATGGTTGATTGCGGTTGGCTATTACATCTATGTAACCTTCCTAGGATACAGTGGTAAGTACCCTTAAAGAACATTGGTTGAGGACGTAACGGAGAAGAGATGCTAACAGTATAGTACTAATAGTCTGCCTGAGGGGCACTGTGCAGGAACTGTCTTATTTATTCTTCCTATTAATTTTATGATTCAGGTTTACTCATTTTTCAAGTGAAACTAAGGCACAGAAAAGATAAAGTAACTTGCCCATGGTCACACAGCCAGAAAGTGGCGTATCTGCTGTATAACATTTCATAATTTCAAGAAACCACACTGAGCCACTTTTATCTCTGAGTTATGACGGGAATCCAGGACCATTTTGCTCTTACTTCCCTTGCAGGCTCCAAGTTACTAACACCACAATGGAATGAGGAAAGGTTGGGCCTGACGTAGGGGTTCACAGGTGCACAAGCTAACATCCGAAACCTTCTGGCAGCAGGCTTTTGCTCAATTTTAATTCTTGTGATCACTGTGATGGTTCTGTAGATGCTCACAGACGATCAAGCTCAACTTTTATTGACCTTGGGACATATTTTCAAATTTGTTCTTAAATCCTGCTTTCGGCTCATCTCAATATGACCAAAGAATACTCCTCTAAGATTGCTTAGCAATACGTATTTTATGTCTCGTACACATGTGTATAGTTATGTGTTCACACACATACAGCCTTTCTTTTCCTGTTACCCTGGTATTGGGGTACCTCACTGTGAGTATAAACTGTCCTCACACCTGGTAGCTCCTCTGGTCACTGTGCCCACTCCATTCCTTGGCCAAGGGACCCTTAGTCTCCCTCATTGAACTGCCTTGCTTGGGGCATCAAGAATCCTTTTCTAGTTTGAGGAGAGAGATCTGTAGTTTTTGGTTTTTTTTTTTTTTTTTTTAATACTTGGGCTTCTAATGAATTTTTAAGCTGTGGTCAATGCCACACTACAGAACCGCAAGTTTTCTAAGTGGACTCTGGACACTGACCATGCAGGGCACTTTGAGTGCAGCTGCCTGCACTTAGGAACCTCCCATGTAAGAACTATTTGGGTCAGAATATATGGGATAGGGGCCTGCTAAGTAACAGTGGGTAAGAAGCATGGGTACTTGGGGCCACATTTTGTATTGTAGAGTTTTTTAGTTCTTTCCTAATGCTTGGGTGTGATGTTCTTTGCACTGAGAAATGCAAAAATTCATTCTTTACTATAACACCCTCTTTGTACTTTCTGAGGCTGGGCATGGTGGCACACACCTGAAATCTCACTCACTTGGGAGGCTAAGGCAGGAGGATCACAAATTTGAGGCCAGCCTGAGCAATTGAGACTGTCTCAAAATAACAATGGGCTGAGGGTGTAGCTCATTGTTATAGCACTTACCTAGCATGTGTGAGGCCTTGGATTTAATACCTAGCACCAAAACATAAAACAGGCTTCTGTGGCATTGTTCTCAGTGTTTTCCTCCCAGCCTGTTATTCCTGCTTTGCTCCCGTTCAGCCCTCATTTGCAGTAGTGCTTTTCCCCATTTCCTCTCAGCTCTGAAGAGCAAACAAAAGCACTGTATATGCCACAGGCTGCGGTGGCTAACCAGAAGTTTCATTGTCCTTTGGCCCCACTTTGAAAAGAGCTGTCTTGCAGAATGTTCACTTTCACAGGCCTGTTTCCTTTATAAGTCATTCTTGATTTCTTTTCCAGCACTGCCATTTTTGAAAAACACAGTGATTCTTCTCTACCCCTTTGCACCGCTCATTCTGTTATATGGGCTCTCGCTCACGCTGGGGTGGAACTTTACCCATGCCCTGTGTTCATTCTACAAGTACAGGGTGAAGTGAGTGAAAGCCTGCTGTGATGTTCCATCTAAACTGTGGTAACAGTCCCAAGGAAGGAAGTTCCTTTAAAATCTGTAAATAAACTACTTTTGTAGATATCTTAAAGATGTAAAGTTTACAATCTGAGGATATATATGTTAACACTATTGATAAGTGCATTCCTTAAGACTAATGTACATTTCTATAATAAATATTTTTAAACTAAAGCATGCATATTTGTAATATTTATACTCACAGAGCTATATATATAATGCTAAGGGCCTGAGGAAATAGAAATATAAAGCTTATTTTTTAGAGAATATGATAATAATCATATACATGTTACTGACAAGGTGCTGAATGTCTCCCCATTTCTAAGCAGGTGGCTAGGGGACTCCTTCTCACCTCCATAGGGTAACTCACAGGAACCACTGTACAAGAGGTCCTGACATCAGGTACAGTGTTTTTTTGTTGTTTTGGGGTTTTTTTGTTTTGTTTTTTTATGGGGAAAGAAAATACAACAAAGGATAAACCCTAAAAAAACAGACTAGAGTGGCCCATGGGAACTATCTTGTGCATGTAATAATGCAAACACCTGCATAAATACTGATAGTTACTGTCTTTAAGTTTTTTTCTAAAGACTTCCCAGAACTTGACCAGAACCCAAATAAAGTACTCCTGTTTATAAATGAAAATAAACCAAGTGTTATATCAATTCTAAAAAAACCACACATTTAGTTCCACCTATCTTTATTAGAAGGAATCTTAAACTCAACATGGCTTTTAAAAGTTTTTTTATTTCAAATACACATGAACGGCTGTAGCACAGAAACAGGGATGAAAGGCACAGTCAACAGGACCAATTATTAGAATTTCAATTATAGCAGCAAACTTGAAAATAAATAATCTTCCTTTAAAAATCCAACAGGTACCTAAAGTATTACTAAATATATTAACCATCCAATCCATGAAGACATTTTAAGGAAAATATGTACAATACATTTGGAAAGAAAAGTCTGGCACAACCTGGCAGAGAACCTCTGGCAGCTTTGGGGGTGCTCCAGAGTCTCCGGATGCAGAGGAGCCTTTCCAGAGGAAGGGTACGGAACCGTGCAAGCTTTAGTTCTCTTTCCACAAATGAAACATAATTGTTAGGCTTAGCAGATTCAGAATCTTCCTTTAAAAACGTATTGTCTCTACTGAAATGGAAGTATCAAATCTGCTGGCAGTGCATCTTACAGTACTGTCGAGATCAGCCATTTTTAAGGCTCAGAGAATATGTCTTCAAAGGAATTTTCACCAAATTTGGGCAAATGGAACATTTCAGGTAAGTAATAGAATGCTAACCAAGCTGACGTACTGAACCTTTGATTCTAGGACAATTTGCTAATGACTAATACAATGAAACTACTAAGAGCAAATAATACAAGATAGCCTCCCTAATGTCCAAGAGTATTAAAAGATTCCCCATGAGGAACAATCCTTACTTCAGACCAGTTTTAGCACCGCTGTTCTTTCCATTTTACTGCAGCTTTAACAAAAGAACTCAGGCTTTGTGCAAGTGCTTCCCCTCAACACTTCTTTGCAGTCTTAAATAAGGTCACCTTCCTCTTGGCCCAAGCACACATTGAGTGCCAGCTCCTTTCCTCTTTAGTCTTTGACAGAGACCTACTTGTGCCCAAGCTGGAGAAAGGAGTGCTTCAGGTAAGAAGAGTTTACCTAGCTGTGATGATGATGTAAGTGTACCTCTAACAAAATCCTTGGTTTGGTTGCTATTTAAAAAATAATAATACTGTCTTTTTAGCATTGTATATTTACATGCACTAATTAAAATAAACATACTAGTTCTGTATTGGTTAAGATTAATTTAAAATCTTACCACTTAAAATTTACAGACTATAAATATTGGTACATAGCTTGGGAAAGGTTCCTTTTCTATAGAGATTGGATTGGATATTAATGTTCTCTTATAACATGAAGATATGATTATGACACAACTTTGTGATCTTCTGATAGTCTAACAGCCTCTAATGTTCTTTCATTTAGCTCTACTGGTCTTACATCAAGGCTATGGCAGTATAATAAAAATAAACGCAAAAAAATTAATGGATAAACCAAAATACAAACTTCCTTAGCAATTAACAGCTTAGAAGCAGAGGTATTTTGGAAAACATCAAAGTATAAAAATTTTGTTGGCACAAGTAGGGTTTGATCTGTGTTAAAATGATTTTAAAAACAAGTTCCTCATAAAGGCAGACATTTCTTCTCTTAGTTTAGTATCTGATTTAAAATACCACTTTTCATCATTCTTCTGTACAGTCTAAATCAGTATAAACACCTCATCTAGGAAAGAACATTCCTTACAGTCACACAGTCTCATTCCTGCAGCTCTTTAACAAGATGTTACCAAAATGCTGCAGCTCTTTTAACTAAGAATCTACTAACAGAGACTTAGATTTCAGGCAGAGAACGTTCTAGCTGAAACCCAGGAATATGATTTGCTAAAGAAGAGTCTACCCATTGTTTATCAAAATAAAAATACAGCATATGACCAGGAATCAAGGATGAAGACTTCTCCTCTTTACCACTTTCAAATAGGTATTACATTCATTTTCTGCTGCTACAGAATGAGTCACAGATCTAACAGACAGAATACCATCCAGTCATGTCAGGTCTGCAGGTCAGAAGTCCAAGTCAGCCTAACAGCGCTGTTCAGGATCCCACAGAGCTGGAATCATGGTGCTGGCCAGGTTGGCTCTGAAGTCAAACCTACTTCTAAGCCTCTAAATGAACATATGACCTGCATTTGGTTCCCGTGGCTACAAGGCTGCTAGCCCATTTTCTTGCCTGGCAGCCAGGGCCTCTCCACATGCCCACCCTGTTCCTTCTCTTGCAGCCCCTTCCCCTTTAAACCAGCAAATGGTATTCTGAGTCATCCTCTGAGGAGACTGCTTGCAAAGGGCTGACATTAGATTAGTGACCCTGGATAATCTCCCCTCTGCTGTAGATACCATGGCATAACCATGGGTTGTACAGTTCTACCCACATTCAGGAGAGGGGATTATATTATACATGGCCACAGGGTGTGGGTTACTTCTGATTCTGCCTCAGTACGAATACACACTGCTCTTAACTAGAACAATCTCCAATGTGCTGTTTCCATATAATCTGACTTTTGAGAGAACACTGTTGGGAGACGATTTTGTTTTTCCCTATTATGAAAGATTTAAAAGAAGCCTTTACAACTTTGCCAATGGCTTTTTAAATAGTCACACATTCTAATTCTTTACAGTGCAGCCACTGCTTTGCAAAGCCAGAGTCCCTTTGTTTAAAGACATCTCTAATGGCTGAACATATATCTACATGTGTAGTCCACATGCTACATTGTTTACATTAACTTGTTCTAAAGTTTTCAATCACTTTTTTTTTTTAATACCAAGGATTGAACTCTGGTCCTTGCACTTGCACACTTGCAAGGCAGGCAGCGGAACCACTGAGCTAAATCCCCCAGCCCACTATCTTTTTTTTCACTATATGGTATGATACAGTGCATGCTAAGAACACATGAGTCTAACAGAACTCAGATATCTTGGATCTTACCCCCAAATACTCATTTGCATTACAATTATTCATGTCTGCTTTTTCTTTTTTTTTGAGACAGGGTCTCACTATGTAATTGAGACTGACGTGGAACTCACTATGTAGCCCAGGCTGGTCTCAAACTGCCTTAGCCTCCCGAGTGCTGGGATTACAGGCATGCGCTACCATGCCCAGCTTCCATGTCTGCTTTTAACCTCAGTAATGAATTCTGGCTTCTAAAGTTTCAAATCAGCACTCTTGACAGTACCATCCAACAAAACTTCAGCAATGAAGAAAATCATCTGTATCTCTGGTGTCCAATTTGGTGGTCACTAGCCACATGTGGCCAGTGGATACTTGAAATGTAGCTAGTTCAGATGCAGGAGTAAATTCTTTATATTTAACTTAAATAGCCACTATGCATAAACAGTGGCTACTGTATAGGCCAGCATTGCTCAAGAGTGGATAGTTCATTCTGAAACACACGCCAGATCCCAAACTATGCCCTTCTACACATATTAGTCCACCATGTGACACTTCTCATCCACTACATTGGTAAAAGTGGTTTGGTGTATTCATCTTCCAGTTCCACATACTCTTCACTTCCTCCCGCTCTGCTTCAACACTACCCTGCAGGGCTCCTGTGACAGTTTTTTGCTTGGGGATACCATAGCTGCCACTGATTGCCTAGTGCCGGATGGGATAAAAATGGAGCAACTAACACAAGTCACAGTGCCTGCCACAGTGGACTGAGCAGCACTTATTACACACTGGCCTCAGGAGCTCACTGTTTGTCAGAAACACACACTCCTCCCTCTTATTTTCAGAGTATAGCATTTCTTCCTTAAAAGTCACAGTTGGCTACTGAGGAACCAAACTCTAGGGGACTCTTAGACCCTTCTCCACAGACTTTTACCTTCTGCTACTCAGTTGCTGATATACTAAAAGCTTGGGCCAACATTTTATAACAAAATATGCCTCTTTCTGAAGAAATCTGCTCATGGGCACTGAGCTAAGGAAATTGGAGAATATAAAAAGTAAAACAAGATCTAAACCCCCAATAAAAAAATTCCAACTGGACCTGGCTATAAAAATTGACACCATGGATTTTCCAATCAAGAAAAGAAACTATTACAATAGTGATGTAAGTAACTGTACTATGTCAATGTTTCCTACCTTTTCCCCTTCATAACAATGCAGAGAAAATGATATTGCTTGGAGCTATTTTCTGTGCACACCGGGTCACCAATGCAGTTCCCTCCAGGCTGGACACCACCAGATGGGATCTCTCAGGGCACCATCAGGGGCACTCAGAGCCCAGGGCATCGGTCTCAGCAAAAGCCCACTGGGCTGTCAGAGCAGACTGGCTGGGGCCCATTCATACCTTTACTCTGTAAAGATCACTGATTGCTGAGAATGATGAAATTCTTTCTTGATAATAGCAATATTTGGAATTGTGTGCATTAAGAGTAATAAATGCTCTTTTTGGACACTATTTACCTCTTACTTCATAATGCAAAGCAGAATTAATCATTCTGGAAAAGCCTACAACTACTACAATATCTTTCACCAAAAATCAGTATTACATTTTTTTCTTTAAAATTATACCCGTTGTGACACATACAATAACATTACATATGAAACATTTTGTCAGAACTCAGAAAACGAGAGCAGATATAAAAGGACCAAGAGGACAGAACGCATCTAAGTCAAATTAAAGACAAAGATTAAAAAAGAGTTTCTCATCTTCAGCTGGAGGAGTTAGGCATCAACTCACTGGTGATTGAGGTCGAGTATGTCCCACCTGCATGCTGAAATCCACCACACTGATCTCTCATGGCTGTGTACCATATACAGTACAGTAAAAGAACCCTCAAGAAGGATGTTGGTCTTTAAAATCTTGGCTTTAAAAGAATGACAAATGCCTTGAAAATATTTTGTTCAGAGTCACTGTGATTAGAAAAGTACTTCAGTTAAGAAATCCATCTATAATCAATCTTAATGGCAGTGCATTTGAAAAATGGCACTGATCTGTAATGTTTGCATTTCCAAAGAAAAAATATAGAAAGAACTTAAAAAAGCAAGGTAACTGGTTTTCAAAAAAAGTATCAATTCCAAAATTTACTGCACAAAAATATGTACTTCTTAAGTGTTTCTAATAAATTAACTCCATAACATTTGTATATTTATATATTTATATATATATATATAATCCCTGATGCTCTATAAAAGAGGGTCTATAATAGTAAAATAACTGAACTTCAAAAGTACCCCCTTCATAAAATATATTTAACATTATTTTTCTCAAATTTAAGGAATGTAACAATATGTACAACTCTTATGTATTAGTATAATACCAAAATAGTACAAGTCATATCAACAAGCTGTCATAATTGTAAAATGTTTTAAGTTAAAATTGGAGGACAGTGTAATTTCAGATGAGTATAATTATCCATGGGTGATTCACTTTCCAAGTGGAAATGACAATCATCTCTACAGTAGATTTCACAAGAGGTAGTGTTCAAGTTTTTAAAAAAAATCATGCTAAATTATCTTTACTTGACAGATTCAGAGGGAAAATATGTTGATTTCTTAGATGGTCAATTGGTGATTTTTTTAATATGAATCTGAAATGCAAAAAAGTGAAATGTGTAAGACCATTCATTCTCAATTTCAAAAAGGTCTTAAATGCAAAATCAAAATGTAAAAAAATAAAATAGAACCTAAGGGACTTCACTGATTTAAGATGTTCTTACCTCATTAAGAATAGCCCAAACAGCAGAATTCTGAATAACTGAAAGGCGAAAGGCTGCAATGGGGTTTAGACTGGGGTCCACCATTCCTTCTGCCACACCATTCTCAAATTTTCCTTCAAAACAAAAATAGTACTTACTGGACAGTCTGGGATAAACACACTAAGTCACTGATTTATGGCGGGAAAGAAATACACCAAGTATTTCCAGTAGATATCTAAACAAGAGATAAATGACTTTTCCCTTTTCCTACTTTAATTCAACTTCTAAATGTTTCATGAATTAGTGTGTGCCGAAAAACATCAGAGGCAACCTACTTAATCAGGCAGCACTAGACTGATATGCTCACTCTAAATTTTAAAAACCAAACAAATATATTTGCTCTTACATCAACAGTGTTTTAACTTACAGGTTTTTAGTAAATCAGGACTTATTCAAACTTTATCAAAAATATAATCTGTACTATTTTTCAGGCTCACTTCTCGGAAGGTTAGGTCAGCAGTCACATATGTCAGTGATCAAGTTACACACACATGCTGGTTGGCCTTTAGCTGGGGCTCAGTGCACACGTGGTCTCCCCACAGGCACATCTGGAAGGGATAAGAACTAATAATGCCTTCTCTACGTGGTTCCCACACAAAACTCCTTTAAAAATAATGAGCTTTAAAGAAAAAGCTCTTCTATAAGAACAAAGACCAAAGACTTCTATAAAAGGTTATGAGGTTGTGTGTTTCTTACCAAAGTTTTCCTTCTATAAGGAATACTATACTACTTAAAGTAATAAAATGCTGTCAGAAAAGTGGTAAAAAAAAAAGGGCTCCATTCTAACTCATTTTCTCTAAGCCAAGAGTTGGCAAACTTTTCCATTAAGGGCAGCCTTTTTGACCAAGAGAAGACTGAGAATACTAGGTAGATGCTTACATATAGGAAGAGAAAACAAATTCCCACAAGTGCTTTATTGATGAAATTCACTATCTAGTGATAAGTACAATTTGTTTTTACTGGAAATGTAATAAAGAGAATATAAGTCTTTTTTCCTTGGGACAACTTCATTTAAATGATTTCAAAGTTAGTGATTATCAAATCTCAGTGCACCTATTCATCTGCTGCTACTCATCTACAATGATACGTTACATACTTTGCTTTGGAAGGTCCTTCCACACCACCCAGGTACTACTGAATACTAACGCCAAGTGACAAAGGATTTTTAATGGCACACATTAATCACTCAAGTTATTTACAGAATTCTATTAGATTCTTTTCTTTGATACTGACTTTTTAGTGTAGTGTGTATTACAGATGAATAATTTCTAACTAAAGGTTACGTGTGAGCCCCCTACAAAGGTAGGTTCTGAAATGTAGAAAATTCTTATTTGCACAGAGGTCCAAGATAGCTGGTGGAACTGCAGTTTTGGCTTGGAAAATCCAGAGCCTGCCAAAAAAATATATTCACACTTCAGAAAAAGAAAAATTTGTATAAATATTTTAATACCAAACTTACTGAAATATCATGAAAATCCTAACATGCATGTGGACAGTCAATTTGCCAAAAGTCAATGTCTGGTGCATATTAAAATATTTTTAGAAGTTTTTCTTTTCCTGAAGTGTATACATTTTTTGGTATATCCACTGTAAATCTGTACAGGATGGAGATTTTACCTCCTATTCCAACTTCTGATAGCATAAGAAGTGTATAACCAGCTCACTGTTAATAGTTCAATGTTTGCTGTCAGTAAAATGACTGCAATATAAATTTTACATAGAAGCAATGTTTTGTAATTTTAGGTTGAATTCATGAAGACACATTACCAAGTCTGCAGCACCCCCCCCCAAATAAAACCAAACAAACAAAAAACCCAATTTCCAAAGTGACAATAATGATTGAGGGCAGTTTTTCTCTTTTGGAAAAATTGCAATCTTGCAAGCTTAAGACAACCATAGTAAAATTTTACCACTGTTAAGCCACTGAGTGATTCTGTAGTTGGGCAAGTTGAAATATTCAGCTCTTATGTCTGATAAAAATTCTGAGAACTGATAGAAGCAAACATAGTTCACTGTTGACACTGTGGTTCAAAGATATATGATAAATGCAAAGGTTTTCTGCAAAGTACCTGGCTGATGAATGATAAAATAACCATAAGGCTTAAAACACCACATATTTTCACACGCTTTGTAAATCAATCCAACTAAACCACCTTCTCCACATACATTTTCACCATTTCATTGCAACACATCTCAGCAGATTCTGCTGTAGTCTGTAATAAATTTGTGGTGTTTTGTTGCTGCAGTTGCTCCTGCAATAGTGTGTGTTACCCAGATTGGGGTCTAACTCATGATCCTCCCGCCTCAGCCTGCTGAGTAGCTGGGATTCCGGCATGTACTTTAACCTGTGTGAAAACATTCTTGTCTGTAACTACAAACAGGCTACTTGTGGGGCCAGCTGTTCAGTCACTTCAACCTTGGCACTGATTCCAAGCCAAAACCGAGCGGTATCAGTAACATCTGTCAACTCAAAAGCCAAGAAGATGCTTTGCTTCTTGACTACTGATACTGCTGTCGATGTCTTCAACTTGTCAAGCAGGTGTTGCTGATGGCCTCATCTTAAATGAGCTTATTTTTTCTCACACCCATGTCTCTGCACTGAAACATAGTTCAATTAAGCCATGACTGGTGTTTTCTTGCTTGGTTAATAAGCCACTTGGAAACTCACTTTTAAGATCTTCATTTCCATTTTTTAGTTTTGTAAAAAAATATTCTGCTACAATGAGATATTCCATTTTAAATTTTCTAATTTTTCTGAGAGGGGAATTATAGTGAGTACTCAGTTTGGAAATGTACACCCATAGCCATATAACTGCACAATAACCACAATGATTTCACACCTAAATTTTGAAAAACTATCCACATTCCACTGGGTTAAAAAGCATAATACTGAAGTCTTCTTATTTTGACATGACGAGGAAGCACTGGTAATTTAAAAAGTCACACTACAGTGACAAGTGTGGCACTTGCAACCTGTCAAATTATAGATGTATCATTGTGACTTGCAGGGTGAAGCCAGGACAGCACAACCCTGAGCCCTACTGCAACCACAAAGGCAGCAGGGCTGTGTCAATAAAACTGTGAGGACACTGAAAACTGAAGTTGACATAATGTTATATGTCACAATGTATTATTTTTCCAACCATTTAAAAATGAAAGCAATTCTTTTAAACATTCTTACCTCAGAGATCACTCAAAAGCAAGCAGTGGGTCATGGGCTATAGTTCATTGATTCTTGTCTGATAAATTATGTCTTTGTATATTTAACAAGATAAGGTACATTCAGATTGGAAGCCAAAGTGAAGGCTTATATTCATTTATACAGTAAGTATTGAATCTGTGAGATTCCTTATGTTTTATTAAAAAATTACTAATAAATTTCATGAAAGTCTGTCCACACTTGGTGCTGGACTGGGGCAGGGGATGTATGCTACAAACAAGTATTACTGAATATTGAATTAGGCAGGGGATTCAGAAGAGAAAACTACTATAGAACTTACATTTTAACTAATGCCATATATAACTGTGTCATCTGATTGCTTTTCTTTAGGAAAAGAATTACCAGATGGTATAACTAGCTTCATAAAAACACTTCCACTCTGCAATTTTATCCTGAGCTATATACTCTCAAATGTGTGAAAAGTGTGTTTATGCAGCATCAAAAGATTGCCAACAGGTCAGGCATTCATCACTAGGACACTGGTTAAATGTTACAAGATATGATTAAAAAAATGGTGAATTTTTTTTAAATTTAAAAAGGATGCATTGCCATTAACTTCCCCCAAAATACTCCTCTTCACTTTTAATACACTTATCCCATCGTTTTTGTCACTTGCTGAGGCAGCTGATGAAGTCCTCTTTCAAGAGGGGCTTAAATCGTATACTTAAGGCTGCCTCTGTGTCCTAAATCGATGCAAAATACCTTTCACTGTCACTTTGCCTTTGGGGAAGACCCAGAAGTTGCATGGTGTCGGATAAGTGAATAATGTGAATGAAAGCACACTATAACATTTTTACATGGCTGCCTTTTCGCCGGATGGCACTCAGTAGCTGTGTGCACTGTATTTTTTAATCTCACCTCATAAATACAAGAAAGAGAAATCTTAGAACTGCTTCAGAGTGGCAAGTATACTGGGGAAGCGAATTCTGAGGGGGGGGATTGAGGGGAATTAATAATAATGCGTTTATTGTAACAACCTTTTTATTTAAACACACATCAAAGTTTTTGATCAGCCCTTAGATGCTAACATTAGGGAATTCTAAATAACCAACAGAAAGTAAACCAAAAACAAGGAACTAAAGTTGAAGATCCCTAACCCTCACACATGTGCAGTGTCTGAAAAGGTGGAAAGGAATGAGCTATACATACACACAGCCACATGGATGACTCTCATGGTGAGAGAAAAATGCAAGTTTCAGACTAGAGATTGACATCTGTATCACATTTCAAACAAGCAAACTACCACTGTGCATTGTGGACAGAGATGTGTATGTAGAAAATTCCCAGGCCAAAGGTAAGCACCGAGCCCAGGACAGTGGCCTCCTTGCTCTTGAGTAGAAGAAGAGAAGCCATCTGGGAGGACACTGGATGAACAGATCTTAGGCTAGATGTGTACACATGGATATTCACCATATTATTTGTATATTGCTGTGCACCAAAATATTTAAAATATTTTAAATGTTCATGTTCTGTATGTATCTGTGTATTCTGTCCACTGGAAAAAAAAAGAGGCAGAACAGGGACACAGAACATGTTATCTATCATTTTTGTGTACTCAAATATTTTTCATGGGGCACAGAATACTTCTGAAAGGACAGAAAATATTACAGGACTGGCCACTAGGGGGCAGCTAGAGGGAAGGCAGGGGAGGCCTTGGTCTGTACAGTACTTGGAAACAGGCACACTTACTCTCTTTCCAAGTTAAGACTTTATCCTTAACCCCCCATCTTGGTAAATAAGTACTAAAAGTAAAGAAGAGCAACTGTGAAGGAGGAAACTGCCAAAGCTGTGACTGTATGCCAAATCAACTTTCCACTTTTTAAGATGATTTTTCTCAGGTGCTTTGTCACAGTGGTGGAAAGTTAACACACAACACCAAAGTATTGATCAGGAAGAAAAACAACAGTCAATTCTGCAGAGAAAATGGCTAGAAACATGGCTGCACAGAAAGGTAGGGGGCACCAACTAAAGCAAAAGTAGCTCAGGATTACAGAAATTAAAAGAGGGAGGGCCATAAGACATGAGGGTGGGTGGGAGCTAAGGAACCTGATAATAGAAAGTCACTAAGATGTCTGCCCAGGTCCACGCTGCGATATTTACACATTATGGTGGCAACTTCAGTGGCTCAGACACAGTTCCATGGGGTTCCCTCCCTAAAGACAAAGGGAGTATGGCACCCTCACGTGGTGACTCAGGACCCTCACAGGCAGGGAGAGGGTGTCTTGTGTGACTCCCATGGTTAGGCTCCAGCAGCTACAGACATGCCTATGTTACGGACACTGAGAGGAGATGGCCAGGCCAGGAGGCCATCAGGGTCAGTGGGCATCATGACACAGAAGGGAGGCAGGGACCAAAATGCAGGTTGTGGCATCCGGAATCCACCCAGAGAGAGAGAAAAAAAATGAGAGGCAGCTGAGGGCTGACCTGCAATGAGTGATAACAAGTACAGGGTGGATGAACAGCTCCTGTGGGCCAGGAAGACATGGATAAGCACTGCGTAACACATGGGAACAAGCCATACCAGGAGCACACTGGGGACTGCAACCCTCAAGGTGCTTAATGTCCAAAAAGCATTTAAAATAACTTTAGGAGTAATTCCAGAAAAAGGAAGGATATTTTACTCAAATAGATATTACCTATCCTGTAATAGCCATCTTCCAATCGTTTGTCTTTGGTTTCTTTGCTTATTTCCAAGCCTTTGCTCTAAAATAAAACAAAAATATTAATTTTACAAATAATTCTATTTATAACAAATTTAACTTATTAATACATCTTAATATAAATGATTAAGTGTGTCCCAGCTATCTCTAAAAAGAAAACTGAGCTGCCACTTGTCAATGAAAGTTTTTTAAATGATCATCTGAATTTGTACATAATGTAATGATAGCTGAAAAATGAGAAACTGTCCATTTAACAGATACCATTTCCTATTAAAAACATACAGAAAAATAAATACAGAGGTAAGGAACTGTGTTAATGTGAAAGAAACCTAACTAAGCATTTTTCGTAGATCAACAGAATTTTGTACACTTATTAACAGGTATTAAATGCTTACGTAGTACTTTGGGACTCAAAATACAAACAGCGAGTAAACACTAAAGTAAAAATAATGATTTTTAAAAAATAAGCATTCGTTTTTAGCACAAACTTCCCATTTGTTTTTCAACAGAAAACAAAATGAAGGCCATCTCTATGAATCAGTAAAATGGGCCAATATACTGGGTATACTGTACCTCAAAAGATTAATATTACCTATGAGTGGAGTCCTACAAATAAGGAGACTTTTCTTTCATCTTATAAACAGGCTTCAAACCAAATCCCCTGGGAGTAGCTCTCAGGGGAGGGTCAGGGAAGGGACAGCCGCACCTTTAAAGGCAAAACATCCACAGTGGTGTTCAGCAGGATGTCTCCTGGGTGCTCCCGGTTGCCACTGTGGAACAAGTAACTGAACACAAGGACACAAAATAAAAATAATGTCAGACTAGGTTTCACCAGGATGTAAGAAAATGACCTCAACTTAAAACAGTTCGAATCACTCTGGACTCAAATCACACAGCCATTCGACCTTGCCGCAGCTGTGTGTGGATTCTGCACAGCAGCAGAGAAACTTAGGGCGCCACCCCGGGCGATGTGTTCATCCTTCTGGTCAGCATCAGCCCACCTGCTGCTTAACATAACCCCAGACTACAGAAAATGGCAGTGGTTTCAGGACACTGTTTGCAATGCTTCAGAAACAAACACCACTGCCCAGGAGTAGCCCAGTGTAGCACGCACGTGTGCTGTGACCCCGGATGAGAGAAGGCATTCCCTGGGACATCCACAAATCCTTTTAATAGCAGCAGAATGAAACTGAATTAACTTCCTCCAAAAATCTGAATAGTTCTATTAGTCACTATTAGAAACCATTTGAAGGATGACTAACTACATGATACACTGTGATACATCTAGAAAACTCTCTGGGTGTTGAGTATAAAGTTCTTGCATTTTGCCACTCTAAAAACTAGTGATTCAGTGTAGTGTGTGGAAAGAGTGTGAACCAGAGAGACAATGTATGTGTTAATCTAAAGCTAATTTAAATTTAGTTACATTAACTAGCTAAAAGTTTAGGCTTAAGAGCTAGGAAGACCTGGGTCCGTCATTTACAAGAGCTTTCACTTCTGGCCAGTGTCATGAGCTTCCCACGCCTGAGTCTCCTCTGTCCAATGCTGGTATCTTCACCTACCGCACGTGACTGTCCCATGCAATTCATAAGAACTGGTGAAAAGCACCCAGTATATTTCAAACACTCCACCAAGTATGTGCAACAGTAGGGTATGCATGGCAAAAATCACACATGATGAGGATGTCAACAGGACAGAGAACCCTGAAAAGAGGTTCTTTCTACCCTACACTAGAAATTACTTCCAATATTTTAGGAAGGCACACTTGATTTGGAATGCTGGGTTCACAGACAACAGGTCATTCACTCTCTCAGCTAAGTAGGTCAAAGCACAGGGCCAGGCAGGCTGAAGTGAGAAAAGAGCACATGAATATAATCTGGAATGTGGATGGATTCAGAGACGTTCATCCTGTGATTATTCACAATGAAAACTTCAACACCACCTAGAAAGAACAGCATTAAAGTAAATAATGGGATCTACGTGGCCACAAAATGCTCCTGATGGAGTACACTGGAAAATCACATAGGGACTATGATCCAAAGTAGAAAGTATGCATAAATACCTAGAAAAAATGCGCCAACATGGTCACAGTGGTGTCCACGAGGTTGATTTTTCTCCTTATTCTTCATACTTTAAATGTGTATCATGAACAGTATCAGAAAATATAATACTTCATATCTATACTGAGAAATACAAGTTTGGCTCTGAGCCAATAAATAATTGTGGAAATCAAAAAGTAATTCCCTTTGTCCGTCCAAGGAAGGGTAGATATTTCCATATACTCTGAGAAAATTCATAGATACAACTTTAGAAAAATGTGTTCAACTAGAAATGTGACTCCAATTTACAGTTGTACCCTCATTTAGATATTATCTTAGAGACATTTACTATGAAAGCATTTGTAAAAAAATTGATTTCTAATATAGAAGTTCTTGGGCAGACTCTTAAAGAGTCTGTCTACCTCCCTCCCCCGTATATCTTCTTTCACTAACCACAGAAGTAAAGTGCTCACTGGAACTTCCACTTCTGAGAAGTTGGTATAGGAGGATCACAGGTTCACGTCTAAGCAACTTAAACTGTCTCAAAAACAAAACAAAACACCCAAAAAACTGAAAAGGGCTGAGGGTGCAGCTCAACAAAAAGGCCTTCAGTTCATTCCCTAGTACTGAAGGGTAAAAAAGAAAGATTATGGAAGATTGAAAGAAGAAAGACTAGCTAAGGACTTCGGGATCCAAGGAACAATGTGGTGGTGAATTTTTAAATTTTCTTTCACCTCATACATTTTAGATGTGGAGCTGGAGACATCAGCCTGGAAATGCCCATGGGAGTAGACATTGGAGCCTCACACCAAGACTATTCAGTGGAGCCCAAGGATCAGAAAAGGAAAACAGTTTTAGACAGTAACTGCTCCATGCCAGCCAATACCACAGAAAAACAATGTGGTCCACTCTGACTCACTGAGTGAGGAGCAGACATGGCTATCCTCAGTGGGCTGCGACACAGCACTCCAATCCCCGCCTGGGGTTGTGTCACCTCAGGCTGGATGGGGAGTGGAGACTTTCTTTCCTATTGGGCAATGTCACTGGAGAACACAGGGCAGACAGTAAGGGTGGCATCACAGAGGTCTACTGGGGGCCAGCACCCTCACCCCATCTGGCAGAAAGAAGGGGCCCTGTGTTGTCTTCCAGTGTCAACAAGAGACAAGCAGAGAAACCCAGCTCTCCCCACCTGGAAGCAAAGAGGCTGCAGTACCTCTTCCAGTAGGAACCATATCAAGGAAGCCAGCAAAGGACCAAGACGCCCAGGCTTTAATCTGAAAGAACTACTCATCATACAAAAACAAGAAAAATCGACTGAGTTAAAAAAAAATAATCAACAAACACCACCAACAAGTCAGAGATGCTAGAATTACCTGGAAAAAAATTCTAAGCAGCCATCATAAGAATGCTTCTACAAGGAAGTATAAACATATTTGAAACAAGTGAAAAATCAGAAGTCTCCAAGAAACAGAAGATACAAAGAGCCAAGTGGAAATTTTAGAACCACAAGAAACCAAAACAGAAATTCAAGGGATGGACTAAACAGCCAAGTTGAGGGGGAATCGCCAGAGGCAATGAATGTGAGGGTGGAACAATAGAAACTGCTCAATTTGAAGAACAGAGAGAAAACATCAAGAAAAACAAAAATGAAGAGAGCCTTAGAAACCTGGGAGACTATGGACCATGTCTTTGGAGTCTCAGAAAAGAGAAAGTGTTGGGGCTAAAGTACTAGAAGATGTAATGCCAGTAATTTGAACAACCCTACAACCATTAAGAAAATTAACCTCACAAGAAATCCACAAATTATTCACTTCCAAACACTCTATTCATCCAGAGTAGCTATCTGGGATGTCTGTTCTCTGTCTTTCTTCCTCCTTTTCTCCCACCTTCACATAAACCATCTTCTTTTATTTAAAAAAATAAAATTAAATTTATAAATATAAAAACTTCCCCAGAAGAAATCTTAAGAACTGTATCTCCAGATGTCAATGGAGAATTCCATAGGATATTTAAAGAACGGACACCAATCCTACACAATGTCTTCCAAAAAGTAGGAGGAAATGCTTTTCAAATTCATTTTATAAAGCTACTTGACACCAATCCAAGTAAATCACAAAAATATTATAAACCAATACCCCTTATACATAGGGACACACAAATTATTACAATATATTTGCATATAAAGTCAACAATATATAAAAAGTTACACATTATTGCTGAGTGTATTCTAGGGACACCAAGCTGGTTTCACACTAAAAAAAAAATCAATGTCAACCATATTAATAAACTAAAGAAAAATTGTATGATCATATCAACTGATGCAGACAATGAATCTGAGAAATTCAAAACTCGATAAAAAAACTAGGAACAGAGTTGCAACATCTTCAGTTTGATAATAAGCTTGCATAAAACACTACAGCTAACTGTACAGTTAATGGCCAAACACAAACTAGTATTTCTCCCTAAGGTCAAGTATAAAAAAGGATGCCCACTCTCACCTCTCCTCTTATTCAACATTATATTAAAAGTTCTAGCCTGGATAGTAAGAAAAGGGAATAAAAGGCACACAGCTTGGGAAAAAAGAAATAAAACTGTCCCTATTTGCAGATGACAAGACTAAGTAAAACATTCCCCCCCAATTCCTAAAACTAATAAGTGAGGTATCAGGATACAAAATCAACATGCAAAAGATCAATAGATATTCCCATAGATGTCAAAAAACAGAGAGCTACATCTATCAAGTATGCCATAGGCAGTCTGGGAAACACACTCAAAACTGAAGAAGAGTTGAAGGAATCATGGTTATTAAGTTTAAAAAAGAGAGAAAAAGTACTAAATTTTTTGTGTGTGGTTTTTTTTTCTCATTTTTTCCCCATGTTCCTGCCCTCCCTTCACCCTCTAAAAGTACTAAATTTAAAAAAATGAATGTGAATGCCACAAAACATGAAAGTATTGTATAGTCCTCCATAGTATACTAAAAATAATCCAGTATTTGCAAAGCCACTGACTTAGAATAGTCACAGTATGTTAAATTTATCCACTTAATTGTTGAGTTAACTAGCTCTCAGTGAAATTTTAAGGAATATTCTGCGATAAGGACATGAAAACACTGGAGATTTTGAGAATGTTTTAAATAAAAGAATTTTAAAATTATGCTAAATATAAGTCCAGAAATACCTACAGAATTTACCAAATATGTTATGATGATATTTCACATTAGGTGTTTTTTACAGTACAACATTTGCAACCCATTTCTCCTCACATTTGACAGGCACAAAAAACATCTAGCACAAATCACATCATGAATAAGAGAACTACATTCTAAGACCAAATATATTTCAATAGTCACCAACCTTTCTACATTGACTGGCTTATCAAATTTAAACAAGATGTAGTCTCCAGCATTTGGGGTTATAGCCCAGAAGAAATCTTCCCCCATATAAGTTTTCTCCAGTGTGTGGCCCTGGTAAACCTTCAAAGAAGTTGATACCTCCGCAGGTGGGTTTACATGGATTTTAAGAAGCAATGGTTTCATGTAATCTTTATCCTAGAAAAAAAGATTATATATAGTATTAAATACATACAATTTATTTATATTTGAGAAGAAAAACAACAGTAACACACTAAATAATAAATTGTACATCTGCGAGAAAATAAAATTAAACCACCAACCGTGAGTTTCTGAATTTTTCCCGACAGTGATGAGTGAAAACCAACATGCTGGAAAAGGGAAGGTCTGAAGCGAATTCGCAGATTTGCTTTCTGTCTATCACAATGTTTCTAAACAGTTAAAAAAAAAATCATATCATTTTTACATAATAAAGTAAAATCTTGTCCTTATCGGGAAAAAATAATACAAATAATAATAATTCCAACTCATGAGGCATTAAGAGACTTCTATCTTATTTTTTTGTTTTTTGGTACCAGGGGATTGAACTCAGGACCCTGAGCTTGCAAGGAAAGGGGTGGCACCACTGAGCTAAATCCCTGGCCCTCCTATCTTCTTGATCAACAGTGATGATCTGGAAACTGAAAATTTTCAAGGAAATAAGCCACTGAAGAGGGTAGAATTTAGTTTCAACCATCCTTCAAGATACCTCAATGTAGATTTGACATTTAAGATTAAAATGCACAAACTATCACAGTTTGATTCAAATATTCAAATTATCTTAATTGGATAACAAAGAATTTGCAAAATAATAAAAAGCAAATTTTGGTGCATGAAGCAATTTGAAAATGTAAGGCAAGAGATGCTAAAAGGTCCATGGACAAATCCACCTCAACAGTTAGGAGACACACCTGTGTTCCCATCCCCAGGGCCTGCAGGGGGCCTGGTCATGCTTCAGGAGAGACAGGGCTAGCTTAACACTTTTCAAACTCTTTGTTTTCAATGGCTCATATGAGTTTGGGGCCAAAAAGTGAAAAAGACTTATTTTTAAGATATTTCCCCTTTGGGAGACCACCTGCCTGCGGGAGCCATGGCCCAAGAGATCTGGACACCACACGGCAATGTGCCAGAGGTGGAGCGCAAAAAGGTCATTGTTCTGAGCTGGGGAGGCAGTGGATGGGTGAGCAGCAGAGAGAGGACCTCTCCATGGCTTGGTGTCCAGAATTGAAGCCCACTGGGAGAGCAAAGAGAGAGACAATGGAATAAAGACGCAGCAGAATGCTGCAGTTGGTGAGCTGGTGGTATCAGCACCTCCTACTGGAGCCCAGGCTTACTGCAGGGGAAGGGTGGCTCGAACCGGCAGTCAGACCATGCAGCATTCAAACCCAAAAGGAGCTCAGGGTGCTCAATTCTAGGCTTGCAGCCAGAAAGCAGCCTGAACTCCAGTGGACTACAGCTGCCTTGCTGGTATTAATCAACTCAGATCTGTATTCTACCAGTGACAGCAAAGACATGCCTTGAAGAGGAGGGACTTTTTTTCATTTTTCCCCCTTTGCTTTTCTCTTCTTGTTTTTGTCCTTTTTCTTTCCTCGATTGTTCTCACTTTTACAGAAGTGTGAATACCATTTTTAACTGTCTTATTGTTGTTGTTTTGTTCTATTTTTATTTCCTTCTCTCTTTCCCTCCTGTTTTCCCCAGTTTCTCAAAGTTTGCAAATCCTCCCTTTATCCTTTAGCCTTACTTCTAATCTTTTCCTCTCCTTCTATTTCTCTACTCTCTCCAACTTCTTCTAAATTTTCTTCCCAGAGGGTAAATTCACTATATTGAGGACTTATTTACTATAAACATATTTTTGATTTTATTATATAACCATAAATCTAGTTCATACAGTTAAAGGTGGCAAATTAATAGTTACCAGTTTGTAATTTTCTAGGCTGTGTCTGATGCTATTATTGATGCTGACTGACATCATAATTCTAAGCAGTTGTTCTTCCTGGTATACCAAGATTGAAATCACCTAAGAATCATAAAAAAATACTACAGGCCAGTGACAAAGAATCAGGGGCTAGGCCAAGTAGGCAGCAAGCTCTCACCTCTGAAGAGGTAGGATCCTGCAACAGACTCAAAACCCAAAAGCCTGCTATACCTGGAAGGTACCTCTGAGAAGTAATCATCTCCTAAGGGTTCTAAATACTAGCAATAAAGACACTTACCATAAGCAATCTAAAAGCATCAGCCCAGGAATTAAATCAAAAACATCAGTAACAAAAAAACAGAAATGAGAAGACACCTAAACAAGATGCAAACCCAGACTTCCAGCTCACCAAAGGCAAATTCAGGTGGCAATGAGGTGGCACTTTCAATGGAACGTTTAATCCCTTTAATCCCAAAAGTCAACCACCTGGACTCTCTGAAGTGGTAACAATGGAAGTAACAAAGCAGATGAAAGAGGGTTTGGAAAAAAATCAAATCAGAAATAATTTCTCAGATAACTACAGAGATGGTAGCCATAATAAAAGACATGGCTAGTAACTCTCGAGCAGATACAGACGAAACAATAGAGGAGATAAAGAAAATGATGGAAACCATGAACATCCAGCATAGGAAAGAAATGGAGCCCATGAAATACATCTAAGCAGATATCTAAGAGATTAAAAATTCCATTGGAAGTATCAGAAACACAAGTAAATGTAAAGACAGAATTTCTGATACAGAAGACGAGATTGTGACTAGCAAATAAGAAAAGAAAGATTTCTTAAAAATAGCAAAAGACCCTGAAAAATCAATCCAACAGCTGCTAGATGATGCAAAATAGAATAATTTAAGATTGACTGAAGTCAGTGAAGGAGGAGATAATGCCAAAGGTATAAAAAAAAATATTCACAGAAGCAACTGCAGAAACTTACCAAACAGGAAAAAGAATTAGACAGAACTCCAACTGGCTGTGATAAAAAACAATCTAGATCTAGCCATATAATAGTCAAGATTCCAGAAATCCAACACAAAAACAAAATAATAAAAGGTTTAGAGAAAAGAAATCACATATAAAGTAAAGCCCATCAGAATCACAGACAGACTTCTCAACACAAACCATCAAGTCAAGTAGAGCCCGGAACTTGACGAATACCAAACTAGCACTCCACAATATTCTGAAGGGTATCCTAGAAAGAGACAATGAGGACTACCTCCAAGAGAATGAATCCATCAGGCAAGAAATTAAAGGGGAGGGAGAGAGAGCCAACAACAGGAAAATATCATGACAAGGATACGTCAATACATATCAGTTATAACCAGCAATGTTAATGGTCTCAGTTCAACAACCTAAAGAAACAGAGAGGCAGGATGGATCAGTAAGCAAGATCCACCAATATGCTGCATACACAAGCACACTTAATTAAAAAAGAAATTCACAGATGGAAAGTCAAAGGATAGAAAACAATATTCTATGCTACAAGAACCCAGAAAAAAGCAGGGGTAGTTCTTCTATTTGTAGACAAAGTGGATTTCAAGCCAAGACTAAGAGAGACAAAGATGGTCACTGCATTTTTGTAAAGAAAACAATCCAAAAGGAAGAGATGACAGTCATAAATACATGTGCATCAAATACTACTGTACCAACTGTATAAAACAAATATTAATGGACATGAAAAATCAAACAACCACTAATATGGGGGACCTCAATATCCCACTGTCACAGACAGATCAACTAGGCAAAAAAATCAATAAAGAGTAGAACTGAACCAAACTTTTGAACAAATGGACTTAATAGATGTCTACAGTGTTCCACCTGCAAAAAAATCAATAAAGAGTAGAACTGAACCAAACTTTTGAACAAATGGACTTAATAGATGTCTACAGAGTGTTCCACCCCACAACAACACAATACACATTCTTCTCAGCTGTACATGAGTCGGTCTCCAAAATAGACCACATGGTAACTTATACAACATGCTTAAGTGTAAAGGAATTGAAGTTATCCCATGCATATTATCAGACCACAGTACAATGAAATTAGAGAACAGTAGCAAAGAAATCAGAAGAACTTCATGAACAATGGAAATTAAATAACATCCTCCTGAATAACAAATAGGTCACAGATAAAATTAAAGAAGAAATTAGACAGTTTCTACAATTAAATGATAATGCCAATAAAACATACCAGAATTTATGGGACACAATGAAAGCAGTTCTACAAGGGAAATTCATAGCAATGAATAGCCATATTAAGAAAACAGGCTGAACTGAAATAACCCAATGTTGAACCTCAAGCTTCTAAGAGAAAAAAAATAAAAAGCAAGATAAACCCAAAGCTCATACAAGGGAGGAAATTATAAAGATCAGAGCAGAAATTAATGCAACAGAGACTAAGAGAACATTACAAAAAAATCGACAAATATAAGAGTTGGGTCTTTGAAAAAAATTAAAAATTGACAAACCCTTAGCTGACCTTTAAAAAAAAAAAAAAGCAAAAGGCTTAAATCTATGCAATTAGGAATGAAAAGGGTGAAATTACAACAGATTCTATAGAAGTCTGGAGGATCATTAATATATACTTTGAGAATCTGTATTCTAATAAGATGGAAAACAGAAGAAATAGGCAGATTCCCAGATACATATAAATTGCCAAAGAAGAATCAAGAAGATAAAAAAGTTTTAAATAACCCAGTATCAGTCAATGAAATTGAAACTGTAATTAAATACTTACCAACAAAGAAAAAGCCCAGGTCCTGATGGCTTCATTGTTGAATTCTACAAGAATTTTAGAAAAGACCTAATGCCACTACTTCTCAAACTCTTTAATGAAACTGAGAGGGAAGCAATACTCCCAAATTCATTCCTGGAAGCAAGCATTACCTTGATTCAAAAAGCAGAGAAACACCCAACCAAAAAAGAGAACTATAGGCCAATCTCCATAATGAACATAGATGCAAAAATCCTCAATAAGATACCAGCAAAACAGAATGCAGAAGATCATCAAGATCATATACCCTGATCAAGTGGGATTCATCCGAGGAAGGCAACAATAGTTCAACATACATAAATCAATAAATGTAATACACTATATTAACAGAGTCAAGAACAAAAACCATATGATTATCTCAATAGATGCAGAAAAAGTGTTTCACAAAGTCCAACACCCATTCATGATAAAACCTTACAGAAAATTGAAATAGATGGTCTTTATATGCACCTGATAAAAGCCATCTATGAAAAACCAACAGCCACCACCATACTAAATAGGCAAAAACTGAAATCTTTCATGCTAAAATCAGGAACAAGACAAGGATGTCCACTATTACCACTCTTTTCTATATAATTCTGGAAACATTAGTCACAACAATTAGACAAAAGAAAGAAATAAAAGGAATAAAAATAGAAAAGGAAGAAGTTAAACTGTCACTATTTGTGGATAACATGATACTTTATATAGAATACCCACAAAACCCTACCAAAAGACTTCTAGACTTAATAGCCAAATTCAGTAGAGTAGCTGGATACAAGGTCAACACTCAAAAATCAATAGCCTTTCTGTTACATGAATGACAGACTCACTGAGAGAGGAATTGGGAAAACAAGGTCTTTCACAATAGCAGCAAAAGAAAATGAAATACCTAGGAATCAATCTAAGGCAGGAAGTAAAAGACCTCTACTTTGAAAACTATAGCACACTGAAAAAAAGAGATCGAAGAAGATATCAGAAAATGAAAAGCCATCCTTTATTCTTGGGTGGGAAGAACCAATATAAAGAAAATGGCCATACTTCCAAAACTGTTATATAGATTTAATGCAATCCCAGTCAAAATTCCAACAGCATATCTCACAGAATTGGAGAAAACAATTCTAAAATTCACTTGGAACCAGAAGAGACCTAGAATACAAAGGCAATTCTAGGCAACCAAGGCAAGGCAGGGTGCATCACAATCCCCAACTTGAAATTATACTGCAAAGCTACTGTGATAAAAACAACATGGTACTGGCAAAAAAGAAAAAAATAGAGCCAAGGATCAATGGAACAGAACAGAAAATGCAGAACCTACTCCACACACACTATATCCACCTCATCTTTGACAAAGGAGCAAACCATCCTTACTGGAGGAAAGATAGCCTCCTTAACAAATGGTGCTAAAAAAAATTGGTTCTCAACTTGCCAAAGATTAAAACTAGACTCATATCTTTCACCACACAATAAACTAACCAAAGTGGATCAAGGATCTAAATATTAAAACAGTAACACTAAACCTGCTGGAACATAGTTTAGGCAGAACTGTTGAAAACATTTGTGTAGGAAAAGACTTTACGAAGAAAAGCTCAGTTGCATGGGAACTATTACAAAGAATCAACAACTGGGACCTCATCTTATTAAAAAGCTTTTGAACAGCAAGAGAAGCCACCAACAGAGTGAAGAGAACCCACAAGGTGGGAAAAAATTTTGTACAAGCTGTTCCTCATGCAAGGACTACTATCGCGAATATATATATATATAAAAAAAAAATCAGACCCCCCCCATTTAAAGACCCAATCCAAAATTGGCATCAGAAATTAACAGATGCTTCTCAGACAAAGAAGTAAAAACAGCAAATAAACATATGAAAAAATGTTCAACATCCCTGGTTATTCATAAGATGCAAATGAAAACAATAGTGATACTCCATGTCACTCCAAAAAGAATGGCTGCTATCAAGAAATCAACCTATCATAAATGATAGTGGTGCTGTGAGGAAAAGGCATCCTTCTCTCCACTGTTGGTGGGAGTATAGACTGCTGCAACCACTGTGGAAATCAGTGTGCAGATTTCTCAAAAAACTAGAAGTCCCATTTGACCCAGGTATTTACCTGATGGGTATCTTTCCAAAAGAATTAAAAGCATCAGACTACAGCAATATATGCACACCCATGTTTATAGCAGCACAGTTTGTAATAGCTAAATCTTGGAAACAGCCCAAATGCCCAGCATCTGGTGATTGAATAAAGATGAGGTGGTCTTTTTATAAAATACTCAGCCATAAAGAAAAATAAACTAGAGTAATTTATAGCTAAATGGATGCACACCTAAAGTGAAATAAATAGGACACACATGTGTATTGCTTCTCTGATGTGAGAAACTGAAGTGTAAATGAGGACCAAATGTATAATAGATATTGCAAAATAGGAAGAAAATGTTCAAAGGGGAACAGGAACAGGGGAAGGAGGGAGAAAAAAACAAAAGAAGGAAAAAATGGAAACAAAGCTTTTGTAAATGGGAGGGGTTGCAGGGAGGGAAGGAGAATAGAAAAAAACAAGAATCAAGATATATCGTGTACAGGTACAAATTTCCTATGATGAATGTGATTATGTATACCTAAAACGTACTAATAAAGTTAATGAATTTTTTAAAAAGTCGGGCCAGGAATTTAAACTTAGTGGTGTCACCATTTGCCTCACAAGTGGAAGGTCCTAAGTTTGATCCTGGTATCACAAAAATAAAATAAATTTAAAAAGGCATTAGAGGCAGAATTAGACTTTCACATTCAGTGATTACTTAGGACTGTCCTAGGTACTCAATCACGGAGTTTTTTATCCATAATAAAGCAATTAGCATAGAAACAAAAAGATATTTTCCCTTTAGAAGACTTAAAATCACTGGGTACTAAAATGCCTAATTCTTAAGGGATTATATGTCATCCGTATTTAACAATGCTAATAACAACACAGACATGAAACACTGCATTTTATTTACACAAATAGGAGGAGGTGAGAGGAGGAGTAAAGGAACAGGGAAAGCGAAGAGGAAGATCAGCCTGAGGGGGACAGGAAAACTGGAAATGGAGAGAGGACCTACGAAGTGACAACACTGTCTGGGACCCAGCCCATCACTACAGAGGCAATGTGGCCTTCAGCAGGATGGCGCAATTTTGGGAGAAATGTGGATGACCTGAAGTGTTTCCCACACCACTGTCTAAGAGAGACTATTCAGTGTCTCTAAGGAATGATGGCCACATTCTCAAACGGCTTAGAGGAGGCAACTGAAGAATTGGGGGCCACAAAGAAACAGACTGAGGAAGAGTGAAGGAACACAGGACTGTCCAAAGGGTTGTGCCCTCAGGCCTATGGATGATTCTAAAAGTTTTTTGCTGTTTTAATTTTCACCATCAGCGTTTTGTACCACACAGGCTCATTTTACAGTCTTACCACATAATAGGTAAAATTACACAGGATGAATTATAGGCAAGTACAGGCAGCAGGAGACTAAATAAAGATGACTAAATTTTCTGTGTCCTACAATAAAAATTTCTGTAAGTCTACAAGAAAATACATGCGAGGGTTTAGATCTTAAAATTATTTGTTCAAATGAATTTACTAGGAAGTGTTTTGTTTTGTTTTGTTTTCCTGTACCAGAGATCAAACTCGGGTCCTTGCACTTGCGAAGCAGGCGCCAGAACACTGAGCTAAATCCCCGGCTGTTCAAATCAATTTATATGGTCAAGTACTAATGTTTCCATTATGCATATATTCTATTTTGCTGTATTCCCCAATTAGCTTTAAGAATGTGTTGTCTGGGGTTTTGGGTGGTTGTTTTCAAACAGAGAATGCAGCGATAGCTCACAGACCAAGGGAGAATTTGAAATCTCACTGGCAGGTAGGACAATCATAGCATTCTAGGAAATATAATTCAGTCAGTCAATTACACAAATGCTTATTATTACAATGAATGATAATTTAACCCTATAAACATATGCTTAAATGTTTATTCATGACTATGTGTCAAAACTGAGAATCCTTAAGTATTTTCCTCCAAGAAGTACAATTCATATTGAACAAGGAAATATATCTAGTAACTTTACACTACAATTTCTTTGCAAATAATCTGCTGTCTGACTGACCAAGCAAAAATTATTCTCTTATTTACCTGCCAACTCTGCCTGAAGTTTCTTGAAAATAATACACAAGACAGACTTTGACTTGTTTGGGTATACAATGGTACTTCTATTTTATTTCCTATTTCTAGATGGGCTAGAGCCTAATATTTTCGCAAATATTTGCTAGAAACTGAAACCACCCCCCGTGGGACAGGGCTGCCATTTTCTACAGCCAACAGCAGCAGATCCCGAAGCCACAGAGGCTAGTGATACAGAGCAGCTACGTGGAGACAGACAGGGCGCAGGGCTGCAGCGGGCTGCCCGGCTTGCAGGGCCCTTTCCAGGCTGATGATGCCTCTGGACTGGGGCACCTGTGCAGCTTGGGAAGTCAACGAGCACCTGAGAAGCAAATGGAAAGCTATTTCCTCTCAGCTGCCTTGATGAAGCGCAAAAGGGGGCTCCCATAAGCCACTTTCATAGCCAGACAGAAGAGAGGCTCCCTGTGCCCCAGGAGGAATGGACTTACTGCATCTTTCTCGGGATTGCAGACTTTCACCCAGAGGATGTGGTCCAGGAGCCAGTCGATGGGCTTCTCCCTATAGAACATAAATATGAACTCCACAATCAGAGTGAGGTCCGGTGCCTGGAACATTTTACCTGGAAAGATATTCACAGTCAAGAGCTGCAATAATGAAGAAACCAGTCATCAGTGGCTTCAACAAGGGCAGTCAGTCCCTAATGCTCTAAAGGTTGTGCGCTCAGCCCTAAAACATCATGAGTAATGTCCGCACTTGTGTTATCTGCAGAGTCAGACCTGCTTAGCCACACACTCCCGCTCTGCACGGCAAGGCACAGGTGATGAAGGCTGCACACCGACACAAAGGGGTCTCCTGTGCAGCTGCTGGCTCAAGGGACTCACAGACCAAGTCAGATTTTTCTTGCATGTCTAAGATCCCTCCCACAAAAAAAAGAATGTGAGAGAAATATATAGATCCTCTCAATAAACACAAATGGACATATATATAAACCAATAAATGCAGAAACTCCTAAATTTGCCTTCATCAAAACTTCACAGGTAAAGCTGGGCATGGTGGCACACACCTGTAATCCAAGCACTGGGGAAGCTGAGGCAGGAGGATCTCTGTGAGTTCGAGACCAGCCTGGGCTACAGAGTGAGTTCCAGGTCAGTCTCGACTACATAGTGAGACCCTGTCTCAAACCCCCCCCAAAAAAAAACTTCACAGGTAAAAATGTTTTTTAAATTTAAAAAATTATTTTTGTAGTACTGGGGATTGAAGCAAGGGCCTTCACACTGACCACTGACCTACATCCCCAGACCTTTTTATTTTTTATTTAGAGGGAAGGTCTCAATATAATGCCCAGGCAGGACTTGAACTTGGGATCCTCCTGCCTCAGCCTCCCAGAGTGCTGGGATTATAGGTGTGTGCTATACATCTGGTTTAAAATAAGCTTTGAGGTCAATAAGGTCAGTGGTTCAGCCTCTAATATTTCATTTTTGTTGTTGTTGTTTGCTTTTTTGAGGCAGGGCTTAACTATGTAGTACAAGATGGCCTTGAACTCAGTGATCCTGCCTCAGCCACCTAAGTGCTGAGATTTCAGTTGTGTGCCACCACACCCAGCAACATTTTTTAAAGTAACACAGGAGTAACACTGAGTGTTTTTTTAACTTGTAAATCTGTCAGCTCTTTTCCACTGGCTAATTTAGGAACATCAGCCCAAAAAGAGATTTTAAAAGAAGCACCTCAAATAGTTAATTAAAGAAGTGGATAAAAAATCATAGAATCATAGAATCACAATCATAGAATGTGAGGTTCAGGCCCTGCCTGAGAATAATGGGAATTCATATGAGAAACCTTTCTTCTGTATTTTTCTTAAATGTATCCCCACCCTGGGTAATGCAGGACCAGCAGGGGTCAGAAGAAACCAGGCCTTTCTCCAGGCCAGGCGGGCCCTGGATGTCTCCAGAGTAAACGGCTCACCTCAGCTAAGTGCAATTTTCTCAAGAACTGTCCATTTCCACAGGAAAAAATACCACTTTGTGGCCACAAAAAGCAAATGGTTTAAGATTCTGAATGTCAGTTATTTTCGAAAAGTGGATAGATATGGAGCTTTTCTTACCAATGAAGCCCAGCTGGGAAAACTCCAGAATCATCCATTCCTCAGAAGAAAGTTGAAGTGCAAAATTTTTGATAGTATTAAAATAATTCTGCTTGACGATGATATCATCTTCAAGCTAGAAAAAAATTGAACGATCATATCAAAAACAGGAGGAAAGATAGTACCTTTAATGAGAAGCTTAAGCACTTTCATAAGGAAGATGAAGAAAACAATGAAAATAAAAAAATAAAGGTTATCAACAGGAAATAGGGAAAATAAAAGCTATGCTTCCCCTTGCTGTGGGAAATAAAAGAATTCCATGAATTACGCCTTTTTTGGTCCTTTTATAGTATTCAACATAATTTTACATTTGTCTCCTTTCTAAAGGAAATAATCTTTGTGGATTTTTAAAAATGTTTTTTTTTTTTTTTTTTTTTTTAACACACTACCTATAGCTAGTCACAGAGACCTAAAGCAAGCACAGCGGCTCCTCCTCCATCCCAACACTAGAAAAGCCAGGTGTGGCCAATACAAAGCCTTCCACATCCTCCACACTGCATGGGGGATACACAAGGTATGAGGTGCCCATGGCACACTCCACGTTGGAGAGGGTTGTTTGATCCCTTGCAGTGCTGGCCACTGACCCCAGGGCCTCGTACATGTCAGGCAAATGCTCCTGTATCCCCCTCACATTTTTAGAAAAAGGGTTTACGCTATGAAACTGGCTCTTTCCTCTTAATATAGCAGGTTAAAAATCCATCCTAGGCATGTTCAACCCATGCTGTGGCCCAGTACTGGGGGAGAGAGCTCCTCATTTTTTTTTGAGTGGAGAGGAATTGTCTTGGGCCACATACACAATATGTAAAATAGTTAATGCACATGAAAAAATTCCTTTTAAAATATTTGTATTATAACATTTTTAAAATGAGGGCAGCCCAGCCTGTTGGCACACATCCATAATCCCAGCACTCTGGGAGGCTGAGGCAGGAAGATAAAAAATTCAATTCCAACCTGGGCAATTCTGAGATGCTGCTCATTGCAGGCTGTGGGTCCAGTTCCTAGCAGTGAAAAACAAAACAACAAAACCAAAACCATGTCTGCAGGCTGGATATGCCAATATGACAACAGATGCATGATGCCAGGGTACAGCCAGTGCCCTCAGATCTCCTGCTCATGGGAGATGGTCAGGTACATGTTGGTTCCTATACCTGCCCGTGACAGTCTCAAACGTTCCCTCTGCCATTTTAACAGGCTCCTACAAAATACCCAGGAAGCCTGGCAATTCGCCCGGTGTCAGCTAACTGTGTACTATGCCAGTGCCCTGTGCCATCTGTGCTTGGCTTTTCTTCTAGGCCACCAGGGAGGGGACAAGTCAGGGTCCTGGACAGGCAGAGGCTCCTCCCCAGAGGCCCCTCTGTTCTCATTTTAAAGCCATAAGAGCCTTTTAATGTTTTTCTTGTCTTAATTTCACTCTATCACTTCTCATTACCTAGGTAATTTTTCTTTGCATTTGATTATTCACCTTTTTCATTTTTAGTGGTACATTTTAGGGATACAGTCCAGTTACATTCATTATTGGGATCTTGTACCTTTACATGACAGGTCTTGGTTCTCATTTTTTCCCCTTGTCCCTCCCTCCCTTCCCCCCCTCCTCCCCTCCCCATTTACAAACACTTTATTTCCATTTTCTCATTTTCTCATATTTTTTTCTTTTCCCTAATCTTCCTATTTCACATTGTTAATTATCTCATTAGGATCTTGAGTACTATTATAGTTTTTCACACCAGAGAAACTATTCGGTATTTACACGTGTGACTTATTTCACTTAGGAGTCTATCCTCAAAATGTATCCATTTTCCTATGAATTTAGATTATTCACCTATTAAACTCCCATAGCTTTCCTCCTCCTGCCTGGGAAGCGGCAGCAGTAGCCGCCGCCTTCGGAAGGACACGCTGATAGTCTTGCCTACCACTCAGAGTCAGGATGCCTCGGGCTTGGCCTACAGGTGGGGCCATCGTCACAGGAAAAGACTTGCCACAGGCCCGGACCTTGGGGAAGGTGGGAGTCAGGGGATGAGGCACAGGGCCACACAGCAGTTACCTTGCTTTCTGAGGAAGCTGCCCCACGTACACTGGAGGACCAGGTCGGAAGGGAGATGACCCATCCCCACACCAGCAAAGGGTGAGTCCACTCAGAATGCAGTGCGCCTACTTACACACATGTAAAGTCACACATGGTGGATTAAATTAGAAAAACTGCTTGTTCCACTTTCTTGTCTCATTAGTATCACTTTGTGTTTACCCGGGGAACACTCTCCAGCATAACTGTGGGACGGTGTCCCTGCTGGGAAACAGTTCACTGCAGTTGTCCAAAAGCCACCAGGTAGAGCTCTACAGAACCACACGGCCCTTCCCAGCCACAGCCAGACACTCCTTGCTTCCCTAGCTTCCGGACCCTTTGGTGACTGGGGGCTGCGGTCCATCTCCACAACAGTCATTTTAAGAATGCCGCAGAAGTGGAATCGTGGTAGCACATAAGCCTGTGAAGTTGGCTTCTAAACTGAGAATACTCCCTTTGAGATTAGGTGTTGTACACTGAGTTTCTTTTTTCCTTTTTTTTTAAGGGGCTTTTTTTTCTTCTTTGGTACTGAGCATCGAACCCAGGGCCTCACTCTTGCTGAGCAGGCACTGCACTGCTGAGCTACACCCGTGGCCCTGTACATTGAATTTCTTTCCTGTGGCTGTTCGGTGCTCCACAGTGTGGATGGGCCACCGTGTAACGAGTCCCCTGCCAAGGCACATCTGGGAGGCTCAAGGTACAGGCTGTGGACACCCACATGCAGGTGCTCAGCGAACCTAATCCTTCTCTGACACAGTGTTTGGTCACAGCAGGGGCCATGCTGCAGAATCTGACATGGCCCCCTACTATCGACTGCTCATTTGCAGAGGGGAACTAAAAAGCAAGACACAGATAACTGTGTCTGAAACACGCAAATGCCCCATATGTGTATTTGCTTAAGTTTTTTCAAAGTGTAAGGAAACACTAAAAATAAACAGGGGTTATCCATGGAGGAGGGAGGAAACAGGATGAGTGGACGAGGGATAAAAGTGAGATTTCTGTAAAGGCATCTTTTGGAATGTTTATGTAATTAAAAAGGAAAAAAATAAGACCTAAAAATGGCATGCAAATGGAAACAAAGGCACTCAGTCTGGTACAGGGCTGGTGTCTCAGTCACAAAGGAGAGAGCGCCACTCAGCAGCCTTCACACACGGGTACTCTGATCATATGAGTAAATCCATATCGGGATCCACTTGATAGGGAGAAGCAGAGTGTGTTTAGCCTGCACTCAGTAGTTGTCTTGTAAGAGGGATTGCTACTGACACTTGATCCAGTGCGAGGTACACTACAGGATAAAACAAGTGTATTATCAGAATTGTGTTACTAAAAACCAAGATTTTCAGTGTAAGAAAAAGCCATGCAAGTGTAAATTCAAAACCCCTATAAATCTTGCATCTAAATTATAAATACCAATAGAAATTTCTGGAGTTTTTTTCTCTAAAAAACAAAATACTTCTTTCCTTGCTGAAAGTCCTGGAGGTGAAGACAACATGACAAAAACGAGCATCTCAGGTAGCCGGTGATGTCCCTACATACCACCCAGCTCTGAGAGGGGCAGGCTCCTGAGACAAGTGACAGGTTCCAGATCTGGGACAGGACAGGTGCATGACTCCCATACCAGTCAGCAAAGAAGTGATCAACAAGTAGGATATACACAGAAAGAATGCAAGAGTCAAGGTGAAGAGGTAACACTGGATCACAATGTACCAATGTGGGCCTCGGTAAGATAACAACAGAATGGATTGACACACAAATCAAATATACTTATGAAGTTCAGCCAGACATGGCGATGCACACCTGTAATCCCAGCACACTGGAGGCTGAAGCAGGAGGATCACCACGAGTTTGAGACCAGCGTGGGCTACACAGTGGGTTCAAGGCTAGCCTGAATTACACAGTGAGACCCCATTTGAAAACAAACAAACCCCCATGAATTTATATGGATATCTTTAAAATGGCTACCACTGGAGACTACCAGGGTACCAGCTTTAAAAATTCATAAAGAGAAAGAAGCATTTATTTTGCCTTTCCTTATGAATGATTTTTCAAGGTAAGCAAATAGTTAAGGAAGGGAAATTCTTTAAAGAAGAACTCAGCTTCAAAGAGCATTTGAGGTTAGGCAACTAGAAAATTACCACTTGGAAACCTCTAATAAAATAACTGATCCAGAGAAAAATCATCAGTGAGTGCTGAAACCCTAAGATGGCTCCCTGGGAGGGAGAGACGGGCTGGCCTAGTGAGCCACTGCTCATCTGGAGCCACCTCACATATGTGCCATACCCACAGCCACACTCCCCAGCAGTGCCTGGATCATCTAAAAGTTGCCAGAAGACACTGTCTTCATTCCAAGTCATTGGCAATAGGCCCCTTTATAAATCTGCATGACTCTGTCAGTAGAAACTTCACTACAAGGCACAGGCATGACACTAGGAAAAAGAAAAGGCACTTTGGGCCTTCCTTTAGGTTTGTGTTCTGGTTGCCCTAAATTAACCCTGGACTCTACTGCGTTTTTCAAAGCACCCTTTCAAAGTCTTGGGTACGACTCATCTCCCACAATTCAGTGGTGAAGCCACATCCCTAGGGACAGCAGTGAAGTCTGGGTTACATTCCTGTGTTTCCACACACCTCGCTCTAGTCTTCTCCAGACTTTCCCAAGTGACTTCTTTCCTTTATAAACATTCAAAACTAGCATAATTTGAGGTCTTTTAAAGGCTACATGTTTTCCCACTAAAACTTTATAGCTCACAAGAAACTCATCAACAAAATTGTACATAATGTAAGATTATTAAGACAAATATAAAGCAATCCCCACTTAGGCACAATTTTTGGGCAAAAAAAAAGTTTTAAGAATGTTTATTGAATTTATCTTTGAAACATCAGAAACTGTAAGAAACAATTAAAATAACCAGCAATAAAGTAACTCTACTATCTGAACAATGATTAAAATTATACCAACCTATATTTACCAGCATTTAATGAGATTGCCAATGTTAAGTGACAACAAAACAGGCTATCAGTCCCTAGAGTAGGGTTATTTTACACATGATGGAAGAGAAAAACCCCAGACCCATCTTTTTCCACAGAGTAGGGATTAAATATCTGCACGCTAAAAAACCAGAGTTCCTCCCAGGGACATGGTATGCTGTGACTGGCGAGAAACACCTAATGCCTGACTTCTCCCTGGCGAGAGAAAGGAATAGACACACATCCAATGGCTTTGACTTTCTGGGATGCATCCTGAAGGACTGGCTTCTGTCGCGTCTAAATCAAAGCAGAGACACCAGCAGAGCACGGAGCTGGGGCCAAGAACATGAAGCATCAATTAGCACCAGAGGGTGCAGTACCACAGATATACACTAGGGGAGCACCAGCATTATTGCTTACTACAACTCAGAGGCCACTGTACTGCAGACTGATAGCAGGGGGAGCACTGTGGTAGAAGTTAGTAAACCTCAGATTACACCCCACAAGTCTAGAGAGAGAACTAGGCCAAAAACAAAACAAAAACTGCAGAGGATGCCAGGATCTCCCTAGGATGAATGGAAGAAGTCCTTCCAGTACACCAGGCTACAAAGACTAGTAGAGGCAGCCGACTTCAAATACCAAAATCCCAACAAAGACAAAAGAAATAAAAATATGGTATATCCAAAGGAACATATTAAATCTCCAGAGTCTAACTCCCTAAAATTGGATATATAATTACTAAAGAATTCAAAATACCTGCCATAAGACTTAAGTGAATTAAGAGCACAAAAAAGTGAACAAAATCAGGAAAATGATACATGAATAAAGTGAGAATAATAAGAAAGAGATTAAAAATATGAAGAATCACAAAAACTAGAACCAAAGAATACAAAACCCAAATGGAAACTAGAGGGACTTGAACAGCAGGTCTGGCCAGGCAGAAGAAAGAATCAGCAAACAGAAAGACAGAACTTTCAAAATTAATGATGCAGCTGAAAAAAATAAAGACAGCCTAAGGAAACTACAGGTACCATAAAGCAAAATAACATATGTACTATCAACTTCAAGAAGACAAAACAATCTATTTAAAGAAATAAAGCTGAAAACTTCCCTCATTTAGAAAGAAAAATGGGACACACAAGTTCAAGAAGCTCAAATAATTCCATTATGATAAATCTAAAGAGATCTATATCAAGAAACTTGATAATCAAGCTGTCAACGTCTCAGACAAAGAAAAAAATCTAGAAACAGCAAAAGAAAAGGGACCCATCATATACAAGGGAGTTCCTATTAGACTATTGTAAGATTTCTCAGCAAAAACTTAATGGTATATTCAAAATACTAACCAAGACAACCTATTAATCAAGAATACTATGCCTGCCAAAGCTGTCATTCAAAAATAAAAGAGAAATTAAGACTTTGCTATAAAAACAAAAATTTAGTGAGTTCAATGTTACTACCTTATTCTCAGAGACCTACAACTTTAAGTGAAAGGAAAAGAACAAAAAAATCATACTAAAAACTCCCCCAAAACCCTCAAAATTTTGTTAGCTGTAAATATACAAATATAGAGCCCTGTAGTCAGGTAATACAGGTGTATAAACCACTTTTAAATCTGGTAAAGAATTTTTAAAACCAAAAGCATAAAAAAGAAAGCATAATCTATGTTTATGAATATAGAATATAAAAAGGTAACTGTCATTAATAACAAAAAGTGGGGACAAAGAAAGGTAAAAATGTAGAGAACTCTTACAGGATGAATTAAATTATCAATTTTAAATAGATATCAACATCACTTTAAGATACTTTATGTAACCACAATATTACCAACATCTACAGATTATACACAAAAGGAATCAAATGAGGATCAAAATATATCACTATTAAAAATCAACAAAACACAAAAGGCAAACAATATTTTTACAATTAACAAATTGATAAAACAATATTTGAACATATTTAATATTAAAATATCAACATTACCCAAAGTAATCTACATATTTAATGCAATTTCTACCAAAATTCCTATAGTTTCTAAACAATCATACAGAATCCCAAAGAACACAAAAAGTCAAACAATTCTAAAAAAATAAACAATAAAGTTGGAGGCCTCACACTTCCAACATACCACAGATCCATTCACTGTGGTGTTGGTATAAGGACAGATGCACAGACCAATCAGAGTAGGGAGCTTAGAAATAAACCATTGCAAATATTTTCCACAGGGATGCCAAAAATATACAATATAGAAAAATAGTCTCTTTAACAAATGATGCTGGGAAAACTGGATGGATATTCACATGCAAAAGAATGAAAGTAGATGCATACTTTACTCCATATACAAAAATTAACTGAAGTATACTAAAGATTTGAACCAATGAGATAAAATTATAAAACTTTTAGAAGAAAAGTTTCAGAATATCGGATTTGATGATGTCATAAATACAACAAAAGCAAAAATAAATAAGTTACATTAAACTTGGAAACTTTTGTACATCAAAGGAAATAATACAGTAAAAAGGCAATGTACAGAATTAGAGAAAATACAGCAACAAATCAAGTGAAAAATAGAGCCAGGCATGGGGTACATGCCTGTAATGTCAGCACTCTAGAAGGCTGAGGCGGGGGATCACAAATTTGAGCCCAGCCTGGGGAATTTAGTAACTCTGCAAGATCCTGTCTCAAAATAAATTTTTAAAAAATTCAAGTAGCTCAGTGAAAAGGCCTTGGGTTCAACAATCCCCAGTACTACAAGAAAAAGAAAGAAAAATGGGCAAAGCTCTTAAACATTTTTCCAAAGAAGATACACAAATGGCAAATTAAGTACATGAAATGATGTTCAACATCAATCACCATAAATGAGAATCAGAACCACAATGAGACGTCACACTAGACCCATTAGGAAGACCTCATTAAAAACTCCAACAACAAGTGTTGACAAGAAGGCCTGGAAAATGGAACATCTTTACATGGTTGGCAGGAGTGTAAAATGACAACTGCTGTGAAAAACAGTATGAAGACTCCTCAAAAAATTAGAAATAGAACTATCTAATCCACAACTCCACATCTAAGTATCTATCGAAAAGAATGCCACACAGTGTGTCAGAAGGTATGTGTACCTCATGTTCATGACAACATTATTCACAACAGACAAGAGCTGGGAGCAACTACATGTCCATCAGTATACAAATTAACAAGTGTGGTATAAAAATGCAAGGGAATATTATGCTGCTTTTAAAAAGGGGAACCTGTCACATCCTACTACATAGATGAACCTTCAGGATATTATGACAAGCAAAATACACCAGTTATAAATGGACAAAAAATGTAGGTCTCCACTTATAATCTACTATCTAAAATAGTCAAAATCATAGAAACAAGATAGAGGATGGTAACTAAGGACACAGGAGAAGTAGTAGGAGGGAGAGTGAATGTTTAATAGGCACAGTGTTTCAATTTTGCAAAATGAAAACAGACCTGCGCTACAACAATGTAAATATATTTAACTGCACAATGTAAACAATGTACCTGTGGTACAACAATGTAAATATACTGAACTGCACACTGAAATAGTTAAGATGGTAAATTTAATGTATGTGATTTTTATAATAAAAAGGGTATTGTATTAAATGATTTACAAAGCATAACATGTAAATCATAAAGAACAACGCTGGCATGTGGGGTAAGCTGCAATAAACACAAACTCGTTGGTTCTGTGCTTCAGTGTCACAGGCTGACCTTGCTAAGGAAAGTTCTCTTCCTAATCTATACCCCAGCCTGAATTTCCCAACCCGCATCCTTCCTATGTGCCACAAGAAAGCATTCAGTTTCCATTCATTCTCTCCAGGGAAAGTGAAAACAAATTTCTAAAGCAACAACACAACTACACTTTCAAGTTCTTTACACAGTCCTTAAGTACAATGTATCTATTTATATATTGACTCAATGGTAATATTGGGCTATGCAAAAATAAAATGCTTTCCTGATTATGCAGATATTAAAATAAGGCCCTAAAAGGTGTTTGAAAACATGCCACCTAAATCTAGAGGATCATGTGTTTACATGCAAACGGAGACACTGTTACACATGCTACTGCTCTGCTCCTGACCATAGCCACCACAGACAGTGCCCACCCTGGGGATGTAGTGAACATCACTGGCTGCTTTGGTCTACATCCTGAATGTCCCCCAAAGCTTCTGTTTTACACACCTAGGCTTCTTTCTCTAGGGAGAAAAGAGCCTTTCCACAGAGGTCTTCAGGTCACTGAGGGCACGCCTGGAAGGCCACAGTGAGAGTCCAGCCCTCTCTTCTGTCCAGGCTTGGCATGAGGAGAGTAGCACTGTCCCTCCACAGGCTCACACCACAGTGTGTGGCCTTGCCACAGGCTAACCAGCAGAACAAGCGACGGAGGCCTCTGAGCCACCTTTCATCACCAGGAAGGTCCAGCTCTCTGAGCTGCAGATCTGAGAGTGGTTGTGTTCTCAAAGATTCCCCGTTTAGTGAAAATATACCCTTGACTAATAGTTTTCCTTTAGAAGTGTGAAGACACGAAAGGAGAGTGCTTACCTGAATGTAATACACACCCTTCTCCTGAGCATACATCATGAGAAAACAGTAATCGAGGTTCTGCTTTGTTCTCCATCTGAAAGGGTTTCCAAACACACACAGGTCAGAGACCAGTGCAACTGTGTACATAAGCTTAGCTGTAGAAACTCCAGTGTTTGACACACACACACACACACACACATACAGTGGCAAAGCAAATTCACTTTTCCCTAATGAAGCCTTTATCAAAAAGTACTCCTGAGAACACTAATCCTCAAGGCGGGCTGAGGAAAAGGAGTCTCACTCAGGTCAATCAAATTTGTGAAACACTGACAGCCGCCTCAGCTGAGAGACACGCTTGTGTTAGTGCATTAGAGGTGCTAAAACATCTAGCAGTGAGGCCCCTGGTGGAGAGAAAAAACGTAATCCAGTATTTTTCAAACTTATTTCAACGCAGGCCCTATTTGCAATAACAGCTTAATAATGTCTCACTGAACTAATGCTCTGAAAATTATACTTTGGGGGCGGGCATGGTGCTGCCTGGGCTGAGGCAGGAGTATCACAAGTCTGAGCTTAGCTTGGACAATTGAGTGACTCAGTGAGACACTGTCTCCAAGGGGTGGGGCATGTAGTTCAGTACAAAGGTCTTGGATGCAATCCTCAGTAATGTGGGGGAAAGAAAAGGGAGGGAAGAAAGGAGGAAGGAAAGAAAGAAAGAAAGAAGGGAAAGGAAAGGAGGGAAGGAAGAAAGCAAAGTAAGGAGTTAGGGAGGGAGAGAGACCAAATTATATTTGAGGGAACACTATTCTCGGGCCTAGGAATGTGTTCCATTTACAGCTAAAGATTAGTAAGTATGAATTAGATGCTGAAGAAAAATAGCAACATATTTAAATTTGCATTAAATCCTTTCAGTGAACTCCTAGTCACCTATAGAAACACACTGGCTAATGCCGAATAAGGGTTCCAAAAGCCTGTTGAAGGGAAACACAATTCAAAGAAAAACTCCTATTAAGCTGTGCTTTCTAAGAAAACTCTAGAGAATGTGTGTCTCACAAGCTGGCCTAAGCTTAATGAGACTCCCTAGGATGATTTCTCCAGTTCAGTTCTCAATACCCTAAGCTTTGGTAAGCAAGAGGTACTTTTATGAGATAGTTTTTACCTCACTCTTTCTTGAGAGTCTCCAAATGTCTCTTTCAAGTTTGTCAGGTCAGGGTAGTAGCTTTCAGGAGGTGAGATGACTTCCACCAAGCCAGAACTGATCTCTTTAGAAAATCTATGAGAGAAAGGGCAGCTGGGTCATTTACTCTCTGAATGCTCATTTTATCATATTGAATATTAAAACATCATAAGCGTGTATGAGAAGGTCCAATGTCAAGGTCACGATGTGGGAAATGACACTGACTTTATTTACTGGAAAACAGATTTCTCTAGTAGCAGAAGATTGTTGGCTTTTTTAAAAAAAATAATGCTTTTTAAAAACAGCAAAAAATGCTGTTATCCTTAAAGCAGCATAGAAACCTAGGCAAACTGCAGGCATTACATTCCTGAAAGGAATCAGAACTTTACCAATAAATCAGTCTCACAGAAAATAAGGAATTTGTTAAAAAAGGAAATAAATGAATTTGTGTGGCGATCTAAATGCATGATTTATGCAGAATTCAAAGTTCTTCCATTCTCAGGAAGCTTTAGTTACACACCAAGCCGACATGGTTCTGCTCTGCTGGAGCCACCCCGCAGCGGTCTCCATCCCGGGCAATGCCACTTCCATCCAGCGTAGCCCCATTAAACATTCCACTCTGCATGCGCAGAACTGTCTAGCCCAAAACATCTGGGGTGTAGAAGCTGCAGACCCTTTCCTAAGCTCCTCGCATCAACCTGTGCTGACACAAATGTACTGGAGCTTCTTTCACAAGTTCAAGCTGGTAGAACCTAGAGTAGCTGATTAAAACTAGAGTAGGAAAACAATTTTTGTTTTTCCTTTGTCTTTTCTTTTTATAAGAGAAAGAATGTCTAGCTTGGCATGAGAGCAAGCAAAGAATATAGCTCAGTGTGAAGGCCATGGGTTCAATCCCCAATACTGTAAAAAAAAAAGCATGGGAGGGTGAAGAATAGGAAGAAGAAAACATATCTATCTTTTAGAGGCAAAACCAGGTACCAAGTCAATGAAGAAAGCTGTCTAGAGATTTTTTTTTGGCGGCAGGGGTAGAGGGGATAAAACTCAGGACTTGCACTTCTGAGGCAGGTGGCAGAACCACTGAGCTGAATCCCCAGCCCAGTTTTTTGTTTTTTGTTTTTGTTTTTGTTTTTGTTTTTGTACCAGGGATCAAACTCAGGTCCTTGTCCTTGCGAGGCAGGCAGCAGAAACACTGAATCAAATCCCTGACCCTAATTTTTTTTGTTTTTTTGAGACAGGGTCTCCCTGTGTAGTTCAGGCTGGCCTTGAACTCACAGCAATCCTCCTGTCTCAGCTTAAGTGCTGGGATCACAGGCATGTGCCACCATGCCTAGCTGGAGACTAATTTTTATAATATCCTACTAAAAGTACTAAAGCAATTTTGTCAAAAGTACTAATATGTGAAATTTCCTAATCTTCCCTCTATTATCTGCTTTGTACCCTGCTCACAGTAAACCAGTATTCAAACTTCACAGAGCAGAACAGATTTAGACACAGTTCAGTACAGAGGTCTGAAACAGCTGTGTGATTTTCTATCCTGACAACAGAAATATTTTTGCATGGTAAACAGAGGGCAAAAAGACTTAAATGATCCCATATAACTATGTTATATTCACTACCTTCCACAACTAAGTGTTCAACGATGACAGTGTTATATACAAATGTCACTTAAATCTTTTTCTACAGTGAAATACACCAATTTATCCCACTGGATAACTAGATTTGTAGGCACTTTATACAATGTAAAAGACAATGGCAGGTAATGAACAATGAACTCCACAGAGGCACTTTCTCTTAGCAAAAAGCAAAGTGAAAACAGCAACTAAAATATTTCCATTCCCATAATGAAGGAGGACTTACTCTTTCTCCAGGTTGGCCACAACACTGTGTACATAATCAGTATCTGTCTGGGAGAGAGAAAAAAAATTAAATGTACATTTGTGTTTTGTTTTTCTAATTTAATTCTGAACTCAAAGTTAAATGGTGAAACATGCATTGAAAACATTAAATTTTCAGCTGCCTTACTAGATTTGCATTTCAGTATCCAACACACTTAATTCCATCGCAGATTTCTAAGTTTAAGTTATTTTCAATTTTCTATTTTCACTAGAGAAGCTGAGCACAAAGATTACTTCCACTTCTCTGGAAACATCCAAACTCTAAATGGTGAGCACCAGTAGTGACATATACAGGATGCTACTGAGAAAGGTTTTCCCACTTAGACTCAAAACTCAGGTTCAGGATTTGCCTCTGTAGCTAATGGACTGCATAAGCCGGAGCCACTTCTCTAAGCTTCAATTTCCAATTCTATTTTTTTTTTAATGATTAAAGGTGGGAGAAAAATAAGACTTCAGGAACTATGAGATTAAATGATAAAAAGTGTCTATATTGGATTGTTCTGGGTCTCCTCTGAAGAAAGCCAAACCTATGACTGACCTAGAAGCGTGTGGCCACCTGAACCCAGGTCTCCCCTTGGAGCTCTCCTTGCCCCTCTTTCTATTCATTAGAAGCAAAGACAGGTGATTGCTGAGTTTTGGGGGACTTAAAGACAGAAATTTTTCTTAAGGTTTTTAAAAAGGTTTGTAGAGACTCTAAAAGATAATTATTGTCACCCAATTCTGAGAATAAACCTATGAAGCTAAACTCAGATATGTATACTCACAGGGAGGGAAAGAGAATGTGTGAGAAGGAAAGTGAACCTTGAAAAAGCAAAACAGGAAAAAGTATTTTCTCCTAGGGAATAAAATGTTAATGTTTAAATAAAATTAAACATTTTTATTAAGACTGAGAAATTGATATGGCTATAATATGGATGAACCCTGAAAATATTATGTTAAATCAAAGCCAGTTGTGAAGGACCACATATTATATGGTTTTTTTTTGGTACCAGGGATTGAATTCAGGTCCTTGCACTTGCAAGGCAGGCCACTGAACTGCTGAGCTAAATCCCTGGCCCTGTATGGCTGTGTTTATATGAGATTCCAAAAGAGAAAATCTATAGGAACTGAAAGTAGATTAGCAGTTGTCTAGGGGTAGAGAGAGGAGGGAGGTTAATTCATAATGGATAACAGTTTATTTTTAGAGTAATGAAAATGTTCTAAAATTGACTGAAGTGATGGTTGCATGACTGACTTTGGATGTGTGAAATGTATATGAATTACAAACAATACAAAGATATAATAAAGTTTTTTTTTAAAAGCAACCCCAAGTATCACAGATTGTACATACGAACTATGGAAGGAAAAGATCATAGCTGCTCTTAGAGTTCTAGGTGGAAAAGTTAAGTACAAAAGTGGGCCCAAAGGAAATGAGGTAAGATGGTGGATTCAGATGTCTGGGGCTCCACTTATACCAGCAAAGTTCAACTAGCAAATGCCACAGATTAGAACATCTTCTTGAAAATGCCAATATCTGATGCTGGGGATTTAGCCCGGTGGTTCTGCCACCTGCCTCGCAAGTGCAAGGTCCCAAGTTTGATCCCAGGTACCCCCCCAAAAAGAGAGAGAAAGAAAATGCCAACATCTGGAAACAGGCCTGAGACACCTGGATAGTCTACAGAACTGAATGAGAGCAGGAATAGAAGGATGAGAAGAATGTCTCACCACTGCTGTGCCTTCTCTTCCGAGTTCCCCTAAGCTGGTACAGTCCTCTGGAGAAAATTTACCCCAGACCATGGTTTCTACATGTGGGAAAGAGAACTGGAAAGAATGACTCAGCTTCCCAAGACATATATCACAGCAAGCCCACTCTGGTCACACATCCTGGGGAACACTGTGGGTTATGACACAACTGGACCTCCAAGGACAAAGAGAAGCAAAGAAAGTAGAGGTCACAATTACCATCACACCTTGGTAACTCCTCTGCATTCCTGCCAGCTGTAACACCCTATCAGAGTCAAGAGCTAACTTCATAACCCACCCAACAAAGGCAGACTGATCACCTTCCAAAACACAGGGGGAAGGGCCGGGGATTTAGCCAGTTCTGCTGCCTGCCTTATAAGCGCATGGTCCCAAGTTCGATCCCAGGTACCAAATAAAACAAAAGCAAACAAACAAAAAAAGCAAAACACAGCGGGAAGTTCAACTTAGCTTGAATCTGTAAACAGCTAATCATGCTCAGCCTCAAAGGCCAATGCAATGCCCCTGCCAGTGACAAGGACAGCCAGAGAGGCTTTTTAGAGAAGATATGTACTAGACCTGTTTTGATCAAGAAGGCTAGCAGAGGCTCCCCTCAGCCCAACGGCCCCCTCAAAAACTATGCCTAGGCAGGAAGACTCCCACCTCCAACATTCCAGAGAAACTTGGGGCTAGAGTAGGAATTCAAGCGAAAGGCCATCCCATGGTACCACTCTGACAGGCTAGCAATCCTCCTTTGTACATTTCAAAGAGCACAGCCACTTACTCCAGCCATCTTCAGTAGCAATGTCATCTAACCTAGCTCAGTCCAGAGCCCTGCCCAGCTGGAGATTGTAAATAGTAGAACTGGCTGGCCAGGGACTATATGCTATGACCATTGTCCATAGTATCAGCCAGCTGCACATCCAACTAAAGAATTCACAGGAACTCTGCCTATCCAGGGTTGCCAACTAGCTGGACTATGAGAATCACTGGGTAGGTCTAATAGTAAAAGTTTAACCCTTCTGAAGAACACGTAGAAAGGACAGAGAGAGAGAGAGGTTTCCTCCAAGGCACATAAAGCAACGTGGTACACAAGGATTACAACTAATCAGGGAATCGTTACAATGAAACAAAACAAAACAAAAAACCCCTCAAAACTAAAAGACTCCAATTTTGGGCCCAAAAGAAAAAAATATCTATGAAATGACAGAAAAAGAATTTAGAATAATCCTCTTAAGGTAGTTCTGTGGATCCCAAAAACATACAGACAGAAAATTAAATGAAATTTGGAAAACAATACATTAAAAAGAGAGAAGTTTGACAAAGAGATAGAAACAATAAAGAACCAAACAGAATTCTAAAAATGAAGAATACAATGATTGAATTTAAAAATTCAAGAGAAAGCCACAAGAGCAAACTGCACCAATTAGTAAGTTAGGATGCAGAACTGTGAAATTTCCAGTCAGAAGAACAAAATGACAAAAAAGTGAAAAAGGGAGAGGAAAGCCTATATGAATTATAGGAGGTCATGAAGAGATCAAACTTTCACATAATGTAAGCTGCAGAAGGAGAAGAAAGGCCACAAAGATCTTTACCAGCCTCTTGGAGCCTTCCCAGGGCCTGTATGGCCTGACAACAAAGACTCAAAGGTGTCATTTTCTGCATTCCATTCTCATCTCTAGCACCCTCCTCTGCAATTCCCAGCTGTCCATCTGAATTCCTTTTATGTGATGTCATCAGGCCAATCACAGTACTCAGGACATTTCTTTCTTTCAGGCAACCATGTACTGTGCGGCCTGCTGTCCAATGTCTGAGAACGTACGTACTTTGCTCAGGTTATACTGAGAAGATATATGCCATTCTTGATAACTCCAGCATGGCTGAAAACAGAAGCCATTTTACATAATAGGGAACCAGTTAGGAATATGCCAGAACAGTACTGGCAGCTCATAATAAATTATATTTCCCTGGGATCCAAGAAAGAGCTGTTATTACCCACAAACTGCTTGATTTTATATTTTAAGTTAAACATGGATGTACCAAGACAGACAATCAAATATCACAGTATTTTAGCTAGCTTTACTAGTTTCTAAATCGCTCAAATGATGAAAGATAATAAAAGTAAGAAAGAGGAAGTTAAAGGGCTAGACAAAAAGAAAAAAAAAGACTACTTCTTCATTTGCAATACATTTGTCACAGCCTTTCCTTCTCCTAAACAATATGCTGATGCTATAGCAGTGATTATCAAACATTTTATTGGAACCCACTCAGAATAAGTTCATAAATGCAATACTTCTGACCACTTCCATGAAAGTCATCCTAGACAAAGCCTCACCTGGATTATTACAACAGTTATCCAAGAGTTCTCCTCACTTCTGCCCTCACCAAAGCAGCCCACGAGCTCATCTCAGAAGGTAAATCCTATTATTCTTGCAATGTCATTGTCAGACAGGCAAATGCAAGTTGGGACATTTTACAAAAGAACTGGCCAGAGCTCATCAGAAGTTCATGACAAGAAGATGCCCAGGAGCCTTCACAAACAGGAGGAAACTGAGGATGCAGAACAAGCAAATGCAACGTAGGCTTCTCTCAAATGGGTGCTGGAACAGGAAAGTGACTTTAACGGGAAAACTGGAAATCTGAATAAAGTCTACAGTTCAGAGTAATAGCCTAATTTCTAGATTGTGATAAATGTATTACAGCTGTATAAGCTGTTAGCTTCACAGCAAGCAGAGTGCAACTTTTCTTTGCAACTTTTCTCTAACTCTAAAATTATTCCAAAATAAGGTTCTTTTAAAGTGCCTTTAAAAAATAGTAATTCAAGTGTCTTCTCTACTTGAAACACTGAAATCACCATCTACTGTAATTAGAGCAAGGTTTGGTAAAACAGAACTGCCTGTTATTCAAAACTAAAACTTCACTAGACCACAAGCCCACCCATTCACTTATCATCACCCAGGGCTGTTTTCAGGCTAAAATAGCAGAGACTGAACAGCCTGTGAAGTTTAAAATGTTTACCAACGGGTCTTAAAAAATGTACCATAATGTGAGAGAATGAAAAGATGAAAATAAAGTGTTTGTAGATGGGGAGGGGAGGAGGGGGTGAAGGGAGGGCAGAGGTAAGGGGAAAAAATGAGAATCAAGACTTGCCATGTAAAGGTACATGATCCCAACAATGAATGTAACTGTACTGTATCCCTAAAATGTACCAATAAACTCAATAAAATTTAAAAAGAAAAAAAAATGTACTATCCTCCTTGACTTGAGCACAAAAGCAAAGTTCTTCCAGTCACCCATCATATCCCCTGTGATCTTGCTTACCTTTTCTGCCTGCCTCCGCTCCTGAGACGCTCACCAACTCTGCTCCAGAAACTGATGCCCTTCTGTAAAGTTCTGTAAACTGTGTCCAGTAATATGCTCCCCCGGGGCCTTTGCATATACAGTTTCTCAACATTTACTGCCCACTCTGCACCCTTCAGGCCTCTGTCTATGTCCCGACTACCCTAACACACCCTCTCTGGTCAGCCATGTATGCCTCTTCTTTTTCACCCAATTAATCCTCCACGGTGCTTACCACCATTTAACATACTGCACATTGGGAGGTTTTCTGTCATTCTCTATAGTACAAGTTTCAGTAGAAAAAGGTTTTGTTAAATTTATTCAGTGCTATGCCTAACACTCAACACACTGAGTAAATATTTAATTACAAGCAAATTTTATAGGATATATATTATATATGTAATTTTTGCTAGTCATTTGTATGATTTATAACCAATGCATAAATAAACATGTTAAAATCTACCTTCCAGTAAATTACAGGCAAAAGTACTACTAATTCACCAAGGTAGTAACTTATAATTTAAAACCAAGAATGAATTAAGTAGAAAGACAATAATAAGTATAAGAAGACTTGAACATTATCATTAACAGACATCTACAGAAAGAAAACCCACTTGATAACAAAATCCATTCCTTCTAAGTACACAAGAAACACTGCCCAGAACAGACCATACAAGGCTCATAAACAAGTAAAGATTAATTTAAAGGACCTCAATTATACAGACTATGTTCTGTGAGTACAACAAAAGCGAATTAGTAATTGATGACAGAAGGAAATCTGGGGAATTCTCAAACAGACAAAAATATAAAACACATTTTTCAATAACACATGGGTAAAAGAAGAAATTACAACATATTTAGAACATATTTCATCTAAATGAAGGTTAAAACATGACATATTAAAACTCATGGAATGAAGCTAATGTGGTACCTTAGAGGGACATTTATACCTTTTTAAATTGCCTATAAGAAAAAAGATCTCCAAGCAATGCCTAAGCATTCACCTTATAGATCTAGAAAGAGTAAATCCAAAGCAAGCAGAAAGATGACAGTTATTAAGATTATGCTTAGCCTGGGCATTTGATCAATTTAGCACAACTCTGTCTTAATGGGGAGGGTGTAGTTTAGTATTAAGGCCTGGGGTTCAATAACCAGTAAAACGCACACTCACACACAGAGTGGAAATTAATAAAATATAAAACAAATGATTGTCACAGGAAATTTTTCTATTTTACTTGCCAGCCTGTCACAGCAAAAAAATCTCAAGAGGAAGAGGAAATGAGGAAGGACCTGGGGCTGGGAGTGGGAGAATGAAGACAGGAGAGTACGTAGGGTAACACACAAGAACTAGTCGAGTCTGCAGCAAGGTACAAGTTTAACTAAATTTTTTTCAAAACAAAAAAAGCCAGTTGGATAAAAATTCTTATGCACTGCAAATTTCAATTTAAGAGCTTCATCTGTTATCTAACAAATTTTAAAAGGTTTTTAGGAACAGCATTTATTAGGCAATGGAAATAAAAACTATTGAATCTCCAGTACCTTCTTCACTTCAATAATTCAGTACACACCAGTACAATGAGTAAAAGAATACTTATCATGAAATCTGCACTTTCGCCTTTATTAAAAAATAAGTCTAACAGGTGACAGGAGTGGAGCAGAACCACACTGAGGGCTGCTGTGTCTGAGGCTGTTGCTCTCCTTGCTGCTTCAGGGTAGAAAAGAGTTCAAAGCCATCCAGGAACTAAACAACTCCTACACTCAAACAGATTAAACTGTTTATGAAGAGTTCAGTTTTTCTGACATTCCATCCTGGGAAATGCACAATTATCAATGAGAATCAGATACAAACATGGCACAATTTATTTCAAAATATGAATAACTAAAATTCTCAAATTCAGGAGGGATGTGACATGGTTCCAATAACCAGGGGTAACAGGAGGAACTGCACAGACTAGCTGGACTTGAGGGTAGCAGTTTGGCTCTGGGGCAGAAAGACAATCTTTAAGAAAAAAAAAATAGTCTGTCACCTCATTTTCCTGCAAATGAGGAACCTGAAACCCACCTCCCATGACGATTCATAAGAAAGGATCCAGAACTGCAATTACTGAATAAGAAAAGGAAGAGAAACTCAGTAAGTCCTGTGAACAAAACACATACTCTCTCTCCCTACACACACAAGAGGTGAAAAATGTGACCAAATATTTCCCCATTAACTTATAATCAAAAACCCCCCACAGAATTGGAGCAGTTACTACTATACAACAAAACTAAATATTATAAATTACTGTAGTGATTCTAAAATGTGTACAGAAATACAAAGGCCTTAAAATATCTAAGCAATCGTGAAAGGAACAAGATTGGAGAACGTTACCTGCTTTCAATATTTAATATGAAGCTTCAGGGACCAACACAGTCGAGTAGTGCATGAGGAACAAGCACGATTAGCAGAACAGAACAAAGACCCACACTCACATGTTGCTGAGACTTCAAAGGCACCTGGTGACCCTCTGGGGAAGTTCTTCCCAACAAATGGCACTGGAGCAGCTGGATGTCTAGAGGAAAATCTGGATTTGAACGCTCCTTACCACTTAATAAGAACAAATTAACTCAAGATGGATCAGACACCTAACATGAAAGCTAAAGCTAAAGCTGTCAGAGGAGAAAAATCTTCACAGAATGGAGGTAGTAAGAAAGGCGTTCTTTAGGTCATGAGAACAATAATTGTAAAATAAATAAATTAGAGATATCATCTAAATTGAAAACCTCTGCTCATCAAGACAGCGTGAGGAAAATGACAGCACAAGGCATCTACAGACTTGGAGAAAATATTCACACATACACAGTAAACAGGAATATATTTAAAATGCACAAAGAACTCTGATAATTGAAGAGAAAAAAATTTTAAATTGGGAAAATATCGGAAAGGCAGTTCACAAAAGAAGGTATACAAATAAAATGGATTAGTGATGAATAAAGATGTATCAGAGATGTAAACAGAGGTGTAATAAAATACTAAAACTAACAGTGGAATCTAGGTGGTACACATATGGGTATTTTCTGTAAAATTCTTGCAACTTTGTTGGAAGTTTTAAGCTTTTCACAATAAAAAAAATACCAGTGGAAGGTTCTTTCATGAAATTAAGACATATTATAGCAGAAAGACTAGCAAAAGAATCACTAGCACAAGGTAAAATAGTTTCTTATATGAAGGACGGAGAGAAGTGGAAGGATATAAGATGAATTTAGCTCCAGCATCCATGCGTACAGGAAGGAGAGAACAGTGGGTTTTATGTCCGCATGAAGTTTACAGGAAGAGAGAATGTGTTTGACCATACTGGATCTCAAAGGTTTGTTGGCGAGCTTTTAGCTGCTATGACCAAACACCCAACTAAAACAACTGAAAGCAATAAACATTCATTCTGGCTCATGGTTTCAGAAGCATCATTCCATGGTCAGCTGGCTCCACTATTTAATTAAACTTGTGGCCAGGTAGAAACAACCAAAGCAGAAGGCTATGGTGGAGCAAAACTGCTCACCTTAGGCAGCCAGGAAGCAGAGAGACAGGGAAAGAGCCTGAGATGAAGGGCCTAGGGGCCATGCCCTGTGAGCTGCCCAGGAGCGTGTGTGTCTCTAAACTTCCTAGCCAGCCTTCAATCCAATCCAGCTGAGAGTTGAGATTAACCATCACACTCAAGGAAAACCACTCACGTGAACCTTTCATGAGGAAACTAGAAATGTTAGTCCACCAAGCACTGACAAGAGGAACTGTGGAAATGACAAAAGTACTGGCAGAACATATTGAGCACTGTTAATTCAGAACCAGGACAAAAACAAATGGGGAGGTTAGTGGGACAGAACAGCAATGTCCTTCCTACTCTTGACAATATAGAAAGGCAAACAAAACTCAACAAAAATCCAGAGAGGGAAGCAGAAAGAAAAGGTAACCACTGCTCATCTGTACTGGTCTATGTCAGGGGATATTACCTGAAGCAGTATAACAAGTAAAAAATATACTCAGACTATTTGTCGTTACAATGGCAAACACTACACAAAATAATATAATTGGCAAGCAAAGCAGAAGTGAAGGAGGAAGGAAGGAGAAGAAATGTGGAAATATATCAACTTCACTGTTTTCCATGACTTCATTTTCCATAAATACCATCTGAGAAAATAGAAGGGTTACATGAAAGCTGTGTATAGAAGGTTACCATTACAAAGAAGATCACTGGTATAAAAATGTAAACTTCCCAATGTCAAAAAGAGGGACCAAACAGAAAAGCAAGAGAGAATATCCCATAAAATTACAGGACTAAGTAACCATCAGTCAGATCAATATGTATTGAAAAGCTCAACCCATCTCCAAAACAAATCTTTCAGGTTAAATCACAAAGCAAAATCCAAAGCCAGATTGTAAATAAAATATATTTTTAAAATGATGTAGAAAGTAAGGAAAATAAAAGGAAGGATGAAGAAACATTAGATGAAGCAGATCAAAGCTAGCACAGGTCACTCTGTCCTTATTCCTGAGGATGAATTCAGGCCAACCCAAAACTAGCACAACACAAAAGGCACCTAAAATTGACAACTAAGGTAACTCAAATATCTACGCATCAGATACCTTTATCATTTGTGAAACCAAACCCACAAAGGAAAAAAAAAAACAAATACGTGAGGCAGACAATGTTTAGTTCACCTCTCAGCCTGTAACAATTCAAGTGGGGGGAAGAAACACAGCAGGGATTTAGTTCAGTGGTGCTGCTGCCTGCCTTGCAAGTACAAGGTCCTGAGTTTGATCCCCGGTACCAAAAAAAAAACCCAAAAACAAAAAACAAGTGCTGCTTTACAATGAAACAAAACAAAACAAAAAACCCCTCAAAACTAAAAGACTCCAATTTTGGGCCCAAAAGAAAAAAATATCTATGAAATGACAGAAAAAGAATTTAGAATAATCCTCTTAAGGTAGTTCTGTGGATCCCAAAAACATACAGACAGAAAATTAAATGAAATTTGGAAAACAATACATTAAAAAGAGAGAAGTTTGACAAAGAGATAGAAACAATAAAGAACCAAACAGAATTCTAAAAATGAAGAATACAATGATTGAATTTAAAAATTCAAGAGAAAGCCACAAGAGCAAACTGCACCAATTAGTAAGTTAGGATGCAGAACTGTGAAATTTCCAGTCAGAAGAACAAAATGACAAAAAAGTGAAAAAGGGAGAGGAAAGCCTATATGAATTATAGGAGGTCATGAAGAGATCAAACTTTCACATAATGTAAGCTGCAGAAGGAGAAGAAAGGCCACAAAGATCTTTACCAGCCTCTTGGAGCCTTCCCAGGGCCTGTATGGCCTGACAACAAAGACTCAAAGGTGTCATTTTCTGCATTCCATTCTCATCTCTAGCACCCTCCTCTGCAATTCCCAGCTGTCCATCTGAATTCCTTTTATGTGATGTCATCAGGCCAATCACAGTACTCAGGACATTTCTTTCTTTCAGGCAACCATGTACTGTGCGGCCTGCTGTCCAATGTCTGAGAACGTACGTACTTTGCTCAGGTTATACTGAGAAGATATATGCCATTCTTGATAACTCCAGCATGGCTGAAAACAGAAGCTATTTTACATAATAGGGAACCAGTTAGGAATATGCCAGAACAGTACTGGCAGCTCATAATAAATTATATTTCCCTGGGATCCAAGAAAGAGCTGTTATTACCCACAAACTGCTTGATTTTATATTTTAAGTTAAACATGGATGTACCAAGACAGACAATCAAATATCACAGTATTTTAGCTAGCTTTACTAGTTTCTAAATCGCTCAAATGATGAAAGATAATAAAAGTAAGAAAGAGGAAGTTAAAGGGCTAGACAAAAAGAAAAAAAAAGACTACTTCTTCATTTGCAATACATTTGTCACAGCCTTTCCTTCTCCTAAACAATATGCTGATGCTATAGCAGTGATTATCAAACATTTTATTGGAACCCACTCAGAATAAGTTCATAAATGCAATACTTCTGACCACTTCCATGAAAGTCATCCTAGACAAAGCCTCACCTGGATTATTACAACAGTTATCCAAGAGTTCTCCTCACTTCTGCCCTCACCAAAGCAGCCCACGAGCTCATCTCAGAAGGTAAATCCTATTATTCTTGCAATGTCATTGTCAGACAGGCAAATGCAAGTTGGGACATTTTACAAAAGAACTGGCCAGAGCTCATCAGAAGTTCATGACAAGAAGATGCCCAGGAGCCTTCACAAACAGGAGGAAACTGAGGATGCAGAACAAGCAAATGCAACGTAGGCTTCTCTCAAATGGGTGCTGGAACAGGAAAGTGACTTTAACGGGAAAACTGGAAATCTGAATAAAGTCTACAGTTCAGAGTAATAGCCTAATTTCTAGATTGTGATAAATGTATTACAGCTGTATAAGCTGTTAGCTTCACAGCAAGCAGAGTGCAACTTTTCTTTGCAACTTTTCTCTAACTCTAAAATTATTCCAAAATAAGGTTCTTTTAAAGTGCCTTTAAAAAATAGTAATTCAAGTGTCTTCTCTACTTGAAACACTGAAATCACCATCTACTGTAATTAGAGCAAGGTTTGGTAAAACAGAACTGCCTGTTATTCAAAACTAAAACTTCACTAGACCACAAGCCCACCCATTCACTTATCATCACCCAGGGCTGTTTTCAGGCTAAAATAGCAGAGACTGAACAGCCTGTGAAGTTTAAAATGTTTACCAACGGGTCTTAAAAAATGTACCATCATGTGAGAGAATGAAAAGATGAAAATAAAGTGTTTGTAGATGGGGAGGGGAGAAGGGGGTGAAGGGAGGGCAGAGGTAAGGGGAAAAAATGAGAATCAAGACTTGCCATGTAAAGGTACATGATCCCAACAATGAATGTAACTGTACTGTATCCCTAAAATGTACCAATAAACTCAATAAAATTTAAAAAGAAAAAAAAATGTACTATCCTCCTTGACTTGAGCACAAAAGCAAAGTTCTTCCAGTCACCCATCATATCCCCTGTGATCTTGCTTACCTTTTCTGCCTGCCTCCGCTCCTGAGACGCTCACCAACTCTGCTCCAGAAACTGATGCCCTTCTGTAAAGTTCTGTAAACTGTGTCCAGTAATATGCTCCCCCGGGGCCTTTGCATATACAGTTTCTCAACATTTACTGCCCACTCTGCACCCTTCAGGCCTCTGTCTATGTCCCGACTACCCTAACACACCCTCTCTGGTCAGCCATGTGTGCCTCTTCTTTTTCACCCAATTAATCCTCCACGGTGCTTACCACCATTTAACATACTGCACATTGGGAGGTTTTCTGTCATTCTCTATAGTACAAGTTTCAGTAGAAAAAGGTTTTGTTAAATTTATTCAGTGCTATGCCTAACACTCAACACACTGAGTAAATATTTAATTACAAGCAAATTTTATAGGATATATATTATATATGTAATTTTTGCTAGTCATTTGTATGATTTATAACCAATGCATAAATAAACATGTTAAAATCTACCTTCCAGTAAATTACAGGCAAAAGTACTACTAATTCACCAAGGTAGTAACTTATAATTTAAAACCAAGAATGAATTAAGTAGAAAGACAATAATAAGTATAAGAAGACTTGAACATTATCATTAACAGACATCTACAGAAAGAAAACCCACTTGATAACAAAATCCATTCCTTCTAAGTACACAAGAAACACTGCCCAGAACAGACCATACAAGGCTCATAAACAAGTAAAGATTAATTTAAAGGACCTCAATTATACAGACTATGCTCTGTGAGTACAACAAAATCGAATTAGTAATTGATGACAGAAGGAAATCTGTGGAATTCTCAAACAGACAAAAATATAAAACACATTTTTCAATAACACATGGGTAAAAGAAGAAATTACAACATATTTAGAACATATTTCATCTAAATGAAGGTTAAAACATGACATATTAAAACTCATGGAATGAAGCTAATGTGGTACCTTAGAGGGACATTTATACCTTTTTAAATTGCCTATAAGAAAAAAGATCTCCAAGCAATGCCTAAGCATTCACCTTATAGATCTAGAAAGAGTAAATCCAAAGCAAGCAGAAAGATGACAGTTATTAAGATTATGCTTAGCCTGGGCATTTGATCAATTTAGCACAACTCTGTCTTAATGGGGAGGGTGTAGTTTAGTATTAAGGCCTGGGGTTCAATAACCAGTAAAACGCACACTCACACACAGAGTGGAAATTAATAAAATATAAAACAAATGATTGTCACAGGAAATTTTTCTATTTTACTTGCCAGCCTGTCACAGCAAAAAAATCTCAAGAGGAAGAGGAAATGAGGAAGGACCTGGGGCTGGGAGTGGGAGAATGAAGACAGGAGAGTACGTAGGGTAACACACAAGAACTAGTCGAGTCGGCAGCAAGGTACAAGTTTAACTAAATTTTTTTCAAAACAAAAAAAGCCAGTTGGATAAAAATTCTTATGCACTGCAAATTTCAATTTAAGAGCTTCATCTGTTATCTAACAAATTTTAAAAGGTTTTTAGGAACAGCATTTATTAGGCAATGGAAATAAAAACTATTGAATCTCCAGTACCTTCTTCACTTCAATAATTCAGTACACACCAGTACAATGAGTAAAAGAATACTTATCATGAAATCTGCACTTTCGCCTTTATTAAAAAATAAGTCTAACAGGTGACAGGAGTGGAGCAGAACCACACTGAGGGCTGCTGTGTCTGAGGCTGTTGCTCTCCTTGCTGCTTCAGGGTAGAAAAGAGTTCAAAGCCATCCAGGAACTAAACAACTCCTACACTCAAACAGATTAAACTGTTTATGAAGAGTTCAGTTTTTCTGACATTCCATCCTGGGAAATGCACAATTATCAATGAGAATCAGATACAAACATGGCACAATTTATTTCAAAATATGAATAACTAAAATTCTCAAATTCAGGAGGGATGTGACATGGTTCCAATAACCAGGGGTAACAGGAGGAACTGCACAGACTAGCTGGACTTGAGGGTAGCAGTTTGGCTCTGGGGCAGAAAGACAATCTTTAAGAAAAAAAAAATAGTCTGTCACCTCATTTTCCTGCAAATGAGGAACCTGAAACCCACCTCCCATGACGATTCATAAGAAAGGATCCAGAACTGCAATTACTGAATAAGAAAAGGAAGAGAAACTCAGTAAGTCCTGTGAACAAAACACATACTCTCTCTCCCTACACACACAAGAGGTGAAAAATGTGACCAAATATTTCCCCATTAACTTATAATCAAAAACCCCCCCACAGAATTGGAGCAGTTACTACTATACAACAAAACTAAATATTATAAATTACTGTAGTGATTCTAAAATGTGTACAGAAATACAAAGGCCTTAAAATATCTAAGCAATCATGAAAGGAACAAGATTGGAGAACGTTACCTGCTTTCAATATTTAATATGAAGCTTCAGGGACCAACACAGTCGAGTAGTGCATGAGGAGCAAGCACGATTAGCAGAACAGAACAGAATAAAGACCCACACTCACATGTTGCTGAGATTTCAAAGGCACCTGGTGACCCTCTGGGGAAGTTCTTCCCAACAAATGGCACTGCAGCAGCTGGATGTTTAGAGGAAAATCTGGATTTGAACGCTCCTTACCACTTAATAAGAACAAATTAACTCAAGATGGATCAGACACCTAACATGAAAGCTAAAGCTAAAGCTGTCAGAGGAGAAAAATCTTCACAGAATGGAGGTAGTAAGAAAGGCGTTCTTTAGGTCATGAGAACAATAATTGTAAAATAAATAAATTAGAGATATCATCTAAATTGAAAACCTCTGCTCATCAAGACAGCGTGAGGAAAATGACAGCACAAGGCATCTACAGACTTGGAGAAAATATTCACACATACACAGTAAACAGGAATATATTTAAAATGCACAAAGAACTCTGATAATTGAAGAGAAAAAAATTTTAAATCGGGAAAATATCGGAAAGGCAGTTCACAAAAGAAGGTATACAAATAAAATGGATTAGTGATGAATAAAAGATGTATCAGAGATGTAAACAGAGGTGTAATAAAATACTAAAACTAACAGTGGAATCTAGGTGGTACACATATGGGTATTTTCTGTAAAATTCTTGCAACTTTGTTGGAAGTTTTAAGCTTTTCACAATAAAAAAATACCAGTGGAAGGTTCTTTCATGAAATTAAGACATATTATAGCAGAAAGACTAGCAAAAGAATCACTAGCACAAGGTAAAATAGTTTCTTATATGAAGGACGGAGAGAAGTGGAAGGATATAAGATGAATTTAGCTCCAGCATCCATGCGTACAGGAAGGAGAGAACAGTGGGTTTTATGTCCACATGAAGTTTACAGGAAGAGAGAATGTGTTTGACCATACTGGATCTCAAAGGTTTGTTGGCGAGCTTTTAGTTGCTATGACCAAACACCCAACTAAAACAACTGAAAGCAATAAACATTCATTCTGGCTCATGGTTTCAGAGGCATCATTCCATGGTCAGCTGGCTCCACTATTTAATTGAACTTGTGGCCAGGTAGAAACAACCAAAGCAGAAGGCTATGGTGGAGGAAAACTGCTCACCTTAGGCAGCCAGGAAGCAGAGAGACAGGGAAAGAGCCTGAGATGAAGGGCCTAGGGGCCATGCCCTGTGAGCTGCCCAGGAGCGTGTGTGTCTCTAAACTTCCTAGCCAGCCTTCAATCCAATCCAGCTGAGAGTTGAGATTAACCATCACACTCAAGGAAAACCACTCACGTGAACCTTTCATGAGGAAACTAGAAATGTTAGTCCACCAAGCACTGACAAGAGGAACTGTGGAAATGACAAAAGTACTGGCAGAACATATTGAGCACTATTAATTCAGAACCAGGACAAAAACAAATGGGGAGGTTAGTGGGACATAACAGCAATGTCCTTCCTACTCTTGACAATGTAGAAAGGCAAACAAAACTCAACAAAAATCCAGAGAGGGAAGCAGAAAGAAAAGGTAACCACTGCTCATCTGTACTGGTCTATGTCAGGGGATATTACCTGAAGCAGTATAACAAGTAAAAAATATACTCAGACTATTTGTCGTTACAATGGCAAACACTACACAAAATAATATAATTGGCAAGCAAAGCAGAAGTGAAGGAGGAAGGAAGGAGAAGAAATGTGGAAATATATCAACTTCACTGTTTTCCATGACTTCATTTTCCATAAATACCATCTGAGAAAATAGAAGGGTTACATGAAAGCTGTGTATAGAAGGTTACCATTACAAAGAAGATCACTGGTATAAAAATGTAAACTTCCCAATGTCAAAAAGAGGGACCAAACAGAAAAGCAAGAGAGAATATCCCATAAAATTACAGGACTAAGTAACCGTCAGTCAGATCAATATGTATTGAAAAGCTCAACCCATCTCCAAAACAAATCTTTCAGGTTAAATCACAAAGCAAAATCCAAAGCCAGATTGTAAATAAAATATATTTTTAAAATGATGTAGAAAGTAAGGAAAATAAAAGGAAGGATGAAGAAACATTAGATGAAGCAGATCAAAGCTAGCACAGGTCACTCTGTCCTTATTCCTGAGGATGAATTCAGGCCAACCCAAAACTAGCACAACACAAAAGGCACCTAAAATTGACAACTAAGGTAACTCAAATATCTACGCATCAGATACCTTTATCATTTGTGAAACCAAACCCACAAAGGAAAAAAAAAACAAATACATGAGGCAGACAATGTTTAGTTCACCTCTCAGCCTGTAACAATTCAAGTGGGGGGAAAAAACACAGCAGGGATTTAGTTCAGTGGTGCTGCTGCCTGCCTTGCAAGTACAAGGTCCTGAGTTTGATCCCCGGTACCAAAAAAAAAACCCAAAAACAAAAAACAAGTGCTGCCTTATGGGCCAAGGATTTAGCTCAGTGGTGCTACCACCTGCTTCACAAGGGCAAGGTCCTGAGATTGATCCCTGGTACAAAAAAAACAAACAAAAAAACCCCCCCAAAACCAAAGGAAGCTAAAACACAATGGGGTACATTCCACTGATATAAGAACCCCATAGACCAAAAATTTCTTTTTAAGTGTACACAGAATACTCACAAAAACTGAGCCACAAGAAATCAGAAACTGAAGTTGGCACTGTATGGATGATGTTCTCTACTCAAAGATGCCATCCAGTTATACATAAAAAACCAACCCAGAGATGGGGTAAAATGAACGATGGGGAAATCACAGATCTTTTCAGTGTATCTTTTTATATAGTTTTTTTAGAAGCAGAGTAATGTTTCACATAACCTGTCCCATTCAAAAATTATGCATAAGTCAAAATGGTAAACAAACAACAACAAACTTTAGTCCATTAACAATGAATAAAATAACCACACTGAAAGGGATAGGGAAGGCAAGAACTAATCCAAACAATTTTGGAAAACAGTAAGACTGAAGATACTGTAAGACTGAAGACAGAAGAATTGGCTGGGTGTGGTGACACCTGCCTGTAACCTCAGCACTTGGGAGAGGCTGAGGCAGGATGATTCTTAGTTTGAGGCCAGCCTGGGCAACAAAGCAAGTTAAGGCCAAGCTGGACTGTATTGTAAGACAGAAAGACAGAAAGACAGAGACAGACAGAGACAGAGAGAGACAGAGAGAGAGAGAAAACAGACAGAAATGAGACAGAACTCTAGCATATAATAGTTACTAATACATGTTATTCTAGGGACAGGGTTAAAATACAAAACCACTTTATGTTTATTTTGGACTGAAAAGAAGATAGATATAACATGATGGCCAGGTTTTCTGTGCCAACTGAAAATAATGTAGCCGAATTCCAAAATCCAGATGAGGATATGCAGGTATCTGAGCCCAGGCCACTTGCCTGAGCGGCTAAAGCAAATACTTAGCATTTTTAGTTTCCAGAGCAAGAAAGAAGCACTTCATCCCACTAAGAACAAGGCAGAGGATTCCCCAAATATAACAATGCAGCAGGAAAAAATTTTTCTGCCAAAATCAAGAGTAAACATTTTGCAAAAAATGAGTGATATATATAAATAATAATATAATACATAAGAGCATAAAATACATAAAATGCAGCATACAGACTAACAAAGAATCATCAGAATACAAAAACCATAATTAAACTGTAAGTAAAAATAAACACAGGAATGATACAATTTGAAGGTCACACTTAAGATTCAACCCAGGACCCCTTAGGGCAGCTAGAACTCATTTCACTCAACTCCTTGTGAGATTCAGAACAGAATCAGTGACCTTTCAAATAATGCAAGGAGTCAACTGTTTAAAACTTTGCATGTTCTAAAAGTGTCTCCTCATATGCTCAGGAGGCCCACAATGGTGAAATGGCCAGAGAGGAACAAAAAACAAAAGTATAGCTAATAATTACTTTTCTGTCTCTCTTGTCCTTCCAGAGGGCCATCTTCTGGTTCTACTAAGAAAAAAACAATTACAAAGAACAGAAAGTGACACAAGAAACAGTGACAAAAATCCTTCAGTGTCTATGCATATTCTCCACTTTTTCATCCTTCATTTTCTCATGTTGAAATGGACCAGAAATAATTCATGCTTTTATAAAAACTCCTAATTCACTTGACAGTGTTTGAAATATTTGTGACTGCCTGGGTTAAATTTCAAATGAGAGGCAGGGGGTGGCTTTACAAAAGGTGACAAGCTGGGACTTGAAGGATGAAGAATAAGAAAGGAAGAGGTAAAGCCGTAGACTCTCCAATAACAAACAAACTGAGGACACTCAAGATCTCCATGCCGACTGGGAACATGATGATTGCAGCTCATGTCCATAATACTGTGCACCACAGGCAGGAACCCAGAGAGACGCAGTTTGGGAAGGCCAGGTTGACTGAGTTACGGAATGATTAATGCCCATAAAGCATTCAAATATCATTGTCAAGTAAGGAGGTTGAAATAGGAGCTCAGGAAGAACTTGGAGATCTCAATCTGGAAACCATCTTACATGTAAGTCAAGGTCAAAGCTACAGAATACATGCCTGTTACTAATGCCAAAAGGACCCCAGACTACCAGAACACTGATGAGAAAACTAAAATCAAGGTAGAATCAAAAAAAGTGATAATTTTTAATTGCCAAAAGCAAGTCAATGAACTCTTTTATTCCCCTGTTTAGGACACATGTTCTTGATTGAATTTTTATGTGGATATGCAGAAAAATGCTGCCAGAGGATCCTGCAGGGACAGGAATATTCCTGTCATGTGCACGGCATTTTCAGCGCACACCTCTCCGTGTGTGATGTCACCGTGCCTCCCTATAACAATGGTGAGCTCAGAATGTTTTGAACAGGGCATAATTCTCATCATAAAGATGAAGAAATGGAGGCTCAAGTGGCAGAATCCAGCCCCAAACACAAGGTCTCTGACTCCCCACCCTAACGATAGTAGTGAATCTTAGTGGCCCAAAGGCACGACCAAGATGAAAGTCTACAATCTGTGTGTATGTTGTTCTTCATTTTTCAAGTACGTATGGATTTTTTTTTTGTAGCTTTAATGCCTTTTTCTGTGTAAACATTAACATAGTCTCATGGTAAATTGAAAGTCTACAATCTGTGTGTATGTTGTTCTTCATTTTTCAAGTACGTATGGATTTTTTTTTTTGTAGCTTTAATGCCTTTTTCTGTGTAAACATTAACATAGTCTCATGGTAAGTAAACTCTAATTTTATAAAACTGACAAAAGAAAATAATCAGTCCATAATCTGTGCTCTCAAGATACCTGCTACTAGCTGGGCATGGTGGCACACGCCTGTAATCCCAGCGCTCAGGAGCCTGAGGCAGGATCACTATGAGTTCAAGACCAGCCTGGGCTACAGAGTGAGTTCCAGGCCAGTCTCAACTACATAGTAAGACCTTGTCTCAAAAAACCAAAAAAAAAAAAACAAAAAAAAAAAAAAAAAAAACAAAAAAAAAAAAAACAAAAAAAAAACAAAAACAAACAAAAAAAAGAAAGAAAAAAAAGATACCTGCTACTAATAGTTTTAAGTATGTTCTAGTAGTTCATTTTCTGTACACATTTTATGAATGCATGGTAAGAGCTGTATAAATGCGTGTCTGTGTTTGAATATTATTTTTGTAGGACTTGGCAAAAGTTTCCACTGGATCAATTTCTTGAAGCAGAATGATGAGTCACAGTGTATACTTCAAACTTTAGTATCTACCGCCAAGTAACTTTCCGAAGACGTTGTACCCATTTCTACAAATATATAATATGAAACTGACAAATATGATTACTAAAATGTAAAAAATTCTATCAGACAAAAAGCTCACGTTGATATAATAAATGGAACAAAATATTTCAGGTGATTCCCTCATATGTGAAAATTTCTTACAAATCAAAACATAAAACTAAAACAATAAGCAAAGATAATAAGCAATCAAAAAAGCAACATTTAATTCCACACAGTAAAGAAGTGTAAATTAAAGAAAAGAAAAGCATTATTTTTCACCCATCAAATTGGCCTCCCAAAAATTGAAAGAATAGAAAAACGCGTTCTTTGGAAGAGTAATAATTCAACTTCTGCAAGTCATTTTGGCCATGTATGAATATTTTAATAATTATAAACAGAGCCAGAATACAAATGCACAATAACTTATTATTTAAATGCACTGTTGCTAACTATAAGAATTTTCAAATACACTGTCACTCAAAAAATTTTAAAATTATGTTTAAACCATACAACGGAACATTTCATATCTATAAAATGATATTTGGTCATTTTAGCATAAAAAGTATTCATGGCATGAAAATACTTATATATGTATTCATATATATGTATCCTAGGCATAAGAAAAATATCTTAATACAAAATATTAAGATATAAAGAATTAATTATAATTCTATCTGCACAGAGGAATGACAGTTTACATGATTGTTTTGTACAGTACCCATGTATGAAGGAAAACATTAAAACCATTACCACTTGAAAAGTGATGGGAACTCTGAAAAGCAGGAGTCAGAGGGCCAGAACTAGATTATGTCCTGGATCTTTTTCCATTCAGAAACTGAACATGACAACTAAGGAAATGCTACAAAGGAGTTGTTTCCTGTGAGTTAAGAAAAACTTGTTCAAGATTTATTATTTCCCTAGATCTTTCTGGGAGACTATATTACAATAAGTGTATTTCTCATTCATACGATTTTTTACTTCTCTAATATGGTGGTTACATCTTGGAAGAAGGGGTAGGGGGTGGGAATAAAAGATAATAAAATCCTAGTCCAGGCTAAACCTTCTTTAGGTTTCAGGATTCCCAAAGAAAAAATCAGTGCAAATCTCCAAATTTAGGCCTCAGACCTAGAAATGGACATTTGTTCTTTAGGATCTATGTGTATAATATTATCCTACTGACATCAAATATTACCAATTCTGATTTATAAATGGAGAAGAAAAGTTAAAGCATACACAGCACACTGGATTTACAGTAAACTATCAAACAGCATTGCTTACCTAAGCTTTACTCACCATTCTTAAATGCTCATAAAAGCATACCCAAATATTCAATCATGCCTTCAACTCTTTTGTTTACATATTATAGAAAAAAGTTAAATAATTACCTCTCCTATGAAGACTACTATAACACAGTCCAACTTCTCTTCGGGATACAGATTATCAATAAGGGAATGAAGAGTTTCTATGAGGTAAGATTTAACTTCTCTCTTCACTGTGGGAATTCCCATTACTATTGAAACTGAAACAAAATAATATAATAATTATATAAAAACACGTTACAGGACAATATCGAAAAACACTGCTATTTCCAAAGTATTACACCTTCTTAAACCGATAGGAATATCAGTTTGAGGGATTCTACTTCAATTTCAGCAAGAAAAATAAAGGATACAAGGGGCATATAACACTATAATTCTGTTCCATATGGCTTACCTATTAAAATATGTAATGTCAGAAGACTGATAAAAATAAGAGATTAAACCTCACGCTAAACATAAGTGCTATATAAACAGCATATTTTATTGTACAACAAAACTTAAAAATCGACATATTCAAGAAATAATGTCTTACATATCAACTCCAAGGATATAACAACTGAGATGGGTATAACATCACTTCTGTGGTTGCCTTGCCAAAAATGCATAACCTCAACCTAGCCAGGAAGAAACACCAGACAGATCCAAACTGGGGAACAGTCCAACCCTCCAGTGCTCTTTCAAGGGTCAAAGTCATAGAAGATAATGAAAATCTGTCCTGGGTTGCAAAAGGCTAAGGAAACATAACAATTAAATGAAATATGGAATCCTGAGTTGGAACCTGGAGCAGAAAAATGGTGATGATGAAAATACCAATACGTGAATAAGAGCTCAGGTTAGTTAATAACCTCAGGTCAATGTTCATCTCCTGGTTTGCTCATTGTACTATGGTTGTCTGAATACTTGGAGACACTGCTTGCAAACATAAGGAAACTTTGTACACTGCAGGTCTAAAATGACTATATTGCTTGTTCTGAATGCAAATCTCTTCCTACATAATACACAGGGGAACAATTTAGGCACAATGTGAATTTTACATTTGCTTATGTAAAGCATCCCCTCTGAACTACCCACTAAGTGAATAATAGAAAATTGTACCTAGCTGGACCAAATTCAGAAACAGAACCAAACCATGCAGAAATACACACAATGGATACATTTTAAACATCTATTAGTGGCCTCAGTTTACCACATGCAAAGAACCATCCCATCCACATCAGGTGTTACAGCTACTTAAGACCTCAGATCACCTGCCCTGCCCCTCAGCAGGGTAACTCGAAGGAGCTACCTACCTGCATTCACCTTAACAAGCAAACCAGGAGTCTTCCAAGGCAGAGTACCATATGTATTGTAGTATCTGTGTACTTATCATTCACCATGTATAAACCTGTACTAATATCTTTATTAAGTTATCGTTTTTATGTGCAACTAATAACATTGGAATGTTATGACCCTAATTCCACTTTTCTCATTTTATAGTATAATTTTGTATTGTGCAGTCATTTGAGGGAACATACATGCTCTAAAATTGCCAGTATTTCAAAATGAGTTTTTAAAAATTACACCTTAAAGTCTTAGTATTCCATGTGCTATATGTCAGTAGAGAAGTTTTTCTCAAGTGTTAAAAATAATTTAATCTGAATTATGGAACATTTATAAGAGACACTATAAAAGAATTCATAGAATCCCAAAGCTGGAAGGAAATTTGAAGGTCACAGACCAATTAATCTACCATCACGATTTTGCAGACAAGAATACTAAAGTACCAAGGGTTTAGGGAGCTGCTCCTGAGGTTCCAGGTCATGCCCCTCTTCCCTTTTAGGAAGGAAGAGTCATCATGACTCAAAAAGGGATCTGCTCTACTGGTTCTTCATGTATTAAGAACATCTATTAAAGGCAAGGTTCTCCTCTAGGTGTCAGGCATATAAATGGTGAACAGTATAAATCAGACCCCTGTGCTCTCTGGGTCTATGTAGAAGTGGGGGCCTGAGTGTAATCAGAGAGGTTGATGTGGACTAAACAAATTTTAATGAGGTCAGTGAGAAAGGGTGATGAACTGGGGAGACTGTGATTGTGGAAGGCCTCGCCTCTTTGATACCAACTGAGCTGGTAATGAACAAAGAGAAAGAGCTGAGAAAGAACATTCCAGAAGAGGAAACAGCAGGGTCCTGAGGGCATAATGCTCTTGACATAGTCAATAAATAGCAGGAAGAGAATGCATCTGAAGCAGAGTAAGCCTTGACTCAGGTTAATTAGTCAGGAGTCAGGTCACATAAAACAAACAGTTTGACTTCTGAGCATGAAAGAAAGCCATCCAAGGATGTAGGCAGGGAGCAATGTTATCCAACTCATAATTTTAAGGGAATACCAAGTTTTGTAAAAAGTCAAAGCACTGTTTTAAGAGGAGCAACATCTTTGGGAAGATCAATTATGAAGTAACTGTACTAATTACAGGACAAGGGGTTTAAAGTAGGAGATCTGAAGAGATGGAGGCTTGAGAATGCCTGGAAACACCACCCCACGTGGGCTGCAGCAAGTGAGGGGAGAGGTCAAGGACAACTCAGAATAAGGTGTGGGGGGGTGTCTTCTCAGAGCAACACATCTGGGAGGGCAGGGCACCAAATCTAGATTTCCATTTTGGCCATGTTACCTTGAGATGCTAAAAGACAGGGTGAGTTACCCTGGAAGCAGATTTCCATACACTTTGATCTACCTCAGAATTTAAATTTGGGATGTTTCGAGGTAGGGAGGCACTCAGTGGTAGAGTTTCACTTCCCATTTATGAGGCTCTAGGTTCCACCCCCAGCATCACATACACACACACTCTCTCTCTTAGAATATAGATTTAAAAGAGTAACTATGATAAGAAGCGTTCCTAGGCAACACTAACTCAGGTGAAGTTCAAAGACTTTGAAGAAAAAGCAAACACGCTATTCCAGAGTATGCAAACAAATGTGGACCAAAGTAATAATGCAAATTCTATATTCTCTACCACTCTTGGGATTTTTCATCTCTTTTATCTTGCTTTTGTTTAGATGGCATGTTTAAAAAATAAACTTTTTTCCTCAAATATAGTCTTGTTTTGATGCTGAAATTTAAATTCATTAGTTCAAACTAAGACACTCAAAAGACTCCGAAAGCACTGAAAATGAAAGTACTGATTTTGACCAAACTTACAGAATTAGAGTAACTGTGTTTGTGGTATTCACAAAATGACCACAAAATAGGTGGTTTTCCCTGCCTTCCAACCCATGGTAAAACTGCACTTCTTGGTCCCTTCCTGGTTAGGAGAGTGAGGACACAAATGTGACTAGTGAGGACAGCCCACAGGTGACCACATGTGCCCTCTGGGGTGCTTCCGTCTGAAACCTTTAGGTTGTCTGGTCGCCTTGGCAAGGCAACACAATGGGAACTGCTCTGTCAGCCTGGGTCTCTGAGAATCAGTGAGGAGGGAGGAGGAAGCCCTCTCACCCATGAAGGGCTTTTACTATTGGCAAAAACAAACATTTGTTATGTAAACCACTAAGATTGGGGGTTATCAGGTATCACAGCCTAACCCAGCCTATTCCTGTGTGACACACAAATCTTCTGTCAGTTACAGACGAGAAAATATTTGTATCCTAAGGCTGGATTTTTTGACACACAAATCTTCTGTCAGTTACAGACGAGAAAATATTTGTATCCTAAGGGGCTGGATTTCAAGGAAAATAAATACAAAGTGTGACTGAAAAATACAGTGAACATTAAAAGTTTTTAAAATTTATTACAGTAAAAATCATATTGCTATTAATCCCAAAATACTCATCTTCACGTTGAACACCCTTTCTCATTCTCACCGCTTTCTTGAAGCAGTTCTGGGAGTCCTCTTTCATGACTTGAGTTGTGCTACTGCAGCTGCCTCAATGTTCTGAATGAATTCAAAACATTTCCCTTCCATGGTCACTTGATTTTGGGGGAAGAATCACAAGTTTCATGGTGCCAGATCCAGTGAATAGGATGGATGAGGACGTGTTACAATGTTTTTTATGAGCTTGACTTTTGACTGGATGGCACTTGGCAGCAGCATTCTCCATACTTATCACACCTTGTAAAGGCCCTCAGGAAAGAAGACACAGAACTGGCTCCAGAAAGTGCCAAGAACAACGGGACAAGTGTGTCTGAAGCAAGCAGGAGTTTGAGAGGGATTCACGGCAGTGTGGTTTTTGCTGTAATCAACTTCTAATTTAAACATTCATCGTCTATTTTAACCACATCTCATATGTCAGCAAAGCAAAGAATATGCTAATCTATAGAGAACCAAGAAATCAAACAGAAATAGAACCAGAGTTGGCTAAGTATTTTGTTTCATGAACTGTTCAGTATTTCCAATTCAAGTATTAAATGTTTGTATCTCAAGACTTGCCATGTAGAGGTACATGATCCCAACAATGAATGTAACTGTACTGTATCCCTAAAATGTACCAATAAACTCAATAAAATTTAAAAAAAATAAAAAATAATAATAATAAAATAAATGTTTGTATGTAATATTTACTATGTACTAGACAACCGGAAATACAATCATAAGATTGATAAGGCCCCTAACTCTTGTGTTTATGACTTGGCAAATAGTAACTGTTGCTATTTCCGTTTTCTTTCACTTTCCTAGGAGGTTTTCAAACTCTAGTGTGTATTTCCTTTAAAATAAAAAAAAATTTAGGCACTATCTTTATTTGACATTCTTAATCTTTAATTAGTCTACCTTCAGTTATAACTAAATTATGTTCCTTTTAAAATATTCATTGGTAGTCAAATATTTTTAGCCCATCATGTTCCCTTATGGCTTGACTTTGGTCATCTATTCTTCATTCCTTTCCTTCTACTCCAGGGTAGTATTCTGATTCTACTTGCTTGATGCATCTTCTGTGTCTCCATCTTTCCCAGTGTCATTTTTCTCTTTTGAGGGAAATTAACTTCTGGAGAACTTTCAAGGCTCAGCCCTGGGTCTCCAGTGATCTCACTTACACACATCTTAACAACTACTCACTCACAATGACTCAGAAAATTAAATGAACTTACTCCAAGATCTTACCTTGGAGTCCCTTATCTTAATATACAGTGAGCTGACATCTTCACTGCAATGTGTCAAAATCACCTAGAAACTCACCATATCCAAATGTAATATATGATCTCCTCTTACAAACCAATGCAGTAAAACATCTGTCACCTATCTTCCCCCACCACACTCAGGCTATCCAGAAACTAGGACTTATCCTCGACCACTCCTTCAACCTCAATCCAGAAATCCACTCAGTCGCTTTCTTATGTTCCCACATATTCCAAACAACTCCTGAATCCACCTTCCTTCCATCTCTTCTACCCAATCCAAGTCCATCCTCCCTCAAGTGGTCACTGAAACAGCCTCTTATCTCATCTTCCACATCTGCTCTTCTTCACATACTCCATTATTCTTCCCACTGCAGGAAATGTGACCTTCACAAAATTCAAATCCCATCAAGTCATCCTTCGGAAGTGCTGTTTAAACCCTTCAGTGGCTTCCTACTGCTCTTAGGATACAAACTGAAACCCTACAGCCATTCTAAAAGGCCCTTTGCCACTTGGCCTTGACTTGCATTTCTAGCCTCATCTTGTTCTGTGCTTCTCCTCATGCTACACTTCACCACTGAGGATCTTCTTTCATCTTCTAGAATATTCCATGCTCCCTTCCATCACAAGACTGCTGTGGTGCTCTTCTCCTTTTCTGGAATATTCTTTTCTTCCAAATATAAGATATAAGAACAATGACCTCCCAAAGATGACCACGCCTTAAATCCTGGAACCTGAATGTTACCTCGAAGGAGCTCTTGAAATGGGAAGAATGATCGGGATTATGTAGTGAGCTCACCATAACCACAAGGGCTACACAGAGGAAGGCCAGGGGGAGAGGAGGGAGCATATAAGTACAGAAGCAAAAGGGTTACAGTTGGAGAATGATTTGAAGACACTTATGCTTGGAAGATGAAGGAAAGTTCCACAAAACAATGTGGGTGGCCTATGGAAGCTGGAAAGCACAAGGAATTATTTTATCCAGAGCTTCCAAGAGGAACATACCCCCGAGAACACCTTAATGTTAGGACTTTTCTCCAAAACTGTAAGACAACAAATTTGTTTTACCTCGTTGAGGTAATAGTGATTTGTTACAGCAAGAATAGGAAACTAATGCACCCACCTTCCTTTATAAAAGACAGTCTACTGCTCTCAGGTGAAATGTATTAAGATTTTCCTAAATTCTTTAATTAGGCCACAGACCTCTTTCACGTGTTCTCAAAGCAGTCGTTACATCACTAACTTAAACTGTAATTATACGAGTATTTTAGTAACTTATTTGACTAATGCACATCTCCTTACCATAGAGAAGCTCAAGACTAAGACCCACCCACCCAAATTCTGTTAGCCAAAGTCCCTAGCAAGGTGCCTGGCACATGGCAGGTGCTCAGGGACTTGGACTTCAGCAGGTAAAGAAACACCTGCTGTCCCCCATGAGCAGGGTGCTTCCAAACCAGGGGATAACCTGACTCACCTTTTTCCAGCCCTGCAACTCTGCACTGAGAGGCTTTTTTTGGAAGAGGTAGGTGCTTCTTCAACTCAGAGACATTTTCTTCTGGTATTTGATTACTTCTTCCCTGGGCTCTTTGCTCTCCCCTTCCATTCCTCATGCACTTTATGCTGCATGCTGAAAGAACTATACCGCTCCACCCTTCTGATCACTAATCTGATCTTTAGCTGCTTCTGCTCTTAACCGGGCCATCTAGACAGAAGTTTTAAATATAATTATCAAAATAAGAAAGACAAAGTTTTCTAACTGATCTTTTCAATCTCACCATTCCATGGTGAGCTGTCCTCTGCCACTCCTCCTCTAAAAATACACAGGTTATGTTTTCTTTTCAAATCACACTCTGCTCTGCAGACTCAGTTTTTGTGAGGACTGGACTGCCGTGGTGTTGATCCTGACCCGTGGGAAGGTCTACTTGGAGGAGTCTGCCCCTCTGTAGTTGCTGAGTCTGTCCTCTGCCTAAGTAAACTTTGCGGGAAGACATGGTTGGCGCTGGTTAGTGAGAAGGCAGTGTTCCGTTCAGAGGTGAGAATTCCAATCCCCTCCCTGGATAAAGGCCACTGGGAATACTGATCCCCCTTCTCTAGTCTGAGGAAGAAACCCCTGCTCCCTAATTAATCAGCCTAGCCACTAAGAACAGAATCTTTAGCAGGAAGCTTTGGCTCAAAGAACAGAAGTACGTTTTTGCGGGGAAGGGGTGCAAAAGGGTCTTTGCTATGTAGTCCAGGCTAGCCTTGAACTCGGGACAATCCTCCTGCCTCAGACTCCCCAGTGCTGGGATTACAGGCGTGCATCACCATGCTAGGCAAGACCTTGAAAGTTTTAAATGACTTTAAAAACACTTCTATTTTGTTTTTATTTGCTATTCTTATTAGTGAAGATATAGTCTAAGCCAATAAAACCACAACTGGCTAAGGCATCTTACCTAAATACTATCAAAAGGAGAGACAATATTCGTATCTAAAATAAGTGTTATAAAGAAATTAATTTAGAGTTCCTATACATCTTGTTAGTCCATGTATCTAGCTTCTGCAGAATGCCTGGCCTCAATATATGTTTCTCGGCTCAATAAAGAAATGGAAGAATGAACTAGTCTGAACATGATGCTTTAAGAGTTACCACTTCCAGCAAGGGGTGGTGGCATTTGCCTATTATCCCAGCACTGTAGGAGGCTAAGGCAGGAAGATCACAAGTTTAAACCCAGCCTGAGCAATTCAGTGCCTTAGCAAGACCTTGTCTCAAAATAAAAATCTACAAAGGACTGGAGATGAAGCTCAGTGTGAAGGTTCTGGGATCACTCCCCAGTACAAAAAAAGGCGGGGAGGGTTCCATCTCTTTAGGAAAATACCATGCTATTTTAAAAGATTAATAAAAAAATATGGCAGAACTAAAATATAACAGGATGAATTGCGCTTATAAGTATAGATTAAGAAACAAAAACATGTAACCAAAAGACAGAAAATGCCTAAGATTGCTACTGAATCAGAAGCAGCTTTTCAAAAATATTAATGAAATATAATGAATTTCAATATCTATGAAGTAATCATCTTCTCTCTTGTTTATGGCTTATAAAGGAACAAAATAATACTTTGGTCTCTATGTTTCAAAATCCACAAATAGCCAGGCCCAGTACACCTGATGTTCTGGCTACTTGGGAGGCTGAGGCAGGAGTATCACTTGAGGGTTTCAGATCAGCCTGGCCAACATTAGGAGAACCTGTCTTTTCAAAAAATTAATTTTAAAATAAAATCTATCCAAAAGTTAACAAAGTTAAAATGAAGGAATAAATAGTACAAAGAGTTACAAACAGGTCCCCTAAGGACAATTCAAGTAACTTAGTGGCTCTGACAAAGGAGAGATAAAAATATAAATTATCTTGTGGGTATATTAGAAAAAGGTAGTAAACCACAGTGTTTCTATACTGGCATGAAAAGTGAAATAAGAATGATGACGTATATCCCTCTAAGAAAAAGTAGGACAGAGACCAAGCCTTGCTGGCATGACTGTGAGAGCTATTAATGTTGAAATAAGATACAAGAGAAAAAGCCACCCTCTACCTCCCAAATTTTAAAACAAAAAAATGACAAAGGTTGAACCATTTGGCCCCCTGAACTTCATCATCTTCGGCAGTCTTATTCTAGTCTATGGAGAAAAAGTCCCACTGTTTCCACCTGGGAACTGGACTGAGTTCCCAGTCCCTGAGCACAGACAGAGAAAAGACCTTCCCTCTCTGCTGCCAAGCTCTAACGGTCACCACCGTACCTCAGTCACAAGTCAGACCAGGGGCAGGGCCACAACGTCAACATACCTCCAGTTCTCCCACTGCCGATCTGCACGGCGGGCTGCAGGCTTCCTTCATTCTGTAGTAAGTGAGGCAAATGATGATAAATACTTGGCACTTGAAGAGATTTTTTGCTTGTTAACTCCTTCAGTAGCTTTAAGGTCGTATCTGAAACACAAAAAGCCTAATTAATCCACAGAACACTTTACCTAATAAAAGTTGCTGATTTTATAAAGATAACAGTAAAAATTTACAGAATGTTCTTTCTTAATACACTTTGGTGAGTGGGCTCTCCGTTTAAGGTGCAAAGGACCCCCCTACAATCCAGCCTCCCAGATGGTGCAGATGAAACAGACCGAGGGAGCGGAGGGCAGCAGAAGTGCCCAGAGGAAGTGGAGCACTAACCACTCGCCTCAGAGAAGCCCAGAGCTCAGACCCATGGGACAGACACCAGCGGGCTGTCCACCTACAACAACGCAATGACAGCAAGTATGCTGGCCACCAGTACCCTTTCCTTTCTCTATCTGTTCACGTTTTGCCAACATTTTCCATGGAACATCTCCTGTTTTCTGAAAACCTGAATGGAAACAGGACAAGCTGTGAATATTCAGTACAGATCATAACCTTCAAATAGTGTCAGTTTTTCTTAAGGGAACCAGTAAATCACGTCATTTGTTATGAAAGAAAATTTAGTTTAACCCAGAGTGCACATGTCATCCCAGGTACTCAGGGGACTGAGGCAGGAGAACTGAGTTAGCGGTCAGCCTTGGCTACTTAGCAAGATCCTGCCTCAAAAAAAAAAAAAGCAAAAACAAAAACAAAAAGGCTGGAGATGCAGCTCAGTGGCAGAGTGTTCTCTTAGCCTGAGGTCCCAGGTTCAATCCTCAGTACAGCAAATTTTTCTTTTTTAAATAAAAAAATTTTAAATAGCTTTGGGACTGAGGATGCAGCTCAGTGGTACAGCACTTGCCCAGCATGAGTGAAGTCCTGGGTTCCATTCCCAGTACAGAGGGAAAAAAACCAAAAACCAAACACTTGGTTCAGTTATGCAATATTGTTTTAAAATGTCATTAAAGTAGAATTTAATCTTTCAAACAAGACACCTACGAGTAAGGACTTGTACCCTCAACTCCTTTTAAACTATGACAAAAACTAGCATGGTGGCACATGCCTGTAATCCCAGTATCTTTTGAGGCTGAGGCAAGGTCACAGGTTTGAGGTCAGCAGGGGCTACACAGCAAGTTTAAGACCAGCTTGGACTGTATAGCAAGATCCTGACTCAGGAAACAAACAAGAAAATGAATAAAAACTTTTCACCATCACACAAGAAACAAAACTTTAATTCTGAGTAAGGAAATACAAATTTCATTATGCCATTTTCACCTATCAGATTAGCAGATTAAATATCAAATATTGGTAATAATGCAATGTCTAAGCTACTTAGAACAACATCAAAAGCCCTAAAAAAATTCAGTCCTACTACTCAGTAATTTCCTTTTTAAGAATCTAGCTTTTGCCAGGCACGGTGGTACGTGCCTATGATCCCAGCACTCTGGGAAACTGAGGCAGCAGGAGTACAAGACAAGTTCAAATTCAGCCTGGGAAACTCAGCAAGACCTTATCTCAAAGTGAAAAATTTAAATGGGCAGGGCCTGGGAATGTAGCTGAGTGACAAGGCCTTGCCTTCAATCCTGAGTATAAGAAAAAACAAAAAACAAAAACAACAATAACAAAAAACGCTTTTATGTATTCAACAAATGTTTAGTAGTTTATCTTGTTCTAGGAATGGTACCATAATGTCTGAAAGTCAACAGTCATCAAAACATGCCAATTTTGAAGAAAGTCATTGTCTCAATGAAAATAAGGGCTAACAAAAATGTGATCAATTCATATACAAAGACATTTATCACAGCATTATAAGTTGAGAGGCAAAACAACCCAGGGAAAACTCATTCAACTAAGTGTAAACAAATGTTTATTATGGTATATAACTGGTTACAGCTACTAAAAAAAGCATTCTGAAGAATATTTAATGACACAATAAAAATGCTCACGGTTTCATTTCAAGAGTAAATATTTTGAAGAAAAAAATGCATGGAAAAAAGGACTGGAAGGAAACAAAAAAACTTAACAGAAATCACTTGGCACCATGCTTCTGGGTGGGTTTATCTACATTATTCCATAATTTTAAATATTACTGTGACATAATATACACTTATCAGGAGGGGAAATTGAGATCATAAAACTTTAAAAATGAGGTAAAGTAGTGGATGTCCAGATTAAAGAAATTCATGTTTTTCGTTTCTTTAGAATTTTAAAAATACATTAATCTAGAAAGATAGTGCAGATCTGAAGGCAGCTTAATTACAAACATATATCTATCTGATTATCAGACTAAGAAGATAACAAAAACAAAGAGAAGATAAATGGCATTCATCTTCCTGACCAGACAGCCTCAGAGAAGGGGACCAGGTCAGCTATCTCCAAAAATATCCATTATAAAACCACGTATCTTCCTCATTATTATTAGATGAAAGAGCAGGGATTATTCCACATAGCACAGACTTTTCAGATCCCCATCAAGTCTATATGCAAGTTACCACATAAGCCATCAGCAAGAAGTTAAACTAAATCTCATTCTGAATTTGTTTGCACGAGATGAAGGTTCTTCACTACTGTCAACAAAATTTATATAACTGAACTTTAACTTGTAGTACTCTTTTAAAATCAAATTCAGCATTTAATAAAAATGACTTTCATGTGTTGATTTTTCTCTCTGAAAAGTGTTAAGCTGGCTGTGCCTTCAATCCTGAGTATAAGAAAAAACAAAAAACAAAAACAACAATAACAAAAAACGCTTTTATGTATTCAACAAATGTTTAGTAGTTTATCTTGTTCTAGGAATGGTACCATAATGTCTGAAAGTCAACAGTCATCAAAACATGCCAATTTTGAAGAAAGTCATTGTCTCAATGAAAATAAGGGCTAACAAAAATGTGATCAATTCATATACAAAGACATTTATCACAGCATTATAAGTTGAGAGGCAAAACAACCCAGGGAAAACTCATTCAACTAAGTGTAAACAAATGTTTATTATGGTATATAACTGGTTACAGCTACTAAAAAAAGCATTCTGAAGAATATTTAATGACACAATAAAAATGCTCACGGTTTCATTTCAAGAGTAAATATTTTGAAGAAAAAAATGCATGGAAAAAAGGACTGGAAGGAAACAAAAAAACTTAACAGAAATCACTTGGCACCATGCTTCTGGGTGGGTTTATCTACATTATTCCATAATTTTAAATATTACTGTGACATAATATACACTTATCAGGAGGGGAAATTGAGATCATAAAACTTTAAAAATGAGGTAAAGTAGTGGATGTCCAGATTAAAGAAATTCATGTTTTTCGTTTCTTTAGAATTTTAAAAATACATTAATCTAGAAAGATAGTGCAGATCTGAAGGCAGCTTAATTACAAACATATATCTATCTGATTATCAGACTAAGAAGATAACAAAAACAAAGAGAAGATAAATGGCATTCATCTTCCTGACCAGACAGCCTCAGAGAAGGGGACCAGGTCAGCTATCTCCAAAAATATCCATTATAAAACCACGTATCTTCCTCATTATTATTAGATGAAAGAGCAGGGATTATTCCACATAGCACAGACTTTTCAGATCCCTATCAAGTCTATATGCAAGTTACCACATAAGCCATCAGCAAGAAGTTAAACTAAATCTCATTCTGAATTTGTTTGCACGAGATGAAGGTTCTTCACTACTGTCAACAAAATTTATATAACTGAACTTTAACTTGTAGTACTCTTTTAAAATCAAATTCAGCATTTAATAAAAATGACTTTCATGTGTTGATTTTTCTCTCTGAAAAGTGTTAAGCTGGCTGACAATTATTCTACACGACTTTCAAGTAACATACTCCACATCACCCATAGAAAATGTTTTTTTTTATAATACACAAACAGTATCATTTGTACCTGAAAATTTATCCAATGCATCCTTACTTCCATTTGTCTGTGCTCCTACACGCCGGAACTGCTGTACGATGGTACTTAGCTCAGAAGAACGCTGGGAGATTCTGTGTTCAGCTATTCGAAGACGTTCTTTCAAAGCAAGAAATTCTCGTTGATAAGCGATTATCTTTTCTAGAGGCAAAACAAAAAAAAATCCTTAATGCATTAAAAAAAATCCAAACAGAAACTGTAAGTTTCATTGAAACTGTAAAATATGTTAAAATTAGTAGACTTCAAGCATAACACTGACATTTCTCAAATGGTGCAACTATAAGGACCATATCTGTGTTAACCAAAGCAAAGCTGATAATATATACTGACAGGGTGAGTGTAACATGTTTTATAGCATAATCACTCATTTGAATAGACTCAATGTTTCCTCTCTACTTCCGATTCTTCAAAGATTTGTCAGGACCAGATGTTCACCAAATTCCTGATTCCTAAAAACCCAGTAAGCTGGGTGTACAATGAGACTACTTGAGATCTGTTTTAATGAACTGAGAGAATCACAGGACAAGGAAAACTGGATCTTATGAGGATGACTGCAGCTATGAAAACAGTGGATACAAATGAGCACACTCAGACCCAGTCCCATGGTGGACATGGGCATAGCAACCAGGCAGGGGACTCATTCATTCCCTCGCCCTCAGTACCCCATGGGGCATGAGTGTGACTGGGGCAGCGCTGGCAGACTCACAATCTCACTCAAGGGAGAGAGAGCAGGGCGATGGTTTTCAACTTCTCTACCAAGCTAGACAGCCACCAGTTACTATTCTGACACCAAAACACGAGCAAACCTGTTTTTTGAAACTGAACATTACACATAAAAAGAAATAAACAACGTTATAATCTGTTTTATTCAAGGATGAATTCAGTGAGAAACAGACTTATGGAATCTGAATCTGCACATTTCTTAAAGCTGGTCTTGAAAACAAAAACATTGTCAGTTATACCACTGATACTATTTTTTGTCCCTGTGTCAGGGAAGCAAAGTACCTGCTAAGGATTCTGTGGTAGGGAAAAATGTTTCTCCGGCTTCACTGCCCCACTTGCCTACATGAAGTAATGGAGCAACTGGAGACACTTCCTTCCCCGAGGTCTATGGGATTCAGGAGGAGGGAAGCAGACCGGGGTGGTGACCAGAATGGGGCACACAGGGAGCCTCGGGATGCCAGCCACATTCTAGTAATGCCCTGAGTGATGTGGTTTAATGAAGTTCACTGCTGCACATGCAGGGTCTGGGCACTTTCCTGAACATATAAGTTCACATTGAAAGAAAAGTTACTAAGTTATAACTCACAAATACAAAACTATAGAGAACCAGGTGCAATGCAACACACTGTAGTCCCAGATTCTTGGTGGGAGGCTGAATCAGGAGGATCCCTTGAGCCCAGAAGGTGCCCAGGACACCAGCCTGGGCCATATAGCAAGAACCCAGCTGGGGTGGGGGGACCTCAATCTTGTAAAAAATATTAAATTCTACCTAAGCTAAATAATAAACTCATTCAGTACCTTTCAAAATAAATAATTCCAAGGGGGAACACTTAATGTCTGATTCTAAACTTCAGCCAGAATAGCATTTTTTATTAATCTTATTGGTACAGTTAAGGTATACAATATAATTACATTCATCATTGGAAAGTCGCACCTTTACACAATCCATCTTGGGTAGAATAGCATCTTTAAAGTACTGAGGAATGATTTAAATGCCAGCACAAATATTGATGGTAATGGATTACAACCTACTGAATCCATGAGGCCATATCAATAAAGAAATACAAATTAACAGATGAGGGTAAAAGGTTTCTTATAGCAGAATGTCAACTAATAAATGTAGAAGGAATGACAGGAAATTGCCATTCTACAATCTTCACAGCAAGACCTGATTCAAGCCAGCATCAAATACAGATGCTCTAACTAGCAGGGAAGCGCCTGACTACAAACAAGATATGTAAATATCTCAAAGTATCTCCCCAGAGTACTCATTTTTTACACAGGGGACAACACTGATCTCACAGTGGAGAAACCTGGCAGACGAGGTTAACAGAATGACCCAAGTTGCAGAGATCGGGCACCCTCCAAGGCGGGGCACAGAACACAGCTCCTGGGTGGTGTCCCTGCCAAAGTGCACCACCTGATTCCAATCTTGAGGAACCAGCAGACACATCTAAACTGGGGCTCCACACATAAACACACACCTTCTACTGTCAAGGTCAAAGACAAAGCCTAAGGAAATGCCCAGGACCGAGACAACTGCAAAACAAATGGCCAGTAGTCCTGGACTCAATTCTGACCAAAAAAAGGAAAAAAAAAATGATATTAAGAACACTGCTGCCCCAGTACCAAAAAAAAAAAAAAAAAAAAAAAAACACTGCTGGATAAATAACAGAATCTAGAGAGCTGATAATGCCCTACTGACATTACATTTCCTGAACTCGACGCTATACTATAGTAATATAAGAGAAGGCCCTGGTGCATAGAAAATAAGTACTAAATTATGTAGGGGTAGAGAGGCATGATGGCTGCAGTTCTCAAAAGTTCTGAAGAGGAAAAAAAACCTCCTAGAGCCTTAGCTCTAGGGTGATAGAGTATTCACAGTGGGTGAAATGTGTACAGAAGTTATCTGCACTATCCTTACAACTCTTTTTTTGGTACCAAGGATTGAACTCAGGCCCTTATGCTTGCAAGGCAGGTGGCAGCACCACTGAGCTAAATCCCTGGCCCCTCTCTTCATTTTTTTAATGAAATTTTTTCAAAAGGCTAAGCAGGACTGCGGGGCAGACACAGGCTCAGTCCTTCAGCAGCTTTGGGTGGGAGGGAGGTAGTCTGAACCAGGAATGGTGTCCCTGCATGCATTTTCTTGGCATATGTGCACTGTGTGTTTGTGGTACTAGGGATTGAGCCCTGGGCTTTCAAACTGAGCTACATCCACAGTCAGTTTCAATTTTTATTTGAAAGAGTCATACTAATTTTCTGAACTGCCAGGCTGGGTTGAATTGTGATTCTCCTGCCTCAGTCTCTCTAAGTACTGGGATGCCACGTGTGCTCCACCATGCGTGGTTCAGCACTTTCTAACCTCCCCCGTGCCAGGGGCCAGTTTCACCAAGCAGGAAGAATCACCAGTACCTGTAAAGGAGACTCCGGATTCCAAAATGCTCCACAACTGTGAGAGGAACTCAAATACTTTTTGAAAGTCACTTAGGGAAGATTGTTTGGGCTGGGGGACTACGGATAAGGTCATACATATTCTTAGTCCACAACCCAAAGCTATGAAAATGCTCCAGACGGGCCATTTCCTACCCAGCTCACTTCCGCCCTTTGTTCCACTCTGCCTAACTTCCACACTGGAAATTTCCATATGGCAGGGCACACTCATCCGCCATCTAGAATGCCAACTCAGCTTTCTAGAAGTTTCCTATAATTTTCCCTATTCACCTTTCCCATAAGACTAGATTCCTTTCTTGACAAGAACAGAGTACCAGGTCCCTGCAGTTCCATTCAAACCTCAAAAGTAATGATGTGTTTGACAATTCCCTATTTTCTTCATTAGTAATAAAATGCCAATCTTTGCTTTGAATCATTTTAGCCAACATCTATTTAACAAGGGCTCCTTTAAAATCATCCTTCACTCCCTACTTCTGCCCTTCTGCCCTGCCCTGCTCTTTACGCTGAAAAGCAGCTGTGAGTGGCCAGATCTTCACTTTCAGAGGAGGTCAGTCCTCGGTCACCCGCACACCCCACCCTCAGACAGTACTCTGAGGAGTCAGCCCCTCTTCTTTGGGGCCACCTTTGAGTAAACTTGATTCCTTCCACAACTCCTGTCCCCTGAATTTTGGTCATTTCAAGTGAGGAGCAACATGGACATTTCATTGCAGTAATATCTGGAGGCCACTACCAGAACCCAAGGGATTTCCCGGCCACCCTCCTCCTGGGAAGCACCCAGCAGAGCTTATTGTTTTATTTTTTAATAAATGGAACTAGTTTTTAATTGTAGAAAATGATATATCCAGATTAAACAAAATTGCAAATCATGTCTTGTGAAGCTAAGGATTTAAAGCACAAAATTTCAAAACATAAAACTGACATTTGATCCTTTTTTTTTTTTTGCAAAAATAGCAATTTCATATGATTCAACAATTCAAATAACAGGCCTGAGCTCAACAACTTAAAAACCGATCAATGAATAACAATAACACAAGGCAGTAGTAATACCCGTTATGTAGCACGTAAAAACAGAACAAAAAAACCTTTTTTATTTTTTTAAACAATGGTACCATTTTATTAGGAAGATATGGGGGGGTACTACTGAATTCTTTACACTAACATTAAAGTTCTGCAAAATTAAATCCACTTTTAATGTTTCAATTTTTAAAATTTTAGGATGAAACAAAAAAATTCTGATGCTGAAGAAAGTGTCCATCAGTCCCATCTGGCTCACCCCTCCTTCAGTGCCTCCCTCACTGGACATCTCCACACAGAAATATTAAGTAAAAAGATACAATTGAAGAACTCCTTTGGTAATACGGTTCAAAAACTCAACAAGCTTTATTTTTTAGGAATTCCCACTGCCCTTAAAAAAATGTCTTATTTCACATTTAATTTAATTTCACATTTATCACTGTTACATAACCAATTTAAAATAGAATTTTGCCTGGATGAAATTGGGGTGATTTCCCACTTACAAACCTCTAAAACAAAGAAAAAACAAAAATCTGAGCTCAGGAAGAAAGAAGAACTGAAGCCTAGAAAAGCTAAGACATAGTAAGCATGAGTCCAAATCCAAAATGTTGAAAGAACAGGATCTGGAAAGACAATTCTAAGTGGAAGGAAGGCCAAACATTATAAACCAGGCATCTGTTTCCCCAGCCTCAACCCCAGCACTGGAGAAACTGAAGGAGGAATGCAAGTTCAAGTCCAGCCTAGACAATTAGTAATTTAATGAGACCCTGTCTCAAAATTAAAAAAAAAATTTTTTTGAAAAAGGGCTAGGGATGTAGCTCAAGCTCTGGGTTTAACCTCCTGTATTGAAAAAAAAAAAAAATTTTTTTTAAGCCACCTGAAAGTTACCCTGCCCTCATCTTGTTCTACCTGGTCTGACCTAACTGACTTTCTACCTCACACAGAGGCTCCTCTTAAGGTGGGCTGGCTTCAGGGATGAACTCAACTTCAGTATAATTCCATCTGCATGCTCAATGACACCCCCAAGTGCAGTGACAGTTAATAATTGCTATGACAATAACTAGGAAGTACAATAAAAGGAGAAGAAAAAAAAAAGAGGTGGCACCTGAAAACTCTCCACTTATTCCCAGTAAATACATAAGCAACTCTTCCCTTCATTAATCTATCCTCTCCCACTTCGCCCTTTTTCTAGATCCTCTTAAGCCCCAAAGAATTGAGAAACTGACTGGGGATTTAGCCCAGTGATTCCACTGCCTGCCTTGCATGCTCAAGGACCCGAGTTCAATCCCCCGGTACTAAAAAAAAAAAATTAAAAAAAAAAAAAAAGAATAGAGAAACTGATTGGTGAGCTCAGTCTTCTACTTTTACTCTGGAACAAGAACAAAAGTCATCTTCACCACTCAAATGACTTTCAGTATTGTTACTGGCTGCATAATTGGGGGGCAATTTGGGATCAGAAACTGGTCATAAAAGGGCTCCTTAAAAGAAAATTCGGGACTCTCCTTACAGAGAAGCGGACTCCAGAGACCTGAGGCAGTGCGATCTCACAGGCAACCAAGGTGCTGCTGGGACAAGGACCCCACTAGGAAGCTTGCAGGTGGGTCAAATTCCTTCTCAAAGTCCACACTCAAGCAACCTGAAATTTACAGAGTTCTTATCTCCCAGCCCCTCCCCTCCTCCTCCTCCTGGAGCACACAAATTAAAGGATCCAGGGAGAGTAGGAGTTTGCTAACATGTTTAGGAACACAATTCAAGAACTATGTTTGGGGCAGAGAGGGGTTTCTAAGTGTCAGTGGACACCTGCTTCAAATCTCTCTTTAAGAGAGATGAGGAATTACCAAGAATCAACCAGTCTCATTCCGTTTCTAGAGTACACCACATCAGCATGGATTCTAAAAAGACCCTTCTAAGTTCATAAGGGGCAATGGGGCTCGTGGCTATACATACTCATATTTTTCATTTAAAACAAAGAATATAACTCATCTGTCTTCTTCCATGATGTGTTCTCTACGCTTAGTGAGTACTAAGAGTGAACAGTTTTCTGGAACACAATTACTATTTCTCTAATTTGTCCCCTAAGTAACATAATCATTAACAGTGCCGTTCAAAATAAACTTCCAGGTAGAGGTTTAATAAGTTAAAATCTATCTGATGACCTTAACACAGCACAGCACCCTGAGGCAGACAAATGACACTGTGCAGACCTATAACAGCAGTTTCAGGAAGATAGTCTCAGTCTATACAGATGAAGCCACTGTCGTTGATTTCCCTTGGGGAAAGGACAAGCTCTAAAATTCCAAATTCCATTCTCATAGTAAAATTAGAAGGAAAAACAGTAAGTTGCATAAGTTAGGACACGACTCAGAGTGTATTTAGATATATAACAGTTCTTTAAAAAAAAATGACTACAACCTGGTTTTTTAAAACTCAACAACCACAAGGAATTTGGAATAAAAATTATGCATGGTATAAACTAGTTATGTTCAGTAAACTTATCAGCAGCCATCATTTCATAAGTATTTCATTCTCAAAGGAAAATTTCAAAATATTTTTAATTCTAAAAGATGTAAGGCCATGAATTTTCCTATGAATAATTTCAAGACACATCATTTCACTTTACATTAGAATCCACTTTTCGACAAAAATGAATGCAGATAAACCAATCATACATTATGGAATTGCTCCACCAACATGCAGAGTTCTCATATTGCATTCTTTAGCCACATCTGGTTAGAACATTTTGTGACTTCTTTCACCTTCTCTTGCCTCCCCTTCCTTTCGTTCCTGAATTTCCACCTTTCCCTTCCTACAGTGTCATGGTTGAGATCTAAAGTGTTACCTCAAATTCTCCTGGTGTGAAGGTGATGGGGTCAAGAAGGCGCTATAGCTGCGTAGGAAGCGAGGCCTGGCTGGAGGGGAGTCCCTGGCAGCGTGGCCTGGAAGTGTGGACTTGGGTCCCTGGCTCCTCCCACGGTGTGAGTAGCTTTCCACCCTGAGTCCTTGCATCTTGCAGGTTTTTTCCTTGGAGCTAGGCCACCATTCACGGACTGAGACGTCTGAAACTGAGAGCCAAAAAAAACCCTGCCCCTTTAATCTGTGGGTGTTCAGTATTCCATCCCAGTGATGAGGGAAGTGACTAAGATAGTCGTCCTCTTCAAAATCCTTTGAGTCTTTTTCTGGGTGTTTCACTTCTAAAAACTACAAACTTCATTCTCTCACCTCTTCCTTCTTCATATTATTTTTGTTCCCCTCATATCCCACAATATCCTTCTCTCCTCCCGCTCCCTCCCCGTCCCCTCCCTTTGTTGTTGTCGATTTCCAATGGCTGAGGATTTTTCTTCAACACAATATTTTAAATAGCGAACCCGTCTGGTCAACACCACCAGACAAAAATCATTGCAGATACCAAATCCAATACCAACTGGAATTTCTAGGCTGAAGGTCTCTCAGTTAACTATGGGAACTCAACAGAAACTGCTATTTTATACAAGGGACGCATTAACCCAAGGACACCTCACAGTTAAAAAAGGAGGAAAAACAAACAGAAAAGCTAACGAGGGTCTGGCTGAGACAGTGGTCTTAGCACTGAGCTGCAGTCTCCTCCTCCCTCATCTGACTTCTCATCTCATGCAGGAAGTACAGACCTACCGTAGCCCATTTACTGCGTTGCCCAAGGTAGAACACAGGACAATTAGCACCATTTTACTTTTTTTCCTTCCCATCCCACCTTATTCTTCGTGGGTCTGAAGTGTGCCACCCAAATTCAGCTGTTGGGTTTCCACTTTGAAATCTGTTTTCAAGAACTGAGATCCTATAACTTTTAGTCTTTTTCTTAGATATCTTCCAAAGAAGAAAAAATTATTCTATTAAAGAGTAAAACTCATTCTACCTTACCATTACCACTGGAGTCCCTCAGACTATGAATCTAAGACACTGCAACAGACCTTGAGGGAGTCAATGACCCTCTGGTACTCATGGCCAGGTGTAATCCCCTCTTGTCTTAGTCACTTTTCTCATCACTGCAACACAACCAACACCCACAACATTAAGGGAGGAGAGGTTTATTTGGGCTATAGTTTGTACAGAGTTTGGTACATAGTCATCTCCTACCAGACAAGATGGGCTAGACACATTTCCCCCCTCCATTCTCTTTGTTAAGTACAATAAAAACTCAGACATTATGTACTAAACAAGACTCAACAGTGGAAAGAGAAGGCAGAAGAAAGTGCAGGACCCACAAGACCCAAGGAACAATACAATAAGTTCCCAGAATTTCCTTGCACCCCATACCTCCCAGACAGGGTATTGAGGCACTCAGCATCCTAAGAACATGAACAGCACCCAAGAAAAGCCTGGTCTCTGCAGGTGAAGGTCTACGGATGGGACTACGGAAACCCTTTACGTAAGTACTGCTCTATTCCATCTACGTGCAAAGAAAACCCTGGTCAAGGTGTTCCCCACAGCAATGGTCAGGGAAGGAACCCACACTCGTACCCATCCAACTGTGACAACCCCACATCCCCGCCATCCCCCACACAAATACTGGGCTGGTATGGGGAAAGACCAAGAGCAGCTGGGACTTTTGCCACCTCTGACAGAGGAGTTAGTGGAGGCCACACGAGCAGCAGTCACACTGCACTGCCTCCCTTCCCAGCCAGAGCGGTGCCACCAGGGCCTATGGGGACAGACTTCTCTGTGCACAGCAGCACAGGGGACCCCTTCCAGCTGAGGACCAGCAGATGCCAGGCAGGACCCCAGATTTCTCTCCTGGCAGTAATGAGAAGCACCCCACTGCCACCATCCTCCTAGAAGGTCTGAAAGAGCTGAGTAAGACAGGCAGTTTAAGTAAGATCCAGAGTCTTAGCACATCCAAAGGGCCATGGACATGAATGACAATCACCTATCAGAAAAAAGAACCAGGAAAATGTCAACACACATAAGAAATAAATTAACAGTTCTCAACACCAAGATGACTCAGGCACTGAAATTATTTGATAAGGAACTGAAAGCAGCCATCAAAAAGGTGTTTTGATGGATAATTAAGTAAAAAAATAGAAACTCTAAGTGGAGAAACAGAAGATATAAAAAAAAAAACAACAAATGGACAATGTAGAAAAGACAGGCTCAATGGAAGACGGAGATGACAGAGGAGAGAATGAGCCTGAATGAAGACAACTGGAATTGACCTAAAACACAGAATATAGATTCAGGGGGAACTTAACAGAGCCTCAGGCAGGACCTTAGGGACTACAACAAAAGGTCTGAGAATCCAAGTTCCTATCACAGTCTCCCAGGAGGAAGGGGGAAAGTGAGCGGGGAGGGGAAAGAATTAGAAGAAACAATGGCTATAATTTCCCAAATTTGGCACGACACATACACACATAACAGTTCAAGGAGCTGAGCAAACCCCAAAAGGATAAACTCCAAGAAACCCATGTCAAGACACATCATAACTAAATTTCAGAAAACTAGAAATGGAAAAGAAGTGTTGAAAGTGTTCAGAGAGAAATGAACACTTTTTTTAACCTACCAGGAAAAAAACAATATGAATGACAGCTTCTTGTCAGAACCCACAAAGCCAAACAAAGTAAGGGGCATGACATTTGTCAGGTACTAAGAGAAAGTAACTATCAGTCTTAAATCCCATATCCAACCAAACACCCTTAGGGAATAAAGGTAACATCAACCTAATTCTCATCAGAAAAAAACCTAATGGACTCAGTCACCAGTAAACACACATGATCAATTATATCGCATATATGCTACCCTCAAAGGCTGACACCCACACAATGAAACCCTACTCAGAAACAGAAAGGGACACACTCCCTCCCCACACAGGCTGTAGAGCCTGTGATCCCACACTCTGGGAGGCTGAAGCAGGAGGATCACAAGTTTGAGCCCAACCTGGGCAACTTTGTGCCTTAGTGAGATCCTGCTTCAAACTTTAAAACATTAAAAAGGGCTGGGGATGTAGCTGAATGCAAAAGCCCTGAATTCAATCCCCACAATCACGAAAAGGGGAAGGGGAAGAGAAGAGACTGAAGCACTCAATAGTTTGGATAGACCTCAAGGGTACCAGGTCGAGTGAGAAATGTCAGATCTCACACACTGTAGGATTCCAATTACCCTACGTTTCCTAAATGGCAAAATCATTGTGACCGATTCCCGGTCAGCGCTTGCAGGAGTCAAAACTGGTAGCAGTGGAGGGGGCAGTGTGACTCAAAAAGCAGCACAAGGGGGCTCTCCATGGCCTGTGCGCGTTGACAAAGTGGCGCAGCACTACCCACATCCATCCCACCGGCATCAACTTCCTGACTGGTACATTACCCAGACAGCTTGTCAGGGGGAAACAGGTGACTATTATGCTGTATTTCTCGCTATCTTGCAGCTTCCTGTAATTCTATAATTCTTTTTACAATAGATTTTTAAAAGCTGAGCAAAAATAAATCAATGAATTAACAGTAATTTAAAGGTAAGAAAGGAAATGTGCCATTTTCATTGTTAGTCACTCACCTGGAAGGACTTCACCACAGTGTCATAAGAACGCAAAACATCTCACGCTGCTGGAAGGACCTGCAGGAGTTTTCTTTCACTTATTAATGAATTTCTGAAAAAAAGAGTTTCAGCATCTGTCTGCTTATGAACCTATGCAAACAGCTGATGTGGATATAAAAGTGACTTGAAACAGATAAATAGGAAAAATTCATTTATCATTCTGACTAGCATTTATAAGTCTGTAGTTTTTTGTTTTGTTTTTTTGTTTTGTTTTTTTTTTTTTGTACCAGAGATTGAACTCGGATCCTTGCACTTGCGAGCGAGGCAGGCAGCGGAACCACTGAGCTAGGTCCCCGGCCCTGGCATTTATAAGTCTAATGATGATTTTTTTTTTTTTCAGTTGTAGAGTAAATATGGCCACCCAGTCTTCAACAAAATTAAAGTTTTCAAAGTTTTGTGCTTTGACGGCTGAAGTGCAAAAGAACTAGAAGCAACGCTAAGTCAGGACCTATTCAAGACAAATCTGAAATCTGGCCGTGGAATTTACAAGTAGGCTGTGTCCCAGGTTCACGCCTGACAACTAATGAGCAGCTTGTTGTAGTCAAAAGCCATTGCCCATTATTAAAATTTATAGTAAAGTTGTCATTATCCCTTTATCTTATTTCTGTATTATTTTTAATTACTTTCAATATAAATAAATAACCCCCATGCTTGGGGTTTCTAGTCTTTAGAACTGTGGGTCTAAGAAGCAATGGTGGCAACGTATCACAGTTCAGTTCACTCTAACAACTCCTAAAATGTCATCCTCACTGAGAGGCCAAGTGCAGCTCGTCCTCTGGTGAGGGAAGGGGACAGAGGCTCACCATCTACAGATCTGAGGGGCTGCAGCTGCTACATAATATACATACCCTGAAGCTGCCATATGTAGACTGTGTACACCTCTTAAAAATCCCTCAGGTCTCACCCATCTACTTCTCTGATGTTTTTTTCCCCTAAATTTTAACATCCTTTCACAGTCCATCTTCTTTGCCTTCCCCACAAAGATGCCACAACAAGCCCTCATTTTATTCCTACCCTGGATGAGAATAACATAATCCTTCTCTATGTTTTGTCTTTCCCTTCAATAATCTCTGAGGCAGTGTTTTCTAAGCCAGAAACCCTTAAACAACTCCCCGTGTGAGTCCCAACAAAATCTCTGGTGTCACCCAGGATCATTCCCTGCTTCAAGTCCAGAGCTCTGGAGACACTGTGTACACCTCGCCCTCGGCTTGTACTCTCCGATTACAGGACTTCCCCTTCTCTCTTCGCTTCAGGAAATTCTACTCATCCTTCAAAACGTTCTATGGAGCTTCCCTGGAAACTCTCTAACCTCTGTCTCCGATTCAGCTCCTGAGTTTTGCTAACTACACTTCTATTTTTCCCTGTCACCCAAAGGCCCTTGAGGGCAGGGTCCTCGAGACCACGCGCAGGTTCAGTGATTTACCAGGACTCTCAGGTCTCAGCAGAGTGTGGAAAAGGGAAAAGCAAAGGAAAAAAGCCACATGGATGTAAGTCTGGAGGGAACCAGGCACAGGCTTCCCAGAGTTGCGCAGGGAAGGAGTCATACAGGACACACCCAAATCCTCCAGCAATTCTGACAAGGAGCGTGAAACACTGTCTGCCAGGGAAGCTGATCAGAGACCCAAAGTCCAAGGCTGTTACTGGGGTCTGGTCACGGGGGCAGCCCTGGCCTAGCACATAACAAAATTTCAGACTCCAAGAAAGGAAGCAGGTGTTCAGGCAAACCACATGGCTGGAGAAAAGTTTAGACACAAGAACCTCTCAGGCCATGTAGGGAAAGATTCACATCAGTGTTTACCAGCCAGGTTCCCAGAGACCAGCGAAGGCCAACCCTGCAGGCAACCTTTTGGATCACAAGACCCTCAGCTCTGCTAGGTTAAGGCTCTCCTGCACAGCTGGAATCATATTGTAGTTTGTTTTTTTTACTTTTCCCCTAAATGTCAATGTCTTGCAGTACGCCAAGAAATCAGTAGTAACTGGACCACTAAAGTGACTCATCTTAAATAGTAAAATTAAAAGTTGATCAGTAATAGGCATGAAAATAATTGTAACATTATAAGGTTAGGTTGGTTAAGGTAATTACATAATTCAATATTATGCACCTACAAAAATTCATACACGGAAAACATTTGTGATATAGATAATAACCTTCAATATATAGCAGGTTATACACTATGCATAATCTGATGTCAATTACTTTACGGGGGTGACTAGGGATTGAAGCCAGGGCCTTTATACTGAGTTACATCCTCAGCCTTTTTTTATTTTTTTGAGATAAGGCAAAGGGGTTAAGTTGCCCGGATTTAGCTCAAACTTGCAGTCTTTCTGCCTTATTCTCCTAGAGTGCTGAGATCATAGCATACTCCACTGCACCCAGATTTAATTACATTTTTAAAGGATATATATGTATACATTCAATGGTACTCTGATTTCTTGGTCTCAGAACTGCTTTATACTCTTTGAATTAATTGATCTCAGAGATCCTTTATTTATGTGAATTATATCAACATTTACCATTCTAGAAATTAAAACCAATAAACTTCTAAAATATTTAATATTCACTTAACCTATTATAGTACATATCAGCATAAATTCCAAAACAAAAAAAAAATTAGAAAAAAAAGTGACATTTGCTCCAGTCTTTTAATGACTGGCTTAACTGAAAACAGCAGAATTCTCATCTCTGCTGCTGCTATTTTTTACGCAAACAAAAAAGGCAAATAACCAAATAACATCTCAGCATTATTATAAAAATAGTCTTGACTTCATAAATCTCTTGAGAGGCTCTAGAGATCCCCACAAGTCCTTTGAGATTGCTCTTCAAGAGCTACTGTTCTGGAAAAACAAAAGACAAAAATACCCAAATGCTAACATTGCTTGAACCCCTGGATTCAGGTCATTTTAAGACTTCCATGTATTTGCATTTTATTAAGACTACTCAATGAGTCTTTTTTACCCTATGTTTGTCCACTGCTGGTTTAAGAGTATAATGCACCTTTATCTGTATATTTCATCATACAGTGGGTCTAGAGCCAGATAATTACTCTTATCTCCAAAATCTGACTAGCAGTCTTTAAAACTCAGTTAATGTTCTATAATAATCCAGTGTTCTCAATTTAGTCTTCTTTCAATATGTCAGCCGTGAGTAATTTCCTTGCAAAGTTAAGAATACATCAAGCATAGATTCTAGACAACCCCTGAGCAGAGCACATGCTTAAGCAGCTTTCCAACCTGGAAAAATAAGATCAGGAGGCTGTTCTAGGAAATGGATATTGGTCTATAAAGCTGAACATAAAGTAATACCCTACCAAGTCCAAGGGCTAAATCTGTCAACTGTAATATATAAACAAGAAAGCCTGCTGGCCAACTCTGCAGAGGGAAGGCCTATGCTCTAACTCCTCCTTAGGCCTTTTGTAAAAATTGAGTCCTTATTTATAATATTTTGTCTATGAAAGAGTGGTTTTGCTTAGCAAGGAAACTGGGAAAAAAAATGGAAGCAAAGCTTTTGTAAATAATAAAAGAAGGGTTGAAGGGAGGGGAGAGAAGGGGACTGTAGAAAAATGAAGCAACAAGATATATCATGAACACATACAAATTCCTAGGATGAATATTGTTATTGTGTGTATCTAAAATATACCAATAAAATTAAATTTAAAAAGAAAGTCAACTGGGCAAAAACCTTACTGTGCCCTGATTGTGTGTGCACATGTGTGTGTGTGTGTGTGTGTGTGTGTGTGTGTGTGTGTGTGTGTTTAGAGATGGAGGATGCCTGGGCAATGGTTCTCAGCTCAGGCTGCTCATCAAAATTGCCTGGAGGAACATTCAAAACTGCTCAGGGAACTTCTAACTTCTGCCATAACAGTGGGGTCCCAGATCTCCTGAAAAAGCAAACCTAAAGCTTGTCAGGAGAGTCAAAAACAACCATTTCAGTGCTCTGGAAATCAGCCAGACACTCAACAAACTGAGAAGCGTTTATTCATAAAGACTACTAGACAGAACAGCACAAAGTCTGGGGCTTTATTCCCAGTAGCTGTCCTTGTCCCCAGTTCTGCCGGTTCAGAAGTTCAGCAAGGATAGGGCAGGCCTTGAAAGCTGGAGCCTCAATGCTGCTGCCAGAGGGAACTCATGTGGCTTGGGGCTTTGCCAGTCCAAGTGGCAATGGCAGAAAGACACAAACAGAAGGGCCAGCATCTCCACTAGCCTCAGGCTACTGTTCTGTCTGGGGTGAGAAAGGACTGGCAGGCCACACGGCCATTCACAGGAGTTCCAGGATGGAGACAGCACTTCACAGATCCAGACTCACTGGAAGCTATGAGCTTAGGCTACAGAGAGCAGAGCAGGCCCACGTCCACTGACAGAAGCATGCAAACACACAGAAAAGCGAAAGAAAACAAAAGAAATTTGGGCTGGGCAAATGTGAAAACATCCCAGAGTGTGCCTGCCACCGCCCAAGTCCATGCATCTCCATTAGCAGAGAAAGTCTTCATCTTGCAGTATTTGACTGCACGTTCCATCCCCTCTCACGTTCCATCCCCTCTCCACTGACCCTATGTTACGCATACCCTGGTGCAATCCTCTAGGAAACCAGGCTTTACAATAAAAACAAATCCAAACCAAACCACCACCACCACCATCAGGAGACAAAGAATATAGAGTTACATCAGTATGTTACCTACAACACACAATTCCACAAAGCAAGTGGGAGAAAGAGTTATAAGGCAAGTGGAGAAAAAGTTGTGTGGCCCATACTTAGCATGGAAAACAAATAGTCAATAGAAATTGTCTGTGTTCCCAGATGCTAGATTTAGCAGAGGAAGACTATAAAATGGCAACTATAAATATGTTAAAAGAACTAAAGAAAACCATGTTTAAGAAATTAAGGGAAAGAATGATGAGATTGAATAGGAAAAATAAAGAGCAAATATAAACAAAATGGAAATTCTGGACTTGTTACAGCAACTAAAATAAAAAACGCACTAGAGGCTCAAGAGTAGATTTCAGACAGCAGAAAAACAGAAGAATCAAAAAACCTGAAGCTAGATTAATAAAAACTATCCAATCTAAAGAACAGAGAGAAAACAAAGATTGATGAAAACTGAAAAAAGCGTCACAGTATGAGATATCATGTGCAACCAGGAAAGAAAGCAGCAGCGGGGGGGGGGCGGTGAAGGAGAAATGGCCCTCCACACACTAGGATCAGAGGGTTATTCCTTAACTTGGTAAAACATCAGTCAGTGACCCAGGGTGAGAAACCAGAGATTTTCCCACCGAGATCAGAAGCAAAGCAGGAAAGGATATCTGCTCTCACTGTTCCTATTTAATATCGCACTAGAAGTTCTAGCGAATGCAACAAAACACGAAAAGGAAATAAAAGGTACACAGACCAGGAAGGAATAAAACAAAACCATCTTGTTAGATGACTTATCTATGCAGAAAATCCCAAGAATCAACAATACAAACCTACTGGAACTAATAAGCAATTATAGCAAGGCTGTTAACACACACGGTTAATGAGATCTAAAATGTCCCCCCAAAGTCTCATGTGTTCAGAAGTGGGGCTTTGCGAAGCGATTGGATTGTTAACCACAGCTTGTATTTTTTCTGTTCTGTTCCTAACACAAGAAGGCTTTGTCTTTTCTTTTACAAGCCTTGCCTACATCAGCAACATATCTCTAGCAACTACACATCGTCCCTTCACCCCAACTTAATGAATAATTGTGTAACTAATATCAGTTGCTCTGGCTCACCAGGGTCTTTGCTTGCACAAACTTTGATAATCCCAGTTCCCTGTTGCTCTTTAACTCTGTCCCTGAGTCTTTCTTTTTGACTTGCATCAGAGCACGGAGCAGGAGATCAGGGTCCACTTCAGGGGTCTCCAATGCCAGATCCTTCCTCTCTCCCTATTTCCTGGCTGCCATGAGTTGAGCGGCTTCCCTCTAACCAAGCCCTTTAACCATTCCATTTCTGCCTTGGACACAGCCAAACTTGGACTGACCCATCTGAAACTGTGAGTTAAATAAATCTCTCCTCTTCCAAGTTGTAGGTATCAGGTATTTTGTCTCAGCAACAAAAAGACTAATATACAAAAAGCAAGTGCATTCTTTTATATTAACAATGAACAACTGGAATTTAAAGCTTAAAATAGAATATCATTTAGCTTAGTGCCTTAGATCTAACAAGATATGTATGGAAAACTTCAAAACTCTGTTGAAAGAAATCAAAGATCTAAACAGGTATTTTATGATGTTAATTCATCTCAGTTTAATCTACAAAGAAAACTCAATAAAATAAAAAGTTCTTTGTATAAAATCTTGCCACAGAAAAATACCCTAAGCTCACAGGGTAGTCAGTGCATGGGTGGCTGGACCACAGAAGCATAAATTATTATACTATATTAGCTGAATAAAAGACAAAAACCACATGAAGCTTTCAACAGATACATTAAAAGCACTGACAGTGCTAGATGCAGTGACACACACCAGTAATCCCAGCTACTTGGGAGGCTGAGGCAGGAGGGCTACAAATTCTAGACCAGCTTGGGGAATTTAGGGATGGCTTGCCTTAAAATAAGAAAGAATTGGGGATGTAGCTCAGGGGCAGAGCATTTGCCTAGCATGCTCAAGGCCCTATGGTTCAATTCTCACCACCAAAAAAAAAAAAGTTTTAAAGGAGAAAACAGAGAGAATATGAGACTCAATGGCTTTTCACAGAAAAGTGCTGCTAGAAGGCATGGCTAAAAAAATGCAAAAGAAACACATTTCCAACCTAAAATTCTTTACCCACTCATCAACAAAATGTGAATCTGGAATTTTTAAATAGGACACATATCTAGTCAGGAAGTTACTAAACAACATACTCCAGCAAAGCTAAAGATTAAGAAACTAGGACCCAGAACACAGGGGATCCCCAAGTTGAAGAGTAAGATGGGCAACTCAGGAGGCCATCTGGAAGGGCAACCAGTGCAGATGGATGAAAACAGGGCTTTTGGAGGAAACTACTAACTAGAAAGGAAATAAAGCCAGTAAGTTATCTGGTATACTAAGGCATTTGGAAAGAACTGACAGATATTTGACATTATCTTAAGAATCAACTGAAAAAAGAAAATTATGCAAGGGAAGAAAGACAATCATTAATGCCCAGAAAAACAAAAAGTTGTACAATAAGGGAAGGTACAAATATTATACCTGACTCAATAGTAAGATATTTTTACTTTGCCACAATAATATGGAAGAGTGATTTAGCTAAAAATTATAGTGGTACTCTATTTAAAAAATGAGAAGGAAAGAAAGGAAGAGAGGTAAACTTTCTCCAACTATAAGAAGCCCAGAAACAAAGTCTAAAATTAAAAAAAAAAAAAAAAAAAAAAAAAAAAAAAAAGAAAA